>NC_143024.1:89171148-89482815 GCF_057628025.1 Oncorhynchus mykiss | reverse complement strand
TGTTTATCACCTCATATCTGAGTCACATCCCCTGCCTGTTTATCACCTCATATCTGAGTCACATCTTGCCTGTTTATCACCTCATATCTGAGTCACAGACTTCCTGTTTATCACCTCATATCTGAGTCACAGCCTGCCTGTTTATCACCTCATATCTGAGTCACAGCCTTTCTATACTGTATATTAGTCTCATATCTGAGTCACAGCCTGCCTGTACAGTATATCACCTCATATCTGAGTCACATCCCCGGCCTGTTTATCACCTCATATCTGAGCCACAGCCTTTCTATATGGTATGTTAGTCTCATATCTGAGTCACAGCCTGTCTGTTTATCACCTCATATCTGAGTCACAGCCTGCCTGTTTATCACCTCATATCTGAGTCACAGCCTGTCTGTTTATCACCTCATATCTGAGTCACAGCCTGTCTGTTTATCACCTCATATCTGAGTCACAGCCTGTCTGTTTATCACCTCATATCTGAGTCACAGCCTGCCTGTTTATCACCTTATATCTGAGTCACAGCCTGTCTGTTTATCACCTCATATCTGAGTCACAGCCTGCCTGTTTATCACCTCATATCTGAGTCACAGCCTGCCTGTTTATCACCTCATATCTGAGTCACAGCCTGCCTGTATTTCAGCTCATCGCCTTCAAGAAATTCCTCCAAAACACCAAGTTAATGAATGTGTAGTAGGTGATACAAGACATCACAGAAAGCATTTCACTCCTGAACCACAATAATGTGCAGTGTAGGAACACAGAATGTTGGTCCGTGTGTGATATTCAGCCCTGTGTGCTGTGTGCCCTCCTGAGGTGGGTGGACATACGTGCCTCCATGCCCTACAGATGTCCCTCACCAGTCTCCCTGCTCAGGTTTAGCTAAACCATTCTGATAGCTGCTTTTTGGTCAGGTAAGCCTATGGGGATCAGCTCTCTGTTTACCATGGAAAATGTACCTTCAAAAGATTACCTAATGTAATTATATGCTCTGAACAATGCAAATTAACTGCTTATCAAACAATTATTTTCAAGGAACACCAATGGAGAATCCTGCACATTTTCAGCCTGGGTATTCTAAGTGTTTGTGTTGGTTAGCCCATCCACTAGTGCTGTATGATAGTACAGTAGTGAACTTGTTGTAGAACCGTCAACATTATAATGTCTCTTGAGACATTGTGTAAATGTAGTAATTCAAAATGTATGAGAGCATATACCCTACTGTACACCCCATGAGCCAGACAACAGCTCGGTACAGATTCTCTTATCCCTGTGTAGTGACGCTGTAGTCACATTAGAGTAACAACATTGTTCCTTAGGGTTAGGGAAATATAATAAAGGAAAATATATAAAAAATATTTCTCTCTCTCTATATATATATATATATATATATATATATATTGTATATTTACAAACAATATGGGGGATTGAAAATGATGCAGACCATTACATTGATGCAGACCACAGTCTATCTGCACTGTTAATTAAAGCTGATCTAACCATCCCCTCCAAAAAAAACAAAAAACCCCACAAACTCCACTTTTGTGTCTTTCAGTAGAAAATAACAATAGTACAATAGAAAACAGTGGGTCTACAAGCATTATGCTGTATAACAGGTTCTGTTTGTGTTGAACTGGGAATAGAGCCCTTGGCTTGTAAATGGAGTGGCGTAGTGATGTCATTCAGTCCACAAGACCCGTGTGTTATCAACAACAATATAACACATGTGCTACTTGACTTCTGGGCCTGTGCCTGCCTGTGTACCACTGAGACAGAATCTAGCACACTGATCCTCAGCCTCGGGAGGGTTGTGTCAGATGCCTAGTCTAACTCCTATCTCAAGGGGCCCACATACAGCATGGGGAAGTGATATACAGTAGGTGGATGGATGGCTGGATACTCTTTGGACCAGCACTGAAGGATCAGGTTAGGAAAGGAATCACCCTAGAGAATTAGTTGGAGCTACTGGGAGAGCCTGAGCAGAGAATTAAAGTTTTAATTTCAAAGGGATTATAATGAGGGTCACTGCTTTTTGATGTCTCCGTTCTGATCATGAAAAAACTTGGGGACGATGAAATCAATTACTACACCCTAGGATGGAATATGAATGGAGACACATTTAGTTATGCAATATTTAATTAGACCCTAGGTTCAGATGTAATTTTTCTGCTTTGACAAAATGAAGTGCAGCTATCTGAAACAGTGCCATGGTGATATCAGCAATCTGAAGGCAATAATACTTGCTATGTGATGGATGGGTGATTTGGCGCTGTCTGCTCCTTGTGTTTTGTGTGATGAGTGAGCACAAGGTCAAAGTGAGTTATATCCTCTGATATCACCTACCAGTCCAATCAGGGGAGTAATGTGCATTCATCACGTTGCTCTGTCCCTCCATAATATCAATTTCCCGGAAGCTCAGAATGCACAACTTGTCCTGTGACAGTAAAGGGGCATATTTGGATGATGTTGCAGTCCTCTGCCATCCTCTGTTATGGATAAGGACAAATTAAAGTCTGATAAGGAGTGTAGCATGGCAGGAAGTACCCCCACTCCAGTCCTTCTAAAAGGCTGTTAATGATTGTACTTTAACTCAGAATAAAACCATTCTATAGGGTCGACTGCCTCTCCTTGTCAATCGAAGGGTGCCTCAAAGGAGAACAGTGGATATCCCCTCCAGCTAGTCAATGGCAACTCAGTGCCTGCCTAATTGGAGACGAGGCAGAAAAATCAACAGAAAAGACCATGCCTACTGGGTTGTAGCAGCAAATCAACAGAAAGGACAAAGTCTACTGGGTTGTAAGGGGGAGAAATGTCTTATCTTCACATGTGTATGTTTTACGTGCCTCTGTGCGGTTTGTTGCTAACGTTACTTTGCTGTCATTGCTGATGCCCTCAGTAGACAGCCATTTGTGCAGCCGAGCGCTCTCCACCGTATCACAAATGTTCCATACAAGGCCTTGCTGGAAGAAGCTGCGGGAGTACGTGCTGAGAAGGTGCAAGATGGTCGAACCACCCATTCAACCTTGAAAGCTGCTCACCGTCAATTGAGGCAGATGCCTGTGAAATTGTCATGGACTGCCAAACTACCTCCTATCCTTCTCCTGGTTCTCTGTCAAAGGAAGCGGTGTCAGCAGTCCTGAGGTCGCAAGAAAGTTTGCTGTCAAAGAGGAAGACGTACCAGTATGTAGTACCCACCTCAATGAAGGCGACAGTTTTGAAGGGTGTCCACGATGAAGCCGGTCATCAGGAGCAACAGAGGACGTTGTACTTGACAAGACAGAGGTTCTTCTGGCAGGGTCTGAAGTCAGATGTGAGAGAGTATGTCAAGACCTGCAAGAGGTGTGTGTTCAGTAAGGCCCCCGAGCCAGAGGCCAGAGCTCCACTGGAGAACATCATCACGACTGAGCCCCTCGAGTTGGTGTGTGTGGACTTCTGATCTGCTGAAGACTCCAACAACAAGTCCTTGGATGTTCTGGTCGTCACTGATCATTTTACTAAGATGGCCCATGCCTTCTTGTGTCCGAACCAATCAGCTATAGCAGTGGCCCTTCAGCTGTGGAACAACATCTTCTGTGTATGGTTTTCCTTGTCGTATCCACTCTGACCAAGGGGCCAACTTTGAAAGTAAATTGATTGCTAAGTTGTTGAGTGCTGCAGGAGTCCAGAAGTCGCACACTACTCCCTACCATCCGATGGGGAACGGGGGAGTCGAAAGGTTCAATAGAACGCTGGGAAACATGATCAGGGCTTTACCTACGAGAGCGAAGCACAGGTGGCCCCAGAAGCTGAAGTCGTTGACCTTCGCCTACAACTGTACAGTCCATGAAACCATGGGCCACGCCCCTTTCCAGTTGATGTTTGGGAGAACCCCACGTCTGCCTGTCGACATGATGTTCGGTACGGTGCTACAAGACTCAGAGGTTGTAGACTATGACGAGTACACCAAGTCCCTGACGAGAGACCTGAGGGAGGCCATGGAGACGGTACAGGTGTGGGCAACCAAACAACTGAAGAGGCATGCGGGCCTCTACAACAGGAAGATCAGAGGAGCTCCAGTGGAGGTCGGTGATCGGGTGCTGCTGGCGAATAAGGGTGAACGTGGAAAGAGGAAGCTGGCGGATCGCAGGGAGAACAACCTCTATATTGTTACAGAGAAGAATAGTGACATCCACATCTTCAAGATACAGACCATGTCGACTGGCCAGGAGAAAACGGTCCACCGTAATCTGATAATGCCTGTAAACTTCTTGCCTCTCCCTGACACTGCCTTGGAGACACCTAATATGGGAGACCGTGAGGATCAGAGTGAAGAGATGGAGGACACATCCATGAACGATATACCAGAAATGGACGTTGGTGAGAAGACTAGTGTGTGGGTATCAGAACAGACCACGGAGGAAACACAGTCGGAGCCCTCTGAAAAAGAGACCCCAGATGTGTTGGAAGATGGGCCACTGGCGAGGGACCCTCAGAACTCACCACATTCTGAGGGTGCCACTTGTGGCACAAGCATGTCAGAGGTAACCTTTGGAGAAGAAATGTCCGAACCCTCTGAGGAAGAAAGGCATTCTGAAGATGCCGCTGGTGGGACAAGTTCCAGCAACAGTCACAGACCCCTTGACCTTGACTATCCACCGACTGTGGACAGTGACCCACCAATGTTGGTTGTAGTTGAACAGGTTAAACATAATGATAACTCTGTTAGACCTGTCAGGTCAGGGGCTGGTCGGGTTAGGAAACGCCCAGTGAGACTCATTGAGACTATGCAGACACAGAGGGTTTTTCATACAGAATTCATTAGAGTACGTGTGTGGGTGTAGGATTAGAATCCAAGTCTGTAGCCCAATTATTATTATTTTTTTTTTTAACTTTTAACTTTCAAGTGACCCCATGGAGGTAATGGGTCAGAGGTCATGTAGGCCAAGGTTCTTATTGTCACTGAGTGTACTGGACATGTAACAGGCATGTTTTCCTATGGGGTCTTTGAATTCCCCTAATTCTCTTTAGAGAATAGTCTTTGCACTGGAATGTTTGGTGACATATGTATTGCAAGGTATTGCATACCTCATTTTGATTCTTTGTAGTATGCACGTGTAATTCAGCAGGGGAGAATGTAACAGGGTCGGTTATGTTTCCACTTGCCTCTAAAAAAATGTGTATTTAATGTTCAAGCATTCTTATTGGTTAGTTCAACTCTGATGACAATAAGGTGATGTTGTGATTGGCAACGCTTGCAGATAGGGGGAGATCGCGAACGTCAGATCTTCCCAGTATGAAAATGTGATGCAAGGGGTAGGTCACGTTCTGAATACTGTTTTCTATTTTCTATTTTACAATGTGTACAAGTTTGCTGTACGTTACTGATTTATACATGTGTGGGTATATGGTACCTGTTAGGGATTGAGAGGCTTTCTGGGATGTGCTTTGGCATAGGATTGCTGTAAATAAGTGTGTTAGCTAGCATACACCGATGTAATAGTCACATAAGCCCACTGCTAACACATTTGTCTTCATGCTACAGATTTTACCATCGACAGCCATCAATACCGTTAAGCCCTGCACAACTAACGTGCTGTTTCCCATTTAACAACAGCAGAAATAAATTATGCATAACTGGGACCACTGGCCGAAGTGATTTATTTTTACAAAACAAAACACATGGAGAGTACATATACATCTGTTACACTGGTGCCGTGACCCAGATCACTGGTTGCTGCGGAAAAGGAGGAGGTCAAAAGGGGGTCAGTGTAACGGATGTGAAACGGCTAGCTAGTTAGTGGTGGTGCGCGCTAATAGCATTTCAATCGGTGACGTCACTCGCTTTGAGACCTTGAAGTAATGGTTCCCCTTGCTCTGCAAGGGCCGCGGCTTTTGTGGAGCGATGGGTAACGATGCTTCGTGGGTGTCAGTTGTTGATGTATAATGAGGGTCCCTGGTTCACGCCCGGGTAGGGGCGAGGGGACGGACTAAAGTTATCCTGTTACACCTGCCGACTTTACGGTTTTTACTTTCTATTTTTTAATAACTGTTTAATATTTTTATTTTTCTCTTTTTCAACTTTTTGACCTCGGACGCTTTATCTGGAAATGGCTCTACAGCCGAAACTAAGTAGTAACATTAACATTATGCCATTTAATTGCAGTCGTTGTACTCATAATATACAGCAGAACGATCGCCTTACGGTGAGGATAGCCGTGCTGCGCTCCCAGCTTCAGACGCAATCGTTAAGCAAGGATAAATTAAGTGTGGGAAAGGATGAAACAGCGTCTGTGCCACCAATAAGTACAGATAGTAGTATAAATCCCCTCGCACAGTCCCCGCAGCCGGTTTCCACAGTCCCCGCAGCCGGTTTCCACAGTCCCCGCAGCCGGTTTCCACAGTCCCCGCAGCCGGTTTCGCTCATTTAGCCGACAGAAACATTCAACCGGTTCTCCCATTAAGACTTGTTGGTCTCTCCTCCACCCGTTACGGGTTCTGAGCTTCCAAAGCCTCCCACCATTAGCTCTGACAAATTGAAAACGCTAGTCATTGGCGACTCCATTACCCGCAGTATTCAAAAATAATCATCCAGCGATCATACACTGTTTACCAGGGGGCGGGGCTACCGACGTGAAGGCTAATCTGAAGATGGTGCTGGCTGATACCCAGACTACTAAAATAAATATTGAAATCTATGTTATTCAAATATTGCACCCACACTGCTCACGCGCTTCAATGAGCGTCTGCGTTGCCAAGGGCTAAAATAGAAGTCCTTTCTATTTCTGAGGCAGATCGCGCTGCAAGTCCTGCCCCTCCCATCTCCTCATTGGTTATACCCACGTGGGTGATTGAAAGACGAACTGTGTTGCCGGTCGTCATGGTAATACTATGAAAGTTTAGATGCCAATCACCACATAAGTTCAAAGATGACAAAGCCTTGAAGGAGGAGAGATGACTAGAAATGATTCGGTTGACCATTTTATGTGTGGACTAATTGTCGGAGTAGAGGACCTTGTGCATTTCAGGTAAAATAACAACTCAATGTTTATATCTCAGGACAAATTAGCTAGCAACAGTAAGCTAGCTAAATAAGACAAATTAGCTAGCAAGTGCAAGTCCATAAATGTTTAATACTTTTCGACCTGTCCCCAAATGAATGTCATTGGTTCAGAGTTTGTTTTGATATTTTAACCTGCGTGTCGTGATCGGTGTAGGGGGACAAAATAAATGTATGCACGATGGCGTACCCGCACAGCCGGTTTGGGTTCCGTGTTAGGCTACAACTGTCGAGTGTAGAGTGTTTAGGGATATTGTTATCCACGTCGGCACCAATGATGTTAGGATGAAACAGTCAGAGGTCACCAAGCGCAACATAGATTCAGCGTGTAAATCAGCTAGAAAGATGTGTCGGCATCGAGTAATTGTCCCTGGTACCCTCCCAGTTAGGGGGAGTGATGAGCTCTACAGCAGAGTCTCACAACTCAATCGCTGGTTGAAAACTGTTTTCTGCCCCTCCCAAAAGATAGAATTTGTAGATAATTGGCCCTCTTTCTGGGACTCATCCACAAACAGGACCAAGCCTGGCCTGCTGAGGAGTGACGGACCTCATCCTAGCTGGAGGGGTGCTCTTATTTTATCTATGAACATAGACAGGGCTCTAACTCCTCTTGCTCCACAATGAGATAGGGTGCAGGCCAGGCAGCAGGCTGTTAGCCAGCCTGCCAGCTTAGTAGAGTCTGCCACTAGCACAGTCAGTGTAGTCAGCTCAGCTATCCCCATTGAGACCGTGTCTGTGCCTCGATCTAGGTTGGGAAAAACTAAACATGGCGGTGTTCGCTTTAGCAATCTCACTGGAATAATGACCTCCTCAATTCCTGTTTATTATTGAAAGAGGTTGTGATATCACACACCTCAAAATAGGGCTAATTAATGTTAGATCCCTCACTTCCAAGGCAGTTATAGTCAATGAACTAAACACTGATCATAATCTTGATGTGATTGGCCTGACTGAAACATGGCTTAAGTCTGATGTGTTAAATCAGGCCTCTCCTCCTGGTTACACTAGTGACCGTATCCCCCGCGCATCCCTCAAAGGAAGAGGTTTTGCTAACTTTTACGTTAGCAAATTAAAATTGACAAAAAAATAAATTCTGCGTTTACGTCCTTTGAGCTTCTAGTCATGAAATCTATGCAGCCTACTCAATCACTTTTTACGGTTTACAGGCCTCCTGGGCCGTATACAGCGTTCCTCACTGAGTTCCCTGAATTCCTATTGGACCTTATACTCATGGCAGATTATATTCACATTTAAGTGACTTTAATATTCACATGGAAAATTCCACAGACCCACTCCAAAAGGCTTTCGGAGCCATCATCGACTCAGTGGGTTTTGTCCAACATGTCCTTGGACCTACTCACTGCCACAGTCATAGTCTGGACCTAGTTTTGTCCCGTGGAATAAATATTGTGGATCTTAATATTTTTCCTCATAATCCTGGACTATCGGACCACCATCTTATTATGTTTGGAATCGCAACAAATAATCTGCACAGACCCGAAACAATTCCTAGATGCCCTTCCAGACTCCCTCCACCTACCCAAGGACGTCAGAGTACAAAAATCGGTTAACCACCTAACTGATGAACTAAATTTAACCTGCGTAATACCCTAGACGAGGCCGCACCCCTAAAAACAAAAAACATTTGTCATAAAAAACTGGCTCGCTGGTGAACAGAATATACCCTTTACTCTGAACCCTGATCTCTCTTTTGACGAAAAAATCCAGACTATTTCAAAGACAGCTTTTTTCCATCTATGTAACATTGCAAAAATCAGAAACTTTCTGTCCAAAAATGATGCAGAAAAGTTCATCCATGCTTTTGTCACTTCTAGATTAGACTACTGCAATGCTCTACTTTCTGGCTACCCCGATAAAGCACTAAATATTATATATTTCTTGTTAGATATTGCTGCACTTTCGGAATTAGAAGCACAAACATTTTGCTACACTCGCAATAACATCTGCTAACCATGTGTATGTGACCAATATAATTTGATTTGATGAATAAACTTCAGTCAGTGCTAAACACAGCTGCTAGAATCTTGACTAGAACCAAAACATTTGATCATATTACTCCAGTGCTAGCCTCTATACACTGGCTTCCTGTTAAGGGTCGGGCTGATTTCAAGGTTTTACTGCTAACCCACAAACCATTACATGGGCTTGCTCTTACCTATCTCTCCGATTTGGTCCTGCCGTACATACCTACATGTACGCTACGGTTACAAGACGCAGGCCTCCTTATTGTCCCTAGATTTCTATGCAAACAGCTGGAGACAGGGCTTTCTCCTATAGAGCTCCATTTTTATGGAATGGTCTGCCGAACCATGTGAGAGATGCAGACTTGGTCTCGACCTTTAAGTCTTTATTGAAGACTCGTCTCTTCAGTAGGTCTTATGATTGAGTACAGTCTGGCCCAGGGGTGTGAAGGTGAACGGAAAGGCACTGGAGCGACGAACCGCCCTTGCTGTCTCTGCCTGGCCGGTTCCCCTCTCTCCACCGGGATTCTCTGCCTCTAACCCTATTACAGGGCCGAGTCACTGGCTTACTGGTGCTCTTCCATGCCGTCCCTAGGAGGGGTGCGTCACTTAAATGTGTTGAGTCACTGACGTGATCTTCCTGTCTGGGTTGACGCCCCCCCCTCAGGTTCGTGCCGCGGGGGAGATCTTCGTGGGCTATACTCAGCCTTGTCTCAGGATTGTAAGTTGGTGGTTGAAGATATCCATCTAGTGGTGTGGTGGCTGTGCTTTGGCAAAGTGGGTGGGGTTATACAGTGCCTTGCGAAAGTATTCGGCCCCCTTGAACTTTGCGACCTTTTGCCACATTTCAGGCTTCAAACATAAAGATATAAAACTGTATTTTTTTGTGAAGAATCAACAACAAGTGGGACACAATCATGAAGTGGAACGACATTTATTGGATATTTCAAACTTTTTTAACAAATCAAAAACTGAAAAATTGGGCGTGCAAAATTATTCAGCCCCCTTAAGTTAATACTTTGTAGCGCCACCTTTTGCTGCGATTACAGCTGTAAGTCGCTTGGGGTATGTCTCTATCAGTTTTGCACATCGAGAGACTGACATTTTTTCCCATTCCTCCTTGCAAAACAGCTCGAGCTCAGTGAGGTTGGATGGAGAGCATTTGTGAACAGCAGTTTTCAGTTCTTTCCACAGATTCTCGATTTGGATTCAGGTCTGGACTTTGACTTGGCCATTCTAACACCTGGATATGTTTATTTTTGAACCATTCCATTGTAGATTTTGCTTTATGTTTTGGATCATTGTCTTGTTGGAAGACAAATCTCCGTCCCAGTCTCAGGTCTTTTGCAGACTCCATCAGGTTTTCTTCCAGAATGGTCCTGTATTTGGCTCCATCCATCTTCCCATCAATTTTAACCATCTTCCCTGTCCCTGCTGAAGAAAAGCAGGCCCAAACCATGATGCTGCCACCACCATGTTTGACAGTGGGTATGGTATGCTCAGGGTGATGAGCTGTGTTGCTTTTACGCCAAACATAACGTTTTGCATTGTTGCCAAAAAGTTCAATTTTGGTTTCATCTGACCAGAGCACCTTCTTCCACATGTTTGGTGTGTCTCCCAGGTGGCTTGTGGCAAACTTTAAACGACACTTTTTATAGATATCTTTAAGAAAAGGCTTTCTTCTTGCCACTCTTCCATAAAGGCCAGATTTGTGCAATATACGACTGATTGTTGTCCTATGGACAGAGTCTCCCACCGCAGCTGTAGATCTCTGCAGTTCATCCAGAGTGATCATGGGCCTCTTGGCTGCATCTCTGATCAGTCTTCTCCTTGTATGAGCTGAAAGTTTAGAGGGACGGCCAGGTCTTGGTAGATTTGCAGTGGTCTGATACTCCTTCCATTTCAATATTATCGCTTGCACAGTGCTCCTTGGGATGTTTAAGCTTGGGAAATCTTTTTGTATCCAAATCCGGCTTTAAACTTCTTCACAACAGTATCTCGGACCTGCCTGGTGTGTTCCTTGTTCTTCATGATGCTCTGCGCTTTTAACGGACCTCTGAGACTATCACAGTGCAGGTGCATTTATACGGAGACTTGATTACACACAGGTGGATTGTATTTATCATCATTAGTCATTTAGGTCAACATAGGATCATTCAGAGATCCTCACTGAACTTCTGGAGAGAGTTTGCTGCACTGAAAGTAAAGGGGCTGAATAATTTTGCACGCCCAATTTTTCAGTTTTTGATTTGTTGAAATATCCAATAAATGTCGTTCCACTTCATGATTGTGTCCCACTTGTTGTTGATTCTTCACAAAAAAATACAGTTTTATATCTTTATGTTTGAAGCCTGAAATGTGGCAAAAGGTCGCAAAGTTCAAGGGGGCCGAATACTTTCGCAAGGCACTGTATCCTGCCTGGTTGGCCCTATCCAGGGGTATCGTCGGACGGGGACACAGTGTCTCCCGACCCCTCCTGTCTCAGCCTCCAGTATTTATGTTGCAATAGTTTATGTTTCGGGGGGCTAGGGTCAGTTTGTTATATCTAGAGTATTTTTCCTTCTTATCCGATGTCCTGTGTGAATTTATGTATGCTGCCTCTAATTCTCTCTCTCTCCCCTCCCGGAGGACCTGAGCCCTGTGACCTTGCCTCAGGACTACCTGGCCTGATGACTCTTTGCTGTCCCCACCTGGTCGTGCTGCTGCTCCAGTTTCTACTGTTCTTCCTGCGGCTATGGAACCCTGACCTGTTCACCGGACGTGCTACCTTTGACTCTCTCTCTCTCCCTACCGCACCTGCTGTCTCTAACTCTGAATGATCGGCTATGAAAAGCCAACTGACTTTTACTCCTGAGGTGCCGACTTGTTGCACCCTATACAACCACTGTGATTATTATTATGTGACCCTGCTGGTCATCTATGAACGTTTGAACATCTTGGCCATGTACTGTTATAATCTCAACCCGGCACAGCCAGAAGAGGACTGGCCACCCCTCAGAGACTGGTTCCTCTCTAGGTTCCTGCCTTTCTAGGGAGTTTTTCCTAGCCACCATGCTTCTACATCTGCATTGCTTGCTGTTTGGGGTTTTAGGCTGGGTTTCTGTATAGCACTTTTTGACATCAGCTGATGTAAAAGGGCTTTATAAATACATTTGTTTGAATTTGATTGATCTGTTGGCAAGGAAATTTCATTTTCAAAAGTGGTGTCACAGGGTCTTTTGTATCCAATTTTTACCACAAGAATATCAAAGTATTCATTTCTCATGGTTGAAGAGCAATATATTCATTTCTCATGGTTGAAGAGCAATATATTCATTTCTCATGGTTGAAGAGCAATATATTCATTTCTAATGATTGAAAGAGCAAGGTATTAATTTCTAATGTTAAATTAGTATTGTGTGCTAGTATGAAGTGACAGAGTAACTAACCCACTGGGGATACAATATGATAAAGAGTTACTGGTCTGGACATCTTGTAACCAGATCACAGCCAGATTAAGACGTCTTTGTCATGACATCTTTTTGACGTCATGAAAAATATGTCTTATTTTGGTAGATATCTGTTTTTTTGTTGAAATCTGATTTAACTACTTACCAGTTATCTAAATGCTACTCAATTAATAGACTCCAATCTATATAAAAATGTGCATAGTGTTTGTGGGCCAATATGTATATAATATAATATGATATAAGCACCAATTGCATATAAGACACAAGAACCATTACAATTATAACAATTGGAGAAATTATATTTTTCTGCAGGGCATGGTTCAACTAGCACACTTGGCAAACAACAGCTGGCAGAGCGTACCAAGCGGGTTAGGGTCTCGTGGCATACTGTACCCAGTTAACATGCTGGGCTCGGGCCTATTCCGTTTGAGACTCTGGGAACTCGGCATGGACTCAGACTCGGGGGACTTCATGCGGGCAGAGCTTTTTCCGAGTCTGGCAGAATCATATTACTCTGGGCTCCGGCTAATGGTACTCGAGCCGAGTCCACTTCAGCTTATCCGGCCGATTAACTTTTTCTGGAGTAGGGCCATTTGAGGTTTTTATTCAGCAGGTGATGAAATACACATTTAAAACACTAAGAATTGTGATATTTCACCTCCAAGTCATCGGAACTGATAGGTCATTAATAGCTCAAATTTGTGACAGTCTCTGCGGTCCTATTAGAGATGGTCCCTAATTTAGGGGATCTCCAACACTATCATTGCTTTTGCTTTTACTACAGGCTATTGCAGTGTTTTCCGTAGTTGCAGACCATCCAATTGAAAAGTGCACATTCACTTCCATAACATTTGTTCTAGACAACCAGCATGTAAGATGAACATACACAATAATACAAGGACACCTTTACAACAATGCACTGCTGTTAAAATGCATCAAGTGCAATTAAATAATGGTTGTTTAATTAATTATATCTGGTAGCTTGCTGTGTGTGTGTGTGTGTGTGTGTGTGTGTGTGTGTGTGTGTGTGTGTGTGTGTGTGTGTGTGTGTGTGTGTGTGTGTGTGTGTGTGTTGGCTTCTAATGGTTGTCTTTGATAATGTTAATTGAACAGTTCATTGTGCTGCACATTCCTACTAAATGCTGTTTTGATGTTCTATCATAACCAACTCCATTTGTTTTCAGGATTTTAACAAATAACACGTACGTCTATATATTTTTATTTCAATATCCTACAATCCACCAGGATTTACAAAACGTTATTTTTCTCCCAATATATTTCCATCAATAATTAGTAAACAATTATTGCACCTGAATTTGACCCTGAGAATATGATTTTTTTTCTCAAAGTAATTAACATAATGTGTGCAATAATTTTATTTACATTTCAGTAGCTAAATAAGAAGGCATATATGTTCCAGCTAAAACCTGGATTGGAATAGTGCCTCATGCAGCAATAGATCTATGCATGCAGGCACTGCTTGTTCGAGTGTCAACATTCCATAAGGCGCTGTTGGGACAAAATGCCGGGTAAGCTACACAGCGCATTGCTCGAGTGTCAACATTCCATAAGGCGCTGTTGGGACAAAGTGCCCGGTAAGCTACACAGCAACACAGATGGAAAACAGCTGACATAAAAAACGGATATGTGGTAGTCCCTGTTCTCCTAAATTCTTGTAAAGTTTGTTGGCGAGAAGAACGTCAGGGAAAGTTTTGCTAGCTAACTAGCTAGCTGGCTAATTTCAGCTAGCTAACGTTAGCTCTGGCTAATCCTCCATGGACATGGCAAGTTTGAATTTTTACCTGTTATAGCTAGCTAGCTAACTTTTTGACATTTTGATATCTGTTTAGATGAGAGTGTATGCGTGTCTTCTTTCTCTGTCTCTCTTTGTGTGAGTGTGTGAGAGAGAGAGAGACAGAGAGAGGATGAACACAACTTTATAAAACATGTAAAAGTTGTCATGTTAGCTGTGTGTGTGTGTGTGCGCGCGTTTGCTTGTTCTGTGTGAGAGAGAGATTATGGTGATCACAATAATTTATAGAAAAGATTGTCATCATGTCAACATTGCAGATATAAACTTTAATGTTAGACATTGTTCATTTAATGTCTAACATTTTCCTCAGCAATACTTACTTTACAGTGTGTAATAAGCTTTAGTCAGGTGGTCATTACCAGGTCTTAACTATAACCAGTAGGCTGCATAATATAGCTGGTTGTATGGTGGTCAGAAAAATATGTAATTCTAAGTCAGTAAAAATAAGTTTAAAAACTTCAGTTTTCAACCAGTTTGCGACCAGAATAAGACGTCATAAATATATTTCATACTGACATCTTATTCACACTGCAGGCCTTCATGTTCAAAACAGTTTTGTTTTCAACTCCATTTTGGAATACTGACTGTCCCAAACAGCATGCAACAAACGATCAAATCGGAATTGTGTGTATTCAGACTGCAGTCATTTGCTGACATGGCTATGCTAGTTGTGCAGTGGTGTAATGTAGGCTGATTGGTGATGGTGCTCGGGGTTCCTATCACTCACAAGTTGTTGTGTGTCAAGCTAAGGTGACAACAATGCCTGCCATGGAAATCTCCCAGTGGCTTTGAATGTAAGAAAGCATAGTGGTAAGATCACTGTTAAAGCCTCAAAGGATAAGATGATCCAACTTTCAAAACAAGTCCTTTTTGGCTAGCCACAACAGTCAACTAACTAGCTAGGTCAGTATGCATGTATGCACATGTTTTGTGTGTGTGTGTGTGTGTGTAAAGTCCAGTGTGTGTGCAGTGCAAGAGAATTAGCTATTTGAAGAGCTAGTTGGCAGTCTTGTTTAGCATTCTTATGGCTTGGGGGTAGAAGCTGTTCAAATCTAATTTTAATGGTCACATACACATATTTAACAGATGTTATTGCGGGTGTAGTGAAATGCTTGTAAAGAGTTTTGTATGCATTTCTAAAAGTTGAGAAGCAGTGGTCCAAAGTTTTCCCAGAGCGAGTACTACGAGTACTAGTCAATGTGTTGGTATGACTTAGGTAGTGTTTTCCTCACATTTGCTTCGTTAAAATCCCCAGCTACAATAAATGTTGCCTCAAGATGTGTGGTTTCCAGTTTCCATAAAGTCCAGTGTAGTTCTTTTGAGGGCTGTCGTGGTATCAGTTTGAGGGGGAATATACACGGCTGTGACTATAACCGAAGAGAATTCTCATGGGAGGTAATACGGTCGGTATTTGATTGTGAGGTATTCTAGGTCGGGTGAACAAAAGGACTATGTTATCACAATCACACCATGGGTAGTTAATCATGAAACATACACCCCTGCCTTTCTTCTTCCCGGAGAGTTCTTTATTCCTGTATGAGCGATGAACTGAGAACCCAGCTGGCTGTATGGACTTGGACAGTATTTCCTGAGAGAGCCATGTTTCTGTGAAACAGAGTATGTTACAATCCCTGATGTCTCTCTGGAAGGAGATCATTGCCCTGAGCTCGTCTACTGTATTATCCAGAGACTGAAAATTAGCGAGTAATATACTCGGAAGCGGTGGATGGTGTGCATGCCACCTGAGTCGAACCAGAAGTCCACTCCGAATACCTCTACTCTGCCGAAGGTGTTTTGGAGCAGCCTCTGGAATAAGTTCAATTGCCACTGGAGGGTACGAACAAAGGATCCAATTCGGGAAAGTCGTATTCCTGGTCCTAATGCCGGTGAGTTACCGCCGCTCTGATATCCAAAAGATATTCCCGGCTGTATGTAATAACACAAACATTTTGGTTGCAACATGAAAGAGGAGGGAAGTTGCCCACCGAGAAAATGTTGTTGTATCTGTCAGTCCTGCACAGATACAACAACACCAAGTGTTGTCTCTGAGGTGTTCCAATTACTTTAAGGCAAACTGGCAAACCACTAATAACTTCTGGGAACCTGAGAACATAGCACAGCGGCTAATTACACAACCAAGTCAGTTAGACTGATTGTTGATACATAGGTCTCTCATTTCTTCATCCACATGGAATGGAAGACAATCGGCAACTAGACAAATGTTTAATTTGACTGCTGTCAACAGGGTGATCGGTATTGACAATATGAGACAATCCGCTCTCAGCAGTGTGCAGAAAACAACCGTTGAGCAACTGGTACAGATTCATCCCTATCAACAGCCTCATCATCCCGGGACTAGGGATTTCTCTAGCAGAGTGTTGACACAGTCTGCAGAAATGGGACTGCAGACAATGACATGTGCTGAGTAAGACACGGGTTTAAATCAATTCTCTCTGCACATCCCATGCCGTGTGTGGGATTACAGCAAAGGCTGCATGTAATGAAGTCTGTCTATAAGAGAGGTAAGAAGTAACAGATTACAGTAAAGGCTGCATGTAAATGAAGTCTGTCTATAAGAGAGGTAAGAAGTAACAGATTACAGTAAAGGTTGCATGTAAATTAAGTCTGTATATAAAAGAGGTAAGAAGTAACAGATTACAGTAAATGCTGTTTTAATAGACCTTTAAGAGTAGAGGTTCTCTCAGTTACAATCTGAATGGTCAGAATGGTCAGGCAGGTGGGTACAGAGTCCAGAAACAAGCAAGGGTCAAAACCAGGAGGACTAGCAAAAAGAGAAAAGGCAGGCGCATGGGAAAAACACACTGGTTGACTTGGACATACAAGACAAACTGGCACAGAGAGACAGGAAACACAGGGATAAATACACTGGTACAGAGAGACAGGAAACACAGGGATAAATACACTGGTACAGAGAGACAGGAAACACAGGGATAAATACACTGGGGAAAACAAGCGACACCTGGAGGGAGTGGAGACAATAACGAGGACAGGTGGAACAGAATCAGGGTGTGACAATTAGCCGAAGTAGATTTAAGATAGTGGTCTGCTTTCAGTTTTCCGGTGATAGCCACACCCAGATTTCAAAGACGTTTAAAAGCCATCCAATCATCCGCTGAACCAGACTCTCTTGCTTTAACCCACATAGCATTTAGTTCCCTTAAGATTTGAGTAAATTCATCAGTAAACCAAGGGTTCTCTCTGCCCTTAATCCTGAATTGTTTTAAAGGGGCATGCCTATTGCATACATCCTGGAATGCGTTGTGGAAGTAAGAATAGGCTAATTCAAAATCAGGGGATCATTTAATTATATTCCATTCAATGCTAGGTACATAATTTAAAAAAAAATTCAATATCAAACCGCTTCCAGTTTATTTTTGTAATGACACGTGGAAGATCACTTAGGAATTTACAATCTCTCACACAGGCAACAGCACAGTGATCACTAATGTCATTGGCAAAAATACCAGAAGCATTAAAACGATGAGGAGTATTGGTTAAGATCAAATCAATGAAAGAGTATTTCAGAGGATCATTTACACTGTTTACATTCTGAGTGAGATTATCGGTATTGCATAGAATTTTGAGTTGATCGGAGCTAGATTTGAACCAATCCTGATCCAGATCAACAATCAAAATAAACTCAGAGTTGACATGCTGTGATAACAATTAAAAAATACAATCCAGAGAGCCAGCAGTAGTAGATGGACAGCAAGATACAACAATATTTATAGATGAGCCGAGATGTCTGTTGAAAGACAGATGTTCAAAATGCTTAGGTTTAGTAACAGAAGTCAGAACGAGGAGAACGTTGTAACCACTCGGCGGTTTTTATCAGGTATATTCACAAAATCAAGCTTTCGGGAGAAAACTTCTAACATTCATATGCAGAAACTTCAGGCCACTCTGACTACTTAATTCGCCAGGGGTAAAAATGTCAGGACCTGGATTAGACTGGACATTTCCGACAGTAGAAGCAGCAAGATAATGGCAAGTCTAGATTGGGGGATACAACATTTTGGATTTACAGAGAGCACTTGAACGACAATCCACAGTCACCATAGTCTTTATCGCCACATATTTCAGGAGATGTGTAAAGTTCAGAGATATGGTTAAGTACCAAGAGAACAGTGCTGACATGTAAGCGTAAGAGTCCGATTTCTCCCATGCTGTTTGGGAGAAATGTACAGAGTTCTCGGTGCATTTACAGAGCAAGCACATGGTTTCTCCCAAGGTACGAGGGAGAAACAGTCAAAAAGTATGCAGTGTATGAGAGAGAGAGAGAGGCAGGCATCTGTACCAGAATGGGCGAGACAGACCAGGGCAGGCAGGAGCAGTGCAGCGGGTAACAAGAGGAGGCCTCAACTAGGCAGACATCCAGGGCTGAAGAGAGACCCTCAACTAGGCAGACATCCAGGGCTGAAGAGAGACCCTCAACTAGGCAGACATCCAGGGCTGAAGAGAGACCCTCAACTAGGCAGACATCCAGGGCTGAAGAGAGACCCTAAACTAGGCAGACATCTGGAGTGACAACAGACAATAAAATAACCGTTGGTCGAACACAACACCATGACGGTGAAATCTGTCTGTAAGAAAGGTATAAAGTAACAAATTACAGTAAAAGAGATGTAATGAAGTCTGTCTATAAGAGAGGTAAAACATAACAAATTACAGTAAAAACTGGATGTATAATGAAGTCTGTCTATAAGAGAGATTACAGTAAAAACTGATTACAGTAAAAGCTAGATGTAATGAAGTCTGTAAGAGAGGTAAAACATAACAAATTACAGTAAAAACTGGACATAATGAAGTCTGTCTATAAGAAAGGTATAACGTAACAAATTACAGTAAACTAGATGTAATGAAGTCTGTCTGTAAGAGAAGTAAAACATAACAAATGCAACACATTACAGTAAAAACTAGATGTAATGAAGTCTGTCTGTAAGAGAGGTAAGACGTAATAGATTAAGGAGTCATTGCCTCTGGATCTGCTCGGTGGAAAGTACATTGTCTAGGTAATTACAGTACTGCCATGTCAACTGTAGATTATCACACAATGTTTCCAGTGAAGAAGAGAGAGAGGGCTTTTGTATTTCATGCATTAGATCTGACTTGAGAATAAAGAGGGGTAGCTTTCGATATGTATATTACAAGGTGGAATGGAATACCCTGGGATAAACTGCTGTATGGTCTGAATGAATTGAATATTATAGTGCCCTTGAGAGAAAACTAACATCTTTATCAACCTTAACTTGAATAATACATTAGTATTGTGTATTTATAGTCCAGAGTTACTGTTGGGAGTTTTGCTGGCATTCAAATGTATGACAAAATAAAATAAACCAATGAAGGTCAAAAAGTGTTAATCAAAAATGCTAATTGTTCAGTTCTTCCCCTCTACAGTCCTATCCTTTTCTTCTCTTTTTGTATCTGTTGTCTGTGTACTTTTCACCATAAATCCTCACGCAGACAAGGCCATGCTGAATAAAATACCACGGACCTTTTGAAACAGGTCTTATTCTGGTGCATCTGAAGCATGTTAGAATTGCTTCAATTACTTATTTTCAGAAAGGTATTGTAATTGCAAATCCAGAATGGGGGAAAAAAAAAACAATGTCAATTACGTTAGCAGAGGAGCACAATTAACCGTAATCAAATAGATGTTAATATTTAAAAACAATCTGCCGGGCCAGGCAATATGTTGAAACCCATTCGGGCCTGATGATACAGACTGATTCTTCACTGCTCATAAATGAGATGACATTGCTCCTCATTTGCATGGCATGACTCATGAATATAGACGATCATCTGAATTTCAATGATTCCGCAGCTCCTAAGCTAGCGCCATCCACCTTAGCCATGCCATAAGCATCTATGACATGTATTGTTACAGTGCATGTGTTCGGTCCGTCAACTGCACTTTATATTACGCAACTTATCATTGGCCAGTTCTGCCCCAGTCATACGCTAATGGATGTCCCCCACTAGACGCTTTAGGGTACCTTTAGCGTGATGTTTCTTCTTAGTGGTGCGAACTTAGCCTGGTCACAGGATCTGTTTGTGCTTTTTCCTACACCAATGTCATTATCAAGACAAACATGTTTTTGCATTTTGACAATTCCATCAGGAGTTAACAAGAGAGCAGCAACAGATTGGCACTCGGGCAAATGTGAATTACCATTCATCTGAGAATAAGGGCAGTGGGGAGTATAGGAGTAGTGGGGCAGTGAGGAGTGTAGGAGCGGTGGGGAGTATAGGAGCAGTGGGGAGTTTACTAGTATAGGAGCATTGGGGAGTATAGGAGCATTGGGGACTATAGGAGTATAGGAGAAATAGGGAGTATAGGAGCGGTGGGGAGTTTACTAGTATAGGAGCAGTGGGGAATATAGGAGTAGAGGAGCCGTGTGGAGTATAGGAGTATAGGAGCAGTGGGGAGTATAGGAGCAGTGTGTAGTATAGGAGCAGTGGGGTGTATAGGAGTATAGGAGCAGTGTGGAGTATAGGAGTAGAGGAGCAGTGTGGAGTATAGGAGTATAGGAGCAGTGGGGTGTATAGGAGTATAGGAGCAGTGGGGAGTATAGGAGCAGTGTGTAGTATAGGAGCAGTGGGGTGTATAGGAGTATAGGAGCAGTGTGGAGTATAGGAGTAGAGGAGCAGTGTGGAGTATAGGAGTAGAGGAGCAGTGTGGAGTATAGGAGTATAGGAGCAGTGGGGAGTATAGGAGTATAGGAGCAGTGTGGAGTATAGGAGTATAGGAGCAGTGGGGAGTATAGGAGTAGAGGAGCAGTGTGGAGTATAGGAGTATAGGAGCAGTGGGGTGTATAGGAGCAGTGTGTAGTATAGGAGCAGTGTGGAGTATAGGAGTATAGGAGCAGTGTGGAGTATAGGAGCAGTGTGTAGTATAGGAGCAGTGTGGAGTATAGGAGTATAGGAGCAGTGGGGTGTATAGGAGCAGTGTGTAGTATAGGAGCAGTGTGGAGTATAGGAGTATAGGAGCAGTGTGGAGTATAGGAGCAGTGTGGAGTATAGGAGCAATGTGGAGTATAGGAGTATAGGAGCCACGTGGAGTATAGGAGTATAGGAGCCACGTGGAGTATAGGAGTAGAGGAGCAGTGTGGAGTATAGGAGTATAGGAGCAGTGGGGAGTATAGGAGCAGTGTGTAGTATAGGAGCAGTGGGGTGTATAGGAGTATAGGAGCAGTGTGGAGTATAGGAGTAGAGGAGCAGTGTGGAGTATAGGAGTATAGGAGCAGTGGGGAGTATAGGAGCAGTGTGGAGTATAGGAGTAGAGGAGCAGTGTGGAGTATAGGAGTAGAGGAGCAGTGTGGAGTATAGGAGTATAGGAGCAGTGGGGAGTATAGGAGCAGTGTGTAGTATAGGAGCAGTGGGGTGTATAGGAGTATAGGAGCCGTGTGGAGTATAGGAGTAGAGGAGCAGTGTGGAGTATAGGAGTATAGGAGCAATGTGGAGTATAGGAGTATAGGAGCCACGTGGAGTATAGGAGTAGAGGAGCAGTGTGGAGTATAGGAGTATAGGAGCAGTGGGGAGTATAGGAGCAGTGTGTAGTATAGGAGCAGTGGGGTGTATAGGAGTATAGGAGCAGTGTGGAGTATAGGAGTAGAGGAGCAGTGTGGAGTATAGGAGTATAGGAGCAGTGGGGAGTATAGGAGTATAGGAGCAGTGTGGAGTATAGGAGTAGAGGAGCAGTGTGGAGTATAGGAGTATAGGAGCAGTGGGGAGTATAGGAGCAGTGTGTAGTATAGGAGCAGTGGGGTGTATAGGAGTATAGGAGCCGTGTGGAGTATAGGAGTAGAGGAGCAGTGTGGAGTATAGGAGCAGTGTGGAGTATAGGAGTAGAGGAGCCGTGTGGTGTATAGGAGTATAGGAGCAGTGTGGAGTATAGGAGTAGAGGAGCAGTGTGGAGTATAGGAGTATAGGAGCAGTGTGTAGTATAGGAGCAGTGGGGTGTATAGGAGTATAGGAGCAGTGTGGAGTATAGGAGCAATGGGGAGTATAAGAGCAGTGTGGAGTGTAGGAGCAGTGGTGGAATTAGGACTATTAAAGGACAATACTGATTTTAGATTTCATATTTTCCTCAAAATATGTTCCAATGAGATCCTATGAGAATCACTTTCATTGCTGATTAATATCCATCATACTCTGCTCTCAAACTTGTTCCTAAAGGAAATTATCAATGTGACTGAAATGGTGTGCGAGCGCCTTTCAGTATAAACGCGTAATAAAGCTATATTTCAATGTGAGGTGACCCTACTGAGTGCAATCATCAGCCTATTCGTCAAATCTGAGTAGTCACATTTTATTTATGTGAAGTATTTTTTAACAAAGACATAAAGTACGATAAATGTCTAAACATGATACTGTAATTATCTCTCATCGGGGATTAAGCAATGTTTATAACATCAAAAGTATTTACAAACCACATTATGGAGCCCAGCTGAGTGGACGCAATATCCATACGGTAATACATGGTTATCATTTTTCGTGACATGAATTCCATCACAAGTTTAGATTTTGTTCCATTTGATGATGCAATCACTTAATGGACGATATGGATGTCTCCACTTCGCAGAGAGAAGATAGTGGGATTACACACTGTGCCTCTTTCGAGATTAAACATAAAACAAATCCTACTGACCAAAGGAATGCTATTGGTCTAAAAGACGCTGGGTCTTAGATTGTGTTAGAGCATTAAGACGATGTTCAGAGAAACAAGGTTTTAATACAACTACGGGTGGATTTACGTCAGTCAAATATGTCTAGTGAGACCTATCTTTCTTCAACCTAAGATTTGGCCTGGATGTAGTGTGGTTAAAGCCAGATTCCTGCTTCATGTGTGCTGCAGCTATTAGCATACCGTAAAGACCATAGTTGCTGACAAACAAAACAAGGATAGAAATTTAAACTATACAGGAGCTTCTCATTTAAACTCATCACACTTGATTAATGCCATGATTCACAAATATATGGATATTTTAAAAGCCTTGAATTTTTTATTTGGCAAACAGAGCAAGAATTATGTCGACTGATACTAAGGTAATTAGGGTAATTATTGCAGGGACATGTGGTGAGTGATAGCCAGGTCACAGTTGTAAATGAGAACTGGTTCTCAACTGGCCTACCTGATTAAATAAAGGTGACCATTTATTTTTTATTTTTATATAGCCGTTGTCTTTGTACTGTACCACTCAGAGGGGGGTATCTTGTGTAGATGTCACCCAACTCGGTCACTTTTATCTGATCAAGTTATCATATTTCAGACAATAATCATTTTAAAATGTTGTGCATTGCAGGAAAGTTCTATTGCAACAGAGGGATCAAATGAAGATCCTACACATGTACAGGCCATTGATTGTGGATACCTAGTGCAATTCAAAACAACCTTAGTTTGGATAAGAAATATGGACCAAAATGACAGCAAACCAGTGATAACATCCCCTTGTTTAGTAAATGCAGCTGCATTCACATTCTTGGCACCTGATGTGTCAACTGATATGCC
Organism: Oncorhynchus mykiss; assembly: GCF_057628025.1. NCBI lineage: Eukaryota > Metazoa > Chordata > Actinopteri > Salmoniformes > Salmonidae > Oncorhynchus > Oncorhynchus mykiss. The sequence goes on along the minus strand of NC_143024.1, from coordinate 89,459,000 downwards.
TATGCTGAGGCTCAAAGCTCAAGACGCTGATGACGGACTGAATGCAGAATTAACATTCCTTAACTTGGAGGATGCAAACAAATTATTCACAGTAAATTAACAGGCTGGGGACTTGAATCTCCAAAACACACCATCTAACCACTCCGTAAATGAACAGACTGGGAACCTGTATCTCAGAAACACACCATTTGACCACAAATCAGGAACCTGTATCTCAGAAGCACACGATCTAACCACAAACCAGGAACCTGTATCTCAGAAACACACCATTTGACCACAAACCAGAAACCTGTATCTCAGAAGCACATGATCTAACCACAAACCAGGAACCTGTATCTCAGAAACACACCATTTGACCACAAATCAGGAACCTGTATCTCAGAAGCACACCATCTAACCACAAACCAGGAACCTGTATCTCAGAAACACACCATTTGACCACAAACCAGAAACCTGTATCTCAGAAACACACCATCTAAACACAAACCAGGAACCTGTATCTCAGAAACACACAATTTGACCACAAACCAGGAACCTGTATCTCAGAAGCACACGATCTAACCACAAACCAGGAACCTGTATCTCAGAAACACACCATCTAACCACAAACCAGGAACCTGTATCTCAGAAACACACCATCTAACCATCCATCCACAGGCTGGAGACTGAGGATACGCCATCTAGCCACTCAGTAAATTAACAGACTGGGGACTGGGGACACAACATCTAACCACTCAGTAAATTAACGGTCTGGGGAACAAGGACACACCAAATCAAATCAAAATGTATTTGTCACATGCGTTGAATAAAACAAGTGTAGACCTTACAGTGACATGCTGACCTACAAGCCCTTAACCAACAGTGTAGACCTTACTGTGTAGACCTTACTGTAACATGCTGACTTACAAGCCAACAGTGTAGACCTTACAGTGAAATGCTGACCTACAAGCCCTTAACCAACAGTGTAGACCTTACAGTGACATGCTGACCTACAAGCCCTTAACCAACAGTGTAGACCTTACAGTGAAATGCTGACCTACAAGCCCTTAACCAACAGTGTAGACCTTACCGTAACATGCTGACCTACAAGCCCTTAACCAACAGTGTAGACCTTACTGTGTAGACCTTACTGTAACATGCTGACTTACAAGCCAACAGTGTAGACCTTACAGTGAAATGCTGACCTACAAGCCCTTAACCAACAGTGTAGACCTTACCGTAACATGCTGACCTACAAGCCCTTAACCAACAGTTTAGACCTTACTGTGTAGACCTTACTGTAACATGCTGACTTACAAGCCAACAGTGTAGACCTTACAGTGAAATGCTGACCTACAAGCCCTTAACCAACAGTGCAGTTCAAGAAGAGTTAAGAAAATATTTACCAAATAAACTAAAGTAAAAAAATAATAAAAAGTAACACAATAACATAACAATAACAAGTCTATTTACAGGGGGTACCGTTACCTCTTCAGTGTGCGAGGGTACAGGTTAGAGGTAATGTGTACATGTATGTAGGGGTGAAGTGACTATGCATAGATAATAAACAGCGAGTAGCAGCAGTGATGTACAAAACAAATGGGGGGGGGGGGGGGGTCAATGTAATAGTCCGGTAGCCATTTGATTAATTGTTCAGCAGTCTTATAGCTTGGGGGGTAGAAGCTGTTAAGGAGCCTTTTGGTCTTAGACTTGGCGCTCCGGTACCGCTTGCCGTGCAGTAGCAGAGAAAACAGTCTATGACTTGGGTGACTGGAGTCTCTGACAATTTTATGGGCTTTCCTCTGACACCGCATATCATATAGGTCCTGGATTGCAGGAAGCTTGATCCCAGTGATGTACTGGGCCATACGCACTACCCTCTGTAGCGCCTTATGGTCAGATGCCAAGCAGTTGCCATACCAGGTGTTGATGCAACCGGTCAGGATGCTCTCGATGGTGCAGCTGTATAACTTTTTGAGGATCTGGGGACCCATGCAAAGTCTTTTCAGTCTCCTGAGGGGGAATAGGTTTTGTCGTGCCCTCTTCATGACTGTCTTGGTGTGTTTGGACCATGTTAGTTTGTTGGTGATGTGGACACCAAGGAACTTGAAACTCTCAACCCGCTCCACTACAGCCCCATTGATGCTAATGTCGGCCTGTTCGGCACTCCTTTTCCTGTAGTCCACGACCAGCTCCTTTGTCTTGCTCACATTGAGGGAGAGGTTGTTTTCCTGGCACCACACTGCCAGTTCTCTGACCTCCTCCGTATAGCAATTGAGCAATCGGGAGAGAAGGGTCTTAGTCAGGGAAGTGATCAAGAACCCGATGGTCACTCTGAACGACCTCCAGAGTTCCTCTGTGGAGATGGGAGAACCTTCCAGAAGGACAACCATCTCTGCAGCTCTCCACCAATCAGGCCTTTATGGCAGAGTGGCCAGACGGAAGCCACTCCTCAGTAAAAGGCACATGACAGGCCGCTTGGAGTTTGCCAAAATGCACCTAAAGACTCTCAGAACATGAGAACCAAGATTCTCTGGTCTGACGAAACCAAGATTGAACTCTTTGGCCTGAATGCCAAGCGTCACGTCTGGAGGAAACCTGGCACCGTCCCTACAGTGAAGCCTGGTGGTGGCAGCATCATGCTGTGGACATGTTTTTTAGCGGCAGGGACTGGGAGAGTAGTCTAGATCGAGGGAAATATGAACAGATCAAAGTACCAAGATACCCTTGATGAAAACCTGCTCTAGATCGCTCAGGACCTCAGATGGGCTGAAGGTTAACCTTACAACAGGACAATGACCCTAAGCACACAGCCAAGACAACGTAGGTAGTGGCTTCAGGACAAGTTCCCGGAATTGAACCCGATCAAACATCTTTGGAGAGACCTGAAAATAGCTGTGCAGCGACACTCGCCATCCAACCTGACAGAGCTTGAGAGGATCTGCAGAGATTAATGGGAGAAATTCCCCAAATACAGGTGTGCCAAGCTTGTAGCGTCATACCAAGAATACTTGAGGCTGTAATCGCTGCCAAAGGTGCTTCAACAAAGTACTGAGTAATGGGTCTGAATATGTTAACGTAAATGTGATATTTAATCTCTATAATTTTTTTTATACATTTGCTAAAATGTATACATTTCTAAAAATGTGTTTTTGCTTTGTCATTATGGGGTATTGTGTGTAGACTGATGAGAATTAGTCTGTAACATAATGTGGAAAAAGGAAAGGGGTCTGAATACTTTCCAAATGCACTGTATATCAGAGTTATGCCATCTTTATGCACATTTGCCATTGGGGAGTTTTGTCTTCCTGATAGGATTCAGTTTAGTGATGGCCTTGGCCTACAAAGCGATGAAAAGAAGAGGCCACTGCAAACACTACTAAAGGAATGAAAAAGACTAGCAATCTGCCAGCACATAAACTGCCATCATCGGAAGTTGAATGCCATTATGCCCTGTGTGACTCCTGCTCATCTGTCGATGATGAAGTTGTGAACACAGCGCAGGCTTTATGTAACACCTCATGTTGGTGGGGAGACCAACAGAATATTGCAGTAAGTTATTGTTACTCAGTGAGGTATGTGAGAACTTGAAAGTAGACTACTGCTTCTGATTGTACAGATAATATTAACATTCACACAAAAAAAAATGTATCCACAAATGTGTTCTGATAATGGACCTTCTCATTCAACACTGTCGATCAAACCTTATGGCACAAGTTATCGAGTCGATGGGCAGCTTTTTTAACCTAAAATAAACTCAGCAAAAAAATGAAACGTCCTCTCACTGTCAAATGCATATATTTTCAGCAAACTTAAGATGTGTAAATATTTGTATGAACATAACACGATTCAACAACTGAGACATAAGCTGAACAAGATGCACAGACATGTGACTAACAGAAATGGAATACTTTGTACCTGAACAAAGGGAGATCAAAATCAAAAGTAACAGTCAGTATCTGGTGTGGCCACCAGCTGCATTAAGTACTGCTCATGGACTGTACCAGATTGGCCGGTTCTTGCAGTGAGATGTTACCCTACTCTTCCACCAAGGCACCTGCAAGTTCCCGGACATTTCTGGGGGGAATGGCCCTAGCCCTTACCCTCCCATCCAACAGGTCCCAGACATGCTCAATGGGATTGAGATCCAGGCTCTTCGCTAGTCATGGCAGAACACTGACATTCCTGTCTTGCAGGAAATCACACACAGAACGAGCAGTATGGCTGGTGGCATTATCATGCTGGAGGGTCATGTCAGGATGAGCCTGCAGGAAGGGTACCACGTGAGGGAGGGGGATGTCTTCCCTGTAACGCACAGCGTTGAGATTACCTGCAATAACAACAAGCTCAGTCCGATGATGCTGTGACACACCGCCCCAGACCATGGCGGACCCTCCAACTCCAAATGTATCCCGCTCCAGAGTACAGGCCTCAGTGTAACGCTCATTCCTTCAACGATAATCGCGAATCTGACCATCACCCCTAGTGAGACAAAACCGCGACTCGTCAGTGAAGAGCACTTTTTGACAGTTCTATCTGGTCCAGCGACGGTGGGTTTGTGCCCGTAGGCGACGTTGTTGCCGATGATGTCTCGTGAGGACCTGCCTTACAACAGGCCTACAAGCCCTCAGTCCAGCCTCTCTCAGCCTATTGAGGACAGTCGGAGCACTGATGGAGGGATTGTGCGTTCCTGGTGTAACTCGGGCAGTTGTTGTTGCCATCCTGTATCTGTCCTGCAGGTGTGATGTTCGGATGTACCGATCCTGTGCAGATGTTGTTACATGTGGTCTGCCACTACGAGGAGAATCAGCTGTCCGTCCTGTCTCCCTGTAGCACTGTCTTAGGCGTCTCACAGTACAGACATTGCAATTTATTGCCCTGGCCACATCTGCAGTCCTCATGCCTCCTTGCAGCATGCCTAAGGCACGTTCACACAGATGAGCAGGGACCCTGGGCATCTTTCTTTTGGTGTTTTTCAGTCAGTAGGAAGGCCTCTTTAGTGTCCTAAGTCTTCGTAACTGTGACCTTAATTGCATACCGTCTGTAAGCTATTAGTGTCTTAACGACCGTTCCACAGGTGCATGTTCATTAATTGTTTATGGTTGGGAAGCATGGGAAACAGTGTTTAAACCCTTTACAATGAAGATCTGGGAAGTTATTTGGATGTTCACGAATTACATTTGAAAGACTGGGTCTTGTAAAAGGGACGTCCTTTCTTAACTGAGTTTTTTTTAAAGCAATGGTGAAGTAAGCCATTTCATAGTCCATTGATTGATACATGCATTTCCCCCTTGTGGAAATAGAGTTCTGGCACAAGTTGGTAGCCAGATACAAGGCATGACTTTATTTTGTTCAATGTGTATCTAATGTCATGACATATAGGCTATTTGCAGTAAGGTATTCATGAGTTTCAATTTTGTCACTAGATATTCAATCTCCAAAGACAAGGACACAATTCTTGGTGGCTTCCCTGACCATACAATCGGTGGATATGGAATGAGTCTGTTCTGAAGGCAACGCATTGTGGTAAATTGTGAGAGCTTCCTAGAAAATATGCAACTAAATCAATATTACATTCCAAGCAATGTGTTCATATATATTATATAATTCACTGTGATTAATAATAGTCGTAGCTTTGTTCAATGGAAAAAAACTACAGTGATGATTTGCTGCTGATTTATATTGACCCGTCCAGCGGATGGTCCTAGCATTGCACTGTAGGTTCCCTGCCAAAACTTCAAGCAACACTCCTTTTCCTCTCTTCCTTCGGGGCATCAACTTCAGATGGCTAGATTAAGATTATCTAAGCTTTTTAAAAGCTTGGGTGTCTTATTTGCTCTTGAAAATTGCAGGCTCCTTTTGATGCCGGCCCTAAACAGATAGATTCTGTGAAAACAGCACACAGGATGCAGAACCTAAACAAGACTGGCAACCAGAAATGCAGAAGACACAATTTATGATCATCATCATCTTTAACAACAACAACATCACGAGCAAAAGCTGACGCAATAGAACAATACGAAGGGAAACTGTCTTGACAGAAGAAAATGTATCTTTAATACACTGATATACCAAAAACTAGAGGTTTGCTGCAGATGTTTCGGTGAACAGGTTTCTATCCTGGGACATATTCCGTGGTGTAAACACCTCAGCTGAAATATCTGCTGTGAAGTACACTTCCTAAGCACGTTTTAAGTTAGTCAAGAAAGGCATTTCACTTCCCCAAGGATGTTTCTATGATGGAATTATGTTTTTTTTCTTTTTCTTTTAATAAATATTTTGAATTTCTATTGACAGCATGAACTCACTTTTCTTGTGTCAAAGTAATGTTGATAGACTAGTCATTTCGAATGGCACTTCTTTGCTGAAAACACAAAGCTGCTGAAAATTACTTTGACAGAAATGTGCTGATGATACAAGTCGAGAGATGTGTTTTAGGATGCTCTCTTCCTGACGTAAAGTTGTATACCTCAGACGTCTCTTTAATTAAAGTTCATTGCTGCTTTTCAATGGCATGAAAGGATGATCGCTTGAATATCACTGGGAATTGAGTGCCAAGCATCATGGTGGCTTTCATAGTAGCACTATGTAAGAATTAGCTAACGTGATTACTATAAACATGACTAGATGATTTTGTCTAAACTAGCACAATATATTTGTAGGACACTGTTTGCCATCATAATGGACTTTGCTTAGATGCATATTGATTCAGTTTCTTCTGTAAGCCATTATAATGAACAAAATATAAAAAAATGTGCTTGTTTATATAGCTTATCATTCACATATTAAACATTATATATGAGTTAATGAGAAAGTCCAGACAAGTGAGTGAAGTTCATGGTGTGTGACCATAAGAGGCCACAGGCATGGTGTCATGATCTTATCTCATGGAAACCATAATACACATCTCACATTGTTTCAACATTGTGTTTATTCATAAAACAAAACACATTTTTCACAAACATGTTCATACAATAAGACATAAATCAATATATACATCTTCATAATTGAATCAAATAAATAATATATACATTCAGTTTTTTCATTATACATCACGTTCCTTTTCATCCATATTGCATTGTCTACTTTGACCAGTATCTGCTAAATACTACAGTATCTATAAAAATCAAATTGTATATTTACTTAGCAGGTTGTTTACAAAATGGTGGCAACTTCAGATATGGTTGCCATTGTAGTAATATCTTGGTTGTGCTCCTGAATTTCATCAAGTCCGGCAGGAGATTGTCTCTTTTGATGTGTGAAGTAAGATGGGAGGGTGCCGGTGTGATTAGAGAATGTCTGCACGGTGTTTCTTGCTTTGGGAATGCTTGTGTTGTAGCCGGAGTCTTTCCAGGAGTGGGGATAGGCATGCGCATTGTTGTAGACCGGTGCTTGGATAAAACCTATTGTGTATGCATTGTCTCTGGGAGCCTGGAAGCTTTGGGTTGGAATTACACAGTAAGTGCCTTGGCAATCCACAGCGAGGGTGTTAGCGGCGTGGAATGAACCTGAAATAGAACACACACACACCCATACAGAATTACTTTCCAAGCCCAAGGAGTAAAGAATCAAAGTGACTGAGAGTCATTCGCTGTTGCTGGGTTACATAGCCAGGTGGGTTCTACACTTGTGGTGGTGGAAGGGGCGAGTTATCCCGACACAGTGGAATCCGCTGCAGTTTCAGTGCTATATAGAGCTATAAAAATGTCAACTGTTCTCTTCATCATTCTGCTACGAGGAACTGTAAAATTGCAGTACTAAATTGTGAAGGTCGTAAACTCACCTTTGGCCCAGGGCTGGAAGGTGCGAAGGTTCTTCTTGCCTCCATCCCCACTGATGTCAGAGTCACTGTCATTGAAGTCACTGTCTCCTTTTCCACTGTCCTTCACGCTTTGCTGGTCAATGCCACTGCTAATAGAAACAGACATATTAGCCACTGCTAATGGAATCAAACATATTAGCCACTGCTAATAGAATCAAACATATTAGCCACTGCTAATAGAATCAAACATATTAGCCACTGCTAATAGAATCAAACATATTAGCCACTGCTAATAGAATCAAACATATTAGCCACTGCTAAAAGAAGCGAACATATTAGCCACTGCTAAAAGAAGCGAACATATTAGCCACTGCTAATAGAAGCGAACATATTAGCCACTGCTAATAGAAGCGAACATATTAGCCACTGCTAATAGAAGCGAACATATTAGCCACTGCCAATAGAATCAAATATATTAGCCACCGCACTACTGTGTCTGACTACTGATGTTTGCTTTGTTTCCCTCCTCTCTCTTATGAGCATGCCAGCCCCTTAACCCCCCCACCCCTCCAACCACCCACCCCCCACTGCAACCTCCCACCCCCTCTCACTGGACAACCACTGTGATCACATGAAGTATGCATATGGAATGTTAAGTACCTTCCAGTGACTGGTTATGTAAATTAAAAAAATTGGGAGACAAATAATAATAGTGATTAAAATGGACGTCATACCAAATATGATCAATGTGATGGTATTCTTACCTAATTTGCGGGTAGTATTTGTCCCCTTGCCACACAGATGATGGTTGGAAAGGCTTGGGAGGCAGGAACATCTAAAGAGCAAACACAAGAGACAACAGGAAGGGAATTCATTTCAGCTACATGGATCTGGAGTAGTACAACACTTTAATGTGTGCAGTTGTAGACAAACACTATTGAAACAGAATCAAATAATTCACCCACCTGGGACTCCAACTCTCCACTTTTCTCTTCATATAGGCTGGACTCATCAAGAGATGAAGAAGTCCTTTCATTGAGGAAACCTCTTGGGTCACCGAACATGTTGGGTTCTGCAGAGTTGAGCCTGGGATGATGCCTGGAGTCAAACAGGCTGTGAGTCACGTCTCTCTTGGAGTCATGGTCCTTCCCTCCTCGGTTCAGTTTGCATGTGATAACAACAATTGCTATGGCAATCAGCAGCAGAGTACAACCCCCGCCGAGTATAATGATTACTACTACTGAAATATCCAAGCCTGCGCTTTCCTCATCACTTGACCGTAATACAATGACAAGTTGGTCGTCTGAGAGCTGCAAGTCTGAGACAACAAAGCGAATGGTGGCACTGCTGGAGAGAGGGGATCTCCCACTGTCACTCAGTGCAATCTTGATTTCCAACACGTCTCCAATAGCAGAGGCCAGACCCTGTTTTAAAGCTATTTCTCCAGTGTCTTTATTGATTGAAAATATCTTAGAGTCACCTTGTACGATTCTGTAGCTGAGCTCACCATTCATACCCTCATCCTCATCCTGACCTTGGACCCGTAGTGCCAGATACCCCAATGGTGCATTGACAGGAAGAGGAATTTCAGCAGAGTCATTAATCATAACGGGAAAGGTAAAATAGGGATAGTTGTCGTTCTGATCAACCACTTTGATTCTGATCACGGATGTGCTTGACAGTTGAGGTGAGCCCTTGTCGTCAGCCTGGATGGTTAATTCAATCTGCTGGAGCGTTTCAAAATCGAAAGATCTCAGGCTATACAATGACCCTGACACTGGGTCTATAGACACATACGTCGAAATGGAAGCCTCCCCGACAACCTCTGAGTCTATGAGTTTATATGACACTTTGGCGTTTTTACCCCGATCAAGGTCCCGTGCTACAACAGTAGTTATATATGACCCGGGAATATTATTTTCCAGGACTGAAACTTCATAAATGGATTTACTGAAGAGGGGGGCGTTGTCGTTCTCGTCCGTCACTCTGATGGTATACTGCTTGATGGTTTTGAAAGGAGGAGTTCCAAGGTCTTCAGCCACTACAGTGAGGTTATACTCTGGGATCGTTTCTCTATCTAAAGTGGTGGTTGTTACAATCATAAAACTGTCCCCGTAGGCCTGTTGTAACTTGAAATGTTCGTGCCCGTGTAGGCTACTGCGCACGTAACCGTTCGATCCAGAGTCGCTGTCCGAGGTGCTGATTAGCGCCACAAAACTTTCCTCCGCTGCGGCCTCCGTGATGTAAGCCACATCGTCACTCGTCGAGGTCTTTGGCTTGATGGTGATTTCTGGTGCGTTATCATTTACATCTACGACATCAACAACCACTTTGCAAGTCGATGGAATAGAATTAGTGCCTAAATCGGATGCTTTAATTTTCAGTTCATAGGATATCTTCTTCTCGTAATCAACCAATGTTTTTAAAGTTACAGCACCGGAAATCCGGTCTATATTAAAAATACGCATTGCTTCAGATGATGTGTCTTCTACAAATCCATACACTACCTCGCCATTGATACCAGCATCTGGATCAAACGCATGCACCTTAAGCACTTGGTAACCTACAGGAGAATCCTCGTAAAGTTCAACTTTTAGTGAGTTGTGCTCAAACGTTGGGCTGTTGTCATTAAAATCTAGCACTTTGATATGAACAGTCATTGATCCGGACCTGGGTGGCTCTCCGCCATCTGTTGCAGTCACTTCAACTGTATAGGAATCTTCAGCCTCTCTATCCATTGCTTTCACAAGCACAAGTTCAGCATACTTCACTCCATCCTCCCTGCTGCGCACATCAACTATGAAATGGCTGGAGGGAGCGATATGGTAACTTTGGATGTAGTTATTGCCGACATCATGGTCAACAGCGATGTCCAACGGGAATCGGGAGTCCAGCTGAACATTCTCGGATATTTCAAGGGTCGTCTCGTTGTGGAGAAACTGGGGTGAATTGTCGTTTATGTCCCTTACCTCGATCTCTACGTGAATCAGCTGAAACTTTTCTTTGGAGAAGGCAACTATGTCGAAGGTGACAAAACACCGCGGGGACCTCGGGCACAGCTGCTCCCGGTCAATTGTTTCCCCAACAGTTAAAAGTCCATCAATCTCCCTCATTTGAATCACACACGAATTGTTCTCCTGCATGAAGCGGAAAGATGTTTGAGGGTCCTCCGCTGGGTCTATCTTTAAATCCTGAGACAGATTTCCAATCTCTGTCCCGGGCGCATCCTCTTCATATGTGTAGTACCTTGTAGTCGTAGACTGAACCGAGTTGAACAGAATAGCAAACACCACGCACTCTCCAACTCCTCGAAACCCGCAGAATCCCATTTTAAAGTGCAATGATGATGACAGAAAACTTCATAAAGAAAACGAGCTGCAAGTAAACTTGTTGTGATGTTGAGCTCCCTTGCCACGAGCAACTGGATTGGATATGGTCCAAAGAGAGCGTTGATCTATAAACCTTGATTTATGCAAATTAGTTGACTCACCGACCAATGGCATTGAACTGGCCAGCCAAATGGGGCACGTTTGCTTTCCAGCTGGCGCCAATTGCTACCACCCTTCTCCTCGACAGCGTGCAAATGGTCTTTTTAAATACAGTGCACTCTAAAAAATGCTGGGCTAAAAACAACCTGATTTGGGTTCTTTGGTAACCCAGCAGTGGGTATTGGACAGAACACATGCTGAGTTATTTTTTAACCAGCCAGTTGGGTTGGGTGAATAACCCAACATGTTGGGTTGTTGGGATTACCCAAACCTGGGTTAATTTAACCATTAGTTGGGTATTTTATACTTTAATGCTGGGTTGACCTAGCAGCTCTGTCTTTTTAAATGTAATCCTTGGGTTATTATCAGGAGACATGGTTTATTAAGGGGTGTGGCTTTCAGATAGATCTTATTGACCACCCGTGAGAGTAAATGTAATTCCTGTTCATCATGTAAAACATTTTTGTTGTTGCATTTTACACATTCTTCTAGAATGTTAAGATTATTTCTAAATATTTTAATAAAGTGGTATCTAATATAACAATGGGATTTTCAGGTTTTTAGGGAACTCATACAATTCTGTAAGCCTCATTGAAGCGACAACAAAGTTTGTGTTTAAACTTAACATGTGATAACTATACAACAGAACAGACTCAACTCTCACAGAACAACTCTCACAGAACAACTCTCACAGGTGGCTAAAATGAACTATCTGAAAGCCACATCCCTACTAAACTACACCTCCAGTCTTCTGATCAGACCCACTGGGTCATCTCTCAATAACCCTTCTTCACCAACCTATCCTTGCTCTTTTTTTATTTTATTTTTAAGAAATCAGCCCAACTCCTTCAACCCAGCTGTCGGGTCAAACAAACAACCCAGCATTTTTTTAGATTGTGGTAATGTAATTTGATAATGGTAAGAAAAAAACTTCCTTACAGTGAAGCATGCATATTAGCATGTATATTAGCATGTATATTAGCATGTATATTAGCATGTATATTAGCATGCATATTAGCATGTATATCAGCATGTATATTAGCATTTCTTCAATAGATCTTTAACCCAGTTGGGCTTTTCCCATCTGAATAAATAACTTTCATTCAGAGGTTATTTTAGACTGATGTGTTGGTCTGTTTATGAATACAGAAAAATATCATCATCAACACCGTTTACCTAAAATATATGTACCATGTATTCACTGTAAATACGCTGAATACTTTGTTCACCATGTATTAACTACCCAATAATATTATGGCATTTTAGTACTTTTATGTTGTAAAATGAACAAACAATTAACAAATTGTAAGCCACTGATTGTAATACTCAAAAAGCCATTTTCAACCTTACATTCATTATCTCCAGCACCATACCAGATTCTATATATGCGAAAATGAAATGTAACATTAAAAAGGATGATGTCATCAAAAGTATTAACATAATAAAACAGTGATTTTCAAACCGTATGAGATAGCAGTGAGCAGGAAAATCAATTAGAAATTAACTTGATTTAGAGCCTTTCTTCTAATCCTCTTAACTAGAAGAACTTATAAATGCATCATTTTTGCGTATTTACACACTGGTATGGTGCTGGACATAATACGAGGTTGAAATAATTTCTTAAACAAGTCTACCTTTATTAAAAAATGTTTTAATTAGGCAAGTCAGTTTAAGAACTAATTCTTATTTAATTTTGATGGGCTACCCCGGCCAAAACATAACCCGGACGACACTGGGCCAATTGTGCACCACCCTATGGGACTCCCAATCATGGCCCGGTTGTGATACAGCCTGGAATCAAACCAGAGTCTGTAGTGACGCCTCTAGCACTGAGATGCAGTGCCTTAGACCGCTGCGCCACTCGCGAGCCCACTTTAATTCAACATGAGAATAGTCACATAGTTACACTAGCCCACAACAATGATTGGGGCATAGTCTACAAGTAGTCTACCAGAACTGCATTCATGTGAAGTTTTAAACTGTCTGTTGACAAACATATGGGTGATTAGTGTGTGTTGATTTAAAAAAAAAATAGACTGTTTTTGGCTTCAAAGGGCTCAGGCCTGACTGACACCTTCCTCTTAAGTTGCAGCTAAATCTGTCTGAGCCACCCAATGGAGCAAGCATAGGAAGGCGTTAAAAACGACACACTTAAAAAGAGTCACCGGGGCATTAAGCATTTGTTGGTCTACTGACTCTGGTTAAAAGAGGTGAAGAGAATTTAGCATGAGGTAGTCTACATTAGAGAATGTGATAGCTTGAGGCTGGTTTTAGCTGTCAACTGCACCATCAATTAAACTGGCTGGAATTAAATCAAAACGGAACCTCCCATACCAATGACTACAGCAGTGTCTGCTCACTCACATAAAAACTTCTTATTCTGAAAACTGAAAAACTTATTATGAAAAATCTGAGAAGTTTTTACAGAACCTAAAACCATTAGTATGTCATTTTATTTTATTTGAAGATGGGAAAAATATAAATACTGTGCACGCATAGAGATGCTGATTCAGTTGAATTGAGCTCATCGAGATGCTGGTTCAGTTGAATTGAGCTCACAGAGATGCTGGTTCAGTTGAATTGAGCTCACAGAGATGCTGGTTCAGTTGAATTGAGCTCATAGATATGCTGGTTCAGTTGAATTGAGCTCATGTAGTTGCTGGTTCAGTTGAATTGAGCTCACAGAGATGCTGGTTCAGCTGAATTGAGCTCATGTAGTTGCTGGTTCAGTTGAATTGAGCTCACAGAGATGCTGGTTCAGTTGAATTGAGCTCACAGAGATGCTGGTTCAGTTGAATTGAGCTCACAGAGATGCTGGTTCAGTTGAATTGAGCTCGTAGAGATGCTGGTTCAGTTGAATTGAGCTCTCAGAGATGCTGGTTCAGTCAAATTGAGCCCGTAGAGATGCTGGTTCTGTTGAATTGAGCTCACAGCTACAAGTGACTTGCCATCTCATCTTTGCACATATTTTTTCAACAAGTTCATATAAATGATCCATCAATATTATAACCTGTCTTGTGCAAATATTTCCATGACAATAATTGATCTACTAGTTCCATTGAACTCACAGTCTTAGTCCATGCTGTGTTTATACTGTCCATCACATGGGCCCTCGTATGGGACTCGACTGGAGCTTCTAAGCCCATTGTTTGATTCTCCATTAACAAACAATACCCTGAAAGACTGTCAGTAAGCTTCTGAAATAAGCTCGTGCACAGTCTGATCTGTGATTAGTGATGTTATAATATTGCACTGTGCTCATGGTTCATCCATAGTAACAGAGAGGAGAGGAATGCAATAACCAAAGGCTGTCATAACTTGCTAACTGAACGAATTTGACAGATTCACGGGAATTGTTCTCGGGCTATACTCCCACCACCGCTGAAGCTAATTCACGAACAGAACTGAAGGAGTAATTTTGATTAACATATGAAGAAATGTGTAAAGGTGCTCCCAACTTCCGTTTACTTGTACAATTGCAAGGCATAATATTGTTATACAGTATTAATTGAGTCTACTGTACAGTGTACATTAGTGTGTCTTTTCATGAATAATTAAAGTACTAAATAATTAATGATAGTCAAAGAAAACATGTTTACATTTGTGTGAATAAACATGTTTGAGTTTTGAGAGCATTGGAAGAGATTGCAGATAACTCTCCTCTCCATGCAGACTGGGCAGACCAGAGGCCCTCTACCCAGGACAGGCAGACTGGGCAGACCAGAGGCCCTCTACCCAGGACAGGCAGACAAAGGCCCTCTATCCAGGACAGGCAGACAGAGGCCCTCTACCCAGGACAGGCAGACAGAGGCCCTCTACCCAGGACAGGCAGACTGGTCAGACAGAGGCCCTCTACCCAGGACAGGCAGACTGGTCAGACCAGAGGCCCTCTACCCAGGACAGGCAGACAGAGGCCCTCTACCCAGGACAGGCAGACAGAGGCCCTCTACCCAGGACAGGCAGACAGAGGCCCTCTACCCAGGACAGGCAGACTGGGAACAGGCAGACTGGGCAGACAGAGGCCCTCTACCCAGGACAGGCAGACTGGCCAGACCAGAGGCCCTCTACCCAGGACCGGCAGACTGGGCAGACCAGAGGCCCTCTACCCAGGACAGGCAGACTGGGCAGACCAGAGGCCCTCTACCCAGGACAGGCAGACTGGGAACAGGCAGACTGGGAAGACCAGAAGCCCTCTACCCAGGACAGGCAGACTGGGAACAGGCAGACTGGGAACAGGCAGACTGGGAAGACCAGAAGCCCTCTACCCAGGACAGGCAGACTGGGACCAGGCAGACTGGGAACAGGCAGACTGGGAACAGGCAGACTGGGAACAGGCAGACTGGGAAGACCAGAAGCCCTCTACCCAGGACAGGCAGACTGGGAACAGGCAGACTGGGAACAGGCAGACTGGGAAGACCAGAAGCCCTCTACCCAGGACAGGCAGACTGGGAACAGGCAGACTGGGAACAGGCAGACTGGGAAGACCAGAAGCCCTCTACCCAGGACAGGCAGACTGGGAACAGGCAGACTGGGAACAGGCAGACTGGGAACAGGCAGACTGGGAACAGGCAGACTGGGAAGACCAGAAGCCCTCTACCCAGGACAGGCAGACTGGGAACAGGCAGACTGGGAACAGGCAGACTGGGAACAGGCAGACTGGGAACAGGCAGACTGGGAAGACCAGAAGCCCTCTACCCAGGACAGGCAGACTGGGAACAGGCAGACTGGGAACAGGCAGACTGGGAAGACCATAAGCCCTCTGCCCAGGACAGGCAGACTGGGAACAGGCAGACTGGGAACAGGCAGACTGGGAAGACCAGAAGCCCTCTACCCAGTACTCTCTTTTGCCTCCAGACTGACCGGGTGTGGAAATCCAGGATTTCATGGCTAATGTGAATGAGTTTGATTGATACTTGTGCCCAATTAGTTGTTTGTCACTAAGAGGCTTAGGAGTTAATCTTATCTACCACTCACGCGTACTTGTGGAATTTCGCATGGCCATATTTTTTGAAGGTTAACGACCAGCAATTCTTGAATCAACCTAATGTTTGATCAAAACCAGTGAGGGAACAATTAATTTATTCTGACAAAACGCGAAACAGGGGAACTGTTGTCTGCATAACACTAGTCATCAATCAAAAACCTTATTTTACCTCACAATTCTTAAAAAAAAAAAAACATCATACACTCCTAGAAAAAAATATGCTAAATACAACCATACAGTGTTCTTCGGTTCTTTGGAACCATTTTTGGTGCTGGGTAGAACCCTTTCTTCAAATAACCCCCTGTATATGGTTCTACCTAGAACCCTCTATGAAGGGTTCTTCCATGAACCATTTTATCATCTAAAGGTTCTTCCTGGAACCGCCCATGAAAGGTTCTTCCTAGAACCCTCTATGAACAGTCCAACCAGCTTTAAAAATGTTATATTTTATTACAATACCTAACATATATCATAAAGCCTTTCTTTGTCATAGTTATACCATAACACAGTGGTGTTAGGAATCTCCTGGTTTTCAGGCCACATCAGGCCTGAAAGTCACATTATACTGGCTGGCAAAGTGAAGTATAATTCCTATTGGAATCCAAACAGAGTTAGGATATCCAACAGGTGGAATTGTAATCAACCTAAACATGCTTTCAGAATGACTGCCAAGGTAGGGTAGATTAAATAATGAGACTACCTTAATCACTCTAAACTGGAACAACCATCTCAGTAACTGGTGCAATAAATCCAACAAATTGGATTAGTTTAGATACATGTACAGTGGGGCAAAAACATATTTAGTCAGCCACCAATTGTGCAAGTTCTCCCACTTAAAAAGATGAGAGGCCTGGAATTTTCATCATAACTTTAACAATGACAGACAAAATGAGAAAAAAAAATCCAGAAAATCACATTGTACGATTTTTAATGAATTTATTTGCAAATTATAGTGGAAAATAAGTATTTGGTCACCTACAAACAAGCAAGATTTCTGGCTCTCACAGACCTGGGCTCCACGCAAGATCTCACCCCGTGGGGTCAAAATTATCACAAGAACGGTGAGCAAAAATCCCAGAACCACACGGGGGGACCTAGTGAATAACCTGCAGAGAGCTGGGACCAAAGTAACAAAGCCTACCATCAGTAACACACTACGCCGCCAGGGACTCAAATCCTGCAGTGCCAGACGTGTCCCCCTGCTTAAGCCAGTACATGTCCAGGCCCGTCTGAAGTTTGCTAGAGAGCATTTGGATGATCCAGAAGAAGATTGGGAGAATGTCATATGGTCAGATGAAACCAAAATATAACTTTTTAGTAAAAACTCAACTCGTCGTGTTTGGAGGACAAAGAATGCTGAGTTGCATTCAAATAACACCATACCTACTGTGAAGCATGGGGGTGGAAACATCATGCTTTGGGGCTGTTTTTCTGCAAAGGGACCAGGACGACTGATCCGTGTAAAGGAAAGAATGAATGGGGCCATGTATCATGAGATTTTGAGTGAAAACCTCCTTCCATCAGCAAGGGCATTGAAGGTGAAACGTCTTTCAGCATGACAATGATCCCAAACACACTGCCCGGGCAACAAAGGAGTGGCTTCGTAAGAAGCATTTCAAGGTCTTGGAGTGGCCTAGCCAGTCTCCAGATCTCAACCCCATAGAAAATCTTTGCAGGGAGTTGAAAGTCCGTGTTGCCCAGCAACAGCCCCAAAACATCACTGCTCTAGAGGAGATCTGCATGGAGGAATGGGCCAAAATACCAAGAACAGTGTGTGAAAACCTTGTGAAGACTTACAGAAAACGTTTGACCTTTGTCATTGCCAACAAAGGGTATATAACAAAGTATTGAGATAAACTTTTGTTATTGACCAAATACTTATTTTCCACCATAATTTGCCAAAAAATTCATTAAAAATCCTACAATGTGATTTTCTGGATTTTCTTTCTCATTTTGTCTGTCATAGTTGAAGTGTACCTATGATGAAAATGACAGGCCTCTCTCATCTTTTTAAGTGGGAGAACTTGCACAATTGGTGGCTGACTAAATACTTTTTTGCCCCACTGTATGTTATTTATTTTTGTGTAGCATAAAATACATGAACTAATCAATGTAAATGCAAAAACACAGATAATACAGTAAAACAAACAATTCTGAAAATCTCACTGCAATAGAGCATGCTGGGAAATATTATATATGGTTCAATGCAGAACTCTTCTTGCCTTCCAAAGAATCATCAAAGCAGACTTTCTTTTAAAAACAGTTCTTTGAATGAAGCCTTTGCCTTCCAAAGAACCTTTGTCTTCCTTCAAAGGTTCTTCTGATCAAAACGGTTCTTGGTAGAACCCTATCCTTCCACATAGAACCCCTTTAGAACACTTTAGGAACCCTATTTTCTAAAAGTATAGCCATGCATCATTAGTGATGAGACTATTTCCTTCACGGTCTACTCTGGTGGCGTGCTACATTGGGTCACAGTAGCAGGTTCTGGTGGTGTGCTACATTGGGTCACAGTAACAGGTTCTGGTGGAGTGCTACATTGGGTCACAGTAACAGGTTCTGGTGGCGTGCTACATTGGGTCTCAGTAGCAGGTTCTGGTGGCATGCTACATTGGGTAACAGTAGCAGGTTCTGGTGGCGTGCTACATTGGGTAACAGTAACAGGTTCTGGTGGCGTGCTACATTGGGTAACAGTAGCAGGTTCTGGTGGCGTGCTACATTGGGTAACAGTAGCAGGTTCTGGTGGCGTGCTACATTGGGTAACAGTAACAGGTTCTGGTGGCGTGCTACATTGGGTCACAGTAACAGGTTCTGGTGGCGTGCTACATTGGGTCACAGTAGCAGGTTCTGGTGGTGTGCTACATTGGGTCACAGTAGCAGGTTCTGGTGGCGTGCTACATTGGGTCACAGTAGCAGGTTCTGGGGGCGTGCTACATTGGGTAACAGTAACAGATTCTGGTGGCGTGCTACATTGGGTAACAGTAGCAGGTTCTGGTGGCGTGCTACATTGGGTCACAGTAACCCAGATAATGCAGATTAAAAAACACATGACACATGACACTGATCTCTATTACTGCACTGTTAGAAAATAGGGTTCCAAAAGTGTCCCCATAGAAGAACCCTTTCTAGTTCCAGGTAGACCCCTTTTGGGTTCCAGGTAGAACCTTCTGTGGAAATGGTTTTACATGGAACCCAAAAGGGTTCTACCTGGAACCTAAAAGGGTTATTCAAAGTGTTCTCCTATGGGGACAGCTGAAGAACCCTTTTAGGTTCTACATAGCACCTTTTTTTCTTTCTTAAAGTAGCCTAGGAGTGATACTTGTTTGCCACTTAAGATTGGTGATTAAGGCAGATCACAGCTTGATTAGGACCTGTGTGGTGGCAGTAAGAGCATTAGAGTAGATTAATGGGTTAGACCATCTGCTGTAGACTGAAGGGATTTTAATTAAAGTTAAGAATAATGTTAATCTTCTTCTTGGCAGGCCATAACACAATAATCATAGTAGCAATTTTTAGGAACTCTGTCTCTCTAATAACAGGCCCTTAACACTGATACCAATATACGCCATTTGACGACAGTTTTGGCTCCAAACAGCAAACCTGCTCTCTTCCTCCGCCTTGTAATGTTTTTTTTTTTACAATGCCCCGAACAGCCAAGATGGCGTGGCACAGGACCAGGCTTTTGGTGACACCCTAGGCATTAATCCTTTAGCATATGTCACTGGGAGAAAATGTCCCTGAACAGAATATAAATAACAACCTTTTGGATAGCATTCCTGTTAGCTACGTTTCATACTGCTCTATACCGGTGTCCTTGCCAAGGCCAGGTGATGTAAGGCTACCACTTCATCATATACAATGAGACGCTTAACATTTTCAGGTATTCCTGCTCATGCTGTGCTGGTTTGGTTTAAAATGAATAAAGCAGTGTTTGTCTGTTAAGTTCGTCTGTATTTGATACCCTGTATAGTTTACTGACATGACAGCCCGACAAATGACAGGTTGTTGACAGTATGCTGACATGTATAAAATATGATTCTGTGGGGACTGTTTATTTAAATAAATACAAATTCCACAAAAAAATAAATATATATTTGAACGATTTGAAAAAGGAATATGCAAAACATGATTGATTATTCTGAATATACTGAATCAGTCAGTTAATTCATCTCAAATTATTCCAATGGCTGAAAACAGGCTTAAGACATCTCCTCATCAGTTTCCTCATTTTACTTGTCACCTCAAATGGTCTATTAAGTGGGGGGTATACATGTCACTCCTCGGGCCACGGGAGGCCATGTGTTATATGCGATGGCCATGTTTAATGTAAGCCATTTGGGCTGTCTGAAAGCCAGATAAAGCTAAAGCTTATCCCTCAACCGTGTGTTGTAGCCCCCCGGTCAGTGGGACAAATGGGTGGGAGTGAGAGAGCAACAGATGTGGAGGTGTCAGAAGATCAGCCTGACTAGTGGACGCTTTGGCCTGACTAGTGGACTCTTTGGCCTGACTAGTGGACTCTGTAGCCTGGCTAGTGGTCTCTGTAGCCTGGCTAGTGGTCTCTTTGGCCTGGCTAGTGGTCGCTTTGGCCTGGCTAGTGGTCTCTTTGGCCTGGCTAGTGGTCTCTTTGGCCTGGCTAGTGGTCTCTTTGGCCTGGCTAGTGGTCTCTGTAGCCTGGCTAGTGGTCTCTGTAGCCTGGCTAGTGGTCTCTGTGGCCTGGCTAGTGGTCTCTCTAGCCTGACTAGTGGTCTCTGTAACCTGGTGTGGTCTCTGTAGCCTGGCTAGTGGTCTCTGTAGCCTGACTAGTGGTCTCTGTAACCTGGTGTGGTATCTATAGCCTGGCTAGTGGTCTCTGTAGCCTGACTAGTGGTCTCTGTAACCTGGTGTGGTCTCTGTAGCCTGGCTAGTGGTCTCTGTAGCCTGGCTAGTGGTCTCTGTAGCCTGACTAGTGGTCTCTGTAACCTGGTGTGGTCTCTGTAGCCTGGCTAGTGGTCTCTGTGGTCTCTGTGGAGTCCTGTAGTGTGGCACAGGGTCCACATAGCTCCAAAACACAGATCATCCCTGCCAGCCTCCAACGCAATACAACTGGCCAAATGCTGTGCATACTATTCAGAGTAACACCACGCATTCTGTCACATTTTATAGTTCTTCCCTTAGTCCTCATATGGTTTAGCTAATTATCTTTGTCTGTGGCTAGCTTGTGTCTTGTTGTAAACATGCAAGTTAGCTACAATGGAAGAATATAATTTGCTCTTCCTAAAATGTGTGTTGCATGCAATGTTTATACATTAAGGAAAACGTCAAAACAAAGATCAATTATTGTAATGAAATGTTTAACACAAGTATGGTGTTAATTAATTATTTTGTGAAAAATGTATTTGTCTATTATGGCTCAATTGAATGGATAGAAACAAATGCATTAATGAGGATGCAAACATGTTTCTAGGATTTCTTTATGTTGGCCACAGAAGGCTCCATCTATAAAGACCTTTAGAGAGAAACACTGTGTTGTTGTAAATCCTCTAAAAATCCAGGTGAGAAGAGACGTTTCTATTCTTGAACAAATCGTAACTGTAAACATCCCAAACCCTCCTCTACTCCAATCCCATTGTAAAACTAGTTCCCTCTTCTTCAAAGAATGATTCTAGTCACAATTAGTATTTTGTAGCTTTGTGAAGTCATGTTCTTTTCAGAGGAGTGAAATGTGAATCTTCTTTGTTCATCTGTTGAAAGAGCATCGTTTCTATGACACAGACACTACCATCAACTCAGACGCATCCTCAAAAAATAGCTGTTCAATTGTGATTTTTTTAATTGAACCTTTATTTAACTAGGCATGTCAGTTAAGAACAAATTATTATTTACAATGACAGCCTACCACAGCCAATCCCGGACAACGCTGGGCCAATTGTGCACCGCCATATGGGACTGCCAATCACAGCCGGATGTGATGCAGCCTGGATTTGAACCGGGGGCTGTAGTGACACCTCTGGCACTGAGATGCAGCGCCTTAGAGCACTGTGTCACTTGGGGGCAAGCAACAAGCAGGTATTCAGTGTCAAAGAGTATAATAACATTACACTATGCATCACTAAAGAATATTTCCAGACACGTTTGTAGCACAAATAATCCACACAATTTTTTTTTTGTTTTTTACAATTGTGAGAATTTACAAGACGATCAATGGTGCCAGTGCCGTCAGAATCAATGTATTTAAAACCAGGGGAGAGAACGCCATCTCCAGGCCACAGGCCTCCCTGCTGCTGCCGAGCCATCACGGCTGATGACATCCAATGGCGTCGTTAGAGCGAGAGCCAACCCTCCTACTAACCTGCCCTTTTCCAACGTATACATTTCATGCCGTCTCTGATCAATACCAACCCCGACTAATGAATCATTAACAAGTGTGTAAAGCACCTGTCTCAAAGTACATCTTCTCCTGGCAGATCATAGCAACAGAACACAAGCTAATTAAAATGAGAGAGATAGGACTTGAGCTCCTGAACTGAAAAAAAAAAATAATAATAATAATAATAATGTTTTATATGCCGTCAGAGTCTATTTGAAATCAGTTCTAACGTTACGGGTGTGAAGCGTGGGGCCCTTCACTCTGTGTTGGTAGACCTCTGTGATGGATGTTGCAATCCAATTAGGTTGACTTTACATTTCACGGTTTGTATTGAATTTCACCACCTCAAGGTACACGGCTGAGAACCTCCGAGGTACACAGCACATATTTGTACCTTTTTACTTTCAAAGATATTCCATGGAATATGTTTTGATTACTGATACATATTACATATTCTACACGACACATTACTATTCTTATTCCATTTTAATTGGGATTTTCCACATTTACAAACTGGCATGTTCAGCTTGTATAAATCCTAGTTTAATTACATATTTCCATATCGCAATGTTCTTTATCTGAAGCTGCAATGTGCTCACTATTCACTGTATATTCCTTGAAGCTTTCTGTCAGTGACTATCAGGCAGGGTAAATCACTGTTTGTTTGGCTGGCCAGGTGGTGAATATATTTTATTCTCTGTGGGATGCTTGTTTTATTAAAAAGCAGGAGAGATATGTATGTGTTTGTGTATGCGTGTGTACATGCGTGCGTCTGTGCATGTATGCTAATTTGTATATTTTCAAGGACCAGGATTTTTTCTCCTTCCCACTGAATATATTATGTAGCTAGATATTTATATCCTAAAAATATTGCCTCTCCTTGAAGCAATTTCCTGCTCAATGTTATCTGATGCTGGTGAATAGCCTCTCATTGGCAGGGTCACATGACACTCTGACTGGGCTCTGACTGGGTAAGACATGGCTGTGAACACCTTCCCTGGCTCCTTACCAATCCATAGCCTACCTGGGCCTGACAGCCACCATTGGACTGGCCACTGGGGGTGGACTCCTGGGCCAACCGTCCATTGAGTGCTGTAATCAGTCCCTTCAACATACATGGCACAAGGCTTGACGATACAGAAGGCTGATCCCTTTGTAGAAACAACCTCTCGTTACACCAGGAGATGGCAACATTGAGATGGGGGTTCCACATTGGAAAAATGTATGCTGGATTGTTGGAAAATGTTAATTTTGTTGCTGGTTTGGTGTGAGAAAGGAGAGGTTGAGCTCAGGTTTAATAACAATGGAGATATAACACAAGAAATAGATCCTTCTCAGAAAACATATTGCAGGGTATATTGTAGAATCATTCTTGATAATGACAATGTTTATTGTCTGGAAAGTATTTATTTTACTGACAAAATAAGACCCCTAAAGATGTGTCCTTGGCCATTTGTTTAAGTACTGCGCATACACTTAAATCCTCCCTAACAAATCCTCTCTAATAGATTTACTGCATACATACATACATACACACACACACATGCATACACTTAAATCCTCCCTAACAAATCCTCTAACAGATTTACTGCATACATACATACACACACACACACACACACACACACACACACACACACACACACACACACATGCATACACTTAAATCCTCCCTAACAAATCCTCTCTAACAGATTTACTGCATACATACATACACACACACACACACACACACACACACATGCATACACTTAAATCCTCCCTAACAAATCCTCTCTAACAGATTTACTGCATACATACATACATACACACACACACATGCATACACTTAAATCCTCCCTAACAAATCCTCTAACAGATTTACTGCATACATACATACACACACACACACACACACACACACACACATGCATACACTTAAATCCTCCCTAACAAATCCTCTCTAACAGATTTACTGCATACATACATATACACACACACACACACACACACACACACACACACACACACATGCATACACTTAAATCCTCCCTAACAAATCGTATCTAATAGATTTACTGCATACATACATACACACACACACACATTCATACATACACACATGCATACACTTATATTAGATAGGACATTTTCAATGAAGGCTATGAAGAGAGTGACAGATACATTTTTGTTGTTGTTGATTTATTAGGATCCCCATTAGCCGACACCAACGGTGACATCTCGTCTTACTGGGGTCCGACACATAACGAAAACGACATTACAGACAACATACTTTACAATTTATATCCATTTAAAAACATTAACATGTAGTGTGTGTGTGTGCATCTATTAGTTAAACATACATGTCAATAAATACACACAAGTAGGTCACATGGGGGAGAGGCGTTGTGCCGTGAGGTGTTGCTTTATTTGTTAAATCAGGTTTGCTGTTCACTTGGACCATATAAGATGAGAGTTCCATGCACTCACGGCTCTGTATAATACTGTACGTTTCTTGAATTTGTTCTGGTCCTGGAGACTGTGAAAAGACCCCTGGTGGCATGTCTGGTGGGGTAAGTGTGTTCTGGTCCTGGAGACTGTGAAAAGACCCCTGGTGGCATGTCTGGTGGGGTAAGTGTGTTCTGGTCCTGGAGACTGTGAAAAGACCCCTGGTGGCATGTCTGGTGGGGTAAGTGTGTTCTGGTCCTGGAGACTGTGAAAAGACCCCTGGTGGCATGTCTGGTGGGGTAAGTGTGTTCTGGTCCTGGAGACTGTGAAAAGACCCCTGGTGGCATGTCTGGTGGGGTAAGTGTGTTCTGGACCTGGAGACTGTGAAAAGACCCCTGGTGGCATGTCTGGTGGGGTAAGTGTGTTCTGGTCCTGGAGACTGTGAAAAGACCCCTGGTGGCATGTCTGGTGGGGTAAGTGTGTTCTGGTCCTGGAGACTGTGAAAAGACCCCTGGTGGCATGTCTGGTGGGGTAAGTGTGTTCTGGTCCTGGAGACTGTGAAAAGACCCCTGGTGGCATGTCTGGTGGGGTAAGTGTGTTCTGGTCCTGGAGACTGTGAAAAGACCCCTGGTGGCATGTCTGGTGGGGTAAGTGTGTGTGTCAGTGCTGTGTGTAAGTTGACTATGCAATCAATTTGGAATATAAAAACAAGAAGTGACGCATTCAGTCTCTCCTCAACTCTTAGCCAAGAGAGACAGGCATGCATAGTAACATTAGCCCTCTGATTACAATGAAGAGCAAGATGTGTCACTCTGTTCTAGACCAGCTGCAGCTTAACACGGTCTTTCCTCGCAGCATTTGACCATATAACTGACCAACAATCAAGATAAGATAAAACTAGAGCCTGTAGGACTTGCTTTGTGGAGTGTGGTGTCAAAAAAAAAAAACTGAGCATATCTTTATTATGGACAGAGACTGAAAAACAGCATCTATCTCAAGGCCATCAGACTGTTAAATAGCCATAACTAGCCGGCTACCACCCAGTTACTCAACCCTGCACCTGAGAGGCTGCTGCCCTATGTACATAGACATGGAATCACTGGTCACTTTAGTAATGGAACACTAGTCACTTCAATAGTGTTTACATACTGTTTTACTCATTTCATATGTATATACTGTATTATATTCTACTGCATTTTAGTCAATGCCACTCCAACATTGCTTGTCCTAATATTTATATATTTCGTAATTCCATTGTTTTACTTTTAGATGTGTGTACTGTAGTGAATTGTTAGATACTATTGCACTGTTGGAGCTAGGAACACAAGCATTTTGTTACACCCACAATAACATCTGCAAAATTTGTATGTGACCAATAAAATTGTATTTTATTTGATTTAATCTAAGTTGTCAATGCCAGGAGGTTTGTCATTATTGAACGATAACAATCCTTTTTCCACCTCTCCCACACTAACTTTACAAAATTCTAACTTGCTATGTTTTTCTTTCATTATTCTTTTTTTTTTTATACATGAGTATGATGGCTCACTGTTCGTTGTTGGCATTTCCTGCCTAAGTTTGCCCACTTTTCCAATTAAGTAATTATTAAAATAATTGTCAACATCAAATGGTTTTGTGATGAATAAGCCATCTGATTCGATGAAAGACGGAGTTGAATTTGTCTTTCTGCCCATCATTTCATTTAAGTACTTTAAAGCTCCATCATTCTTTGTATGATTGATATTAGCTTCATAATACCATTTCTTCATCTTTTTGTTGAGGTTAGTCACATACTTTCTCAATTTGTAATAAGTCAGCCAGTCAGATATGCAGCCAGACCTATTAGCCACTCTCTTATTCCTCATCAATCCATGGAGCCTTAACAGTTCTAACAGTCAGTTTCTTAACAGGTGCATGTTTATTAAAAATTGAAGCAATTTCATAAATACCTCAAGTGCAGAGTCTGGATGCTCCTTATTAATCAGATCAGACCAACAAATATGTTTATCATCATCCACATAAGAGTTACGACAAAATCTTGTATATGACCTCTAATACAATATTTTAGGCCCAGCATTTTGAACTTTGGCTTTCCTGGATATAGCCACTGTATCGTGGTCACTGCAGCCAATGGGCACAGATACAGCTTTAGAACCAAGCTATACAGTATTAACAAAAATGTGATCAATACATGTAGATCTTGTTCATGTAGTGTTTGTAAACACCCTGGTAGGTTGATTAATAACATGAACCAGATTACAGGCACTGGTTACAGTAAGAAGCTTCCTCTTGAGCGGACAGCTTACAAAAACCAGTCAATAAGAAGGTCCCCAAGAAAGTAGACCTCTTTGTTGTCATCACATACCCTATCAAGCATTTCACACACATGATTTAGTTACTGACTGTTAGCACTTGTTAGCCTATAGCAACAACCCAAAAGAAAAGGCTTCAGATGTGCCAGGTGAACCTGCAACCACAACACATAAAATCTTCTCTAAGCATTACAGGGATATGGCTCTGAATATATACAGCAACCACTCCCCCATAAGCATTCCTGTCTCTTCTATATATGTTTTATCCTTGTATCATCAAATTATCTAAGTGAGTCTCAGAAATGGCTAATACATGAATATTATTACCTACATCCATATGGGAGGGTCTGGGTGGGCGTCTGTCCACAGTGGCGGCTCTGGTGCGGGACGTGGACCTCACTCCACCATAGTCTTTGCCCGCTTTGTCCGCGGTAGCTCAGGACCGAGAGATAACTCAGGCTGGTTGACGGCTCTGGCAGCTTCTGGCTGACTGACGGCTCTGGCGGATCCTGCCTGAATGGCGGCTCTGGCGGCTCCTGGCTGACTGGCGGCTCTGGCGGCTCCTGGCTGACTGGCGGCTCCTGGCTGACTGGCGGCTCTGGCGGCTCCTGGCAGACTGGCGGCTCTGGCGGCTCCTTGCAGACAGGCGGGAGACTCTAGCAGCTCTGGACAGGCGGGAGACTCTAGCAGCTCTGGACAGGCGGGAGACTCTAGCAGCTCTGGACAGGCGGGAGACTCTAGCAGCTCTGGACAGGCGGGAGACTCTAGCAGCTCTGGACAGGCGGGAGACTCTAGCAGCTCTGGACAGGCGGGAGACTCTAGCAGCTCTGGACAGGCGGGAGACTCTAGCAGCTCTGGACAGGCGGGAGACTCTAGCAGCTCTGACCAGGCGGGAGACTCTAGCAGCTCTGGACAGGCGGGAGACTCTAGCAGCTCTGGACAGGCGGGAGACTCTAGCAGCTCTGGACAGGCGGGAGACTCTAGCAGCTCTGGACAGGCGGGAGACTCTAGCAGCTCTGGACAGGCGGGAGACTAGCAGCTCTGGACAGGCGGGAGACTCTAGCAGCTCTGGACAGGCGGGAGACTCTAGCAGCTCTGGACAGGCGGGAGACTCTAGCAGCTCTGGACAGGGCTGAGACGGAGAGACAGCCTGGTGCGGGGGGCTGCCACCGGAGAGTTGGTGCGTGGAGGTAGCACTGGATAGACCGGACCGTGCAGGCGCACTGGAGCTCTTGAGCACCGAGCCTGCCCAACCTTACCTGGTTTAATGCTCCTGGTTGCCCTGCCAGTGCGGCGAGGTGGAATAGCCCGCACTGGGCTGTGCAGGCGAACCGGTGACACCATGCGTAAGGCTGGTGCCATGTACGCCGGCCCAAGGAGACGCACTGGAGACTAGGCTTCATGGCACCTGGCTCGATGCCCACTCTAGCCCGGCCGATACGAGGAGCTGGTATGTACTGCACCGGGCTATGCACCCGCACTGGGGACACCGTGCGCTCCACAGCATAACACGGTGCCTGCCCGGTCTCTCTCGCCCCGCGGTAAGCACAGGAAGTTTGCGCAGGTCTCCTACCTGGCTTCGCCACACTCCCTGTGTGCCCCCCCCCAATACATTTTTGGGGCTGACTCTCGGGCTTCCATCCACGTCACCGTGCTGCCTCCTCATACCAGTGCCTCTCCGCCTTTGCTGCCTCCAGCTCTTCTTTGGGGCAGCGATATTCTCCTGGCTGTGCCCAGGGTCCTTTCCCGTCTAGGATCTCCTCCCAAGTCCATGTCTCTAAATAGTGCTTCCTCTCCTGCTGCTGCTGCTGCTGCTGCCTCTCCTGCTGCTGCCTGTTACCACGCCGCTTGGTCCTTGGTTGGTGGGTGGTTCTGTAACTGTTTTCTTCCGTTGAAGGAGAGGAGGACCAAATTGCAGCGTGGTTATTGTTCAACATGTTTAATATAGACGATAAACGAGAACACTACAAAATAGAAAACAACAAATGTGAAAACCGAAACAGTCCTATCTGGTGCAATGCCAGAAGACAACCACCCACAAAGTACCCACAGAATATGGCTGCCTAAATATGGTTCCCAATCAGAGACATCGATAGACAGCTGCCTCTAATTGAGAACCAATCTAGGCAACCATAGACATACAAACTACCTAGAAAGGAAACAGCCCCATAAACATACAAAAACCCCTAGACCAGACGAAACACATAAATCCCCCATGTCACACCATCAGAGATAGACAAAATATGGAAAAGAGCAAACAAAGCAAGAGATATTTTTTTACATTCAGCAATCCATTAATGAATTGGTGTGTGTAAGTGTGTGTGTGTACCTCGGGGTTGAAGTTATGAACCCATAGGCTTGGCTCTCTCATCCCTTCCAGGCTTTTGGGAGGGAGGATGGACAATGAGCCTGTCATAGCAGATGTAAGCAATGTCCCCACGCTCTATGGCAGCTGCCATGGCTGATATAAGTTATTTCCTCTTGTGGTGCACAGCTTTAGGATAGACCTTGTTGATGAAGATATATGTTCCTCTCAAGTTCTTGGCTCTTTCCAGAACAGCTACCTTGTCCTTGAACCTCAGGAAATTGACCACTAACGGGCTGGACCTGTCACCTGGGCGGTGGTGGGTTTTCCAGTCCTTTGGGCACTCTCCACCTCAATCTTCCTGTGGTACATCTTCAGCTTCTATGAGAACATTTCCCTTACTTTGTCTTCAGACTTCGTCCTGGTCTCGTGGAGATTCTGAAATTCCGTCCACAACCAGGTTGTTCCACCTTGATTGTCCAACGAGATAATCTGATTTCTCCATCATCGTTTTAATGGATTCACATACAGAACTGATGTCCTTTCTCAATGACAGATTGCTGTCATCTTGCCGTTCTCCTGTTGGACTAATCGAGCTGACCCTGGGAGAACTGCAAACTGTTCTTCAGGTCCTGGACCTCTCTGGTCAGGTCGTCCATTCTTTAACTAGTTGACTCCACCAGTAATTTGACAAAACACTTGAAGCTATTTTATTGTTGTAACAACTGCTTGTAGAACTATTTTTGTTTGTTTAAAAGATCCTTCACCTGTGATAGAGAGACAACACTGTCCTCAATCACACTCCCGTTACCTTTGTCATGGTAACAACACTAGGTTACGCTGTTACTCCTCGCAGTTCCAGACATGGCAGGTCACAGGGAAGATTGAAAATAACCACAACAAACAGCAGTTATCTAGACAGCCACAAGCCCGGGACAATCCGTGGTCCCAGCCACAATGGCTAACCGCGTCGCGGGTTGCGTTCAAGCCCTATCAAAAACCCTGCTAGCTTGATGGGCAGCTAGCTAGCAGCTAGGCTAGCTCCTACGCCAAACAGCTCCTCAGACCCAGCCTTGGTGGACAGGATCACTGGACAGAGAGTAGAAGACCCAGCATCTGATGCAAACAGCGTCGCAGGATTCAAACTCAAAAGGTAACCAAACTTTTTCAAAAGACTCAAATCTTTTCAAAACAAAACACTGAGCTCTCCCTCATTCCATGTTCAACAGGAAGTGACGACAGGAAGTGAAAATTAAAAAAGAGAGAGCTGGTCTACGTAGAGCAGAAATAATAGATTATATTTTGAGGGGCATCAGCAGCTCCCATCAGCAGTCTCCCTACGGTGCACACTGTGCAGAGAGGAGTTAAGGGATTCCAATCTGAACGAGGCCTGCGGTGCGGGGAATGTTTGGAGTGTGCTTGGTGATAGCGGACTCCATTAAGGGGCTGAGTCTCTGGCTAGCCTGCCATTGTGCCGGTAAGCAGAGAGGCTAAGCAGAGAGGCTATGCAGAGAGGCTAATCAGAGAGGCTAATCAGAAAGGCTAAGCAGAGAGGCTAATCAGAGAGGCTAAGCAGAGAGGCTAAGCAGAGAGGCTAATCAGAAAGGCTAAGCAGAGAGGCTAATCGGAAAGGCTAAGCAGAGAGGCTAATCAGAGAGGCTAATCAGAGATGCTAATCAGAGAGGCTAAGCAGAGAGGCTAATCAGAGAGGCTAAGCAGAGAGGCTAATCAGAAAGGCTAAGCAGAGAACACAACCCAGCCAGTCCTCCAGAACACAACCCAGCCAGTCCTCCAGAACACAACCCAGCCAGTCCTCCAGAACACAACCCAGTCAGTCCTCCAGAACACAACCCAGCCAGTCTTCCAGAACACAACACAGCCAGTCCTCCAGAACACAACTCAGCCAGTCCTCCAGAACACAACCCAACCAGTCTTCCAGAACACAACACAGCCAGTCCTCCAGAACACAACCCAACCAGTCCTCCAGAACACAACCCAACCAGTCCTCCAGAACACAACACAGCCAGTCCTCCAGAACACAACCCAACCAGTCCTCCAGAACACAACCCAACCAGTCCTCCAGAACACAACTCAGCCAGTCCTCCAGAACATAACTCAGCCAGTCCTCCAGAACACAACCCAGCCAGTCCTCCAGAACACAACCCAGCCAGTGATTCATGGAACCTCGCTTATTAATTCTCTCAGATTAAGAAATTTGCTTCAAAAAACCTCTGCTGTTACTATTTTCCATGTCTGCTTTGTTTGCTGTCAAGGACAGCCAATCTTAATTGATATTTAAAATATGGAATTAATTTCACATAGAGGTTTAATGAAATGGGATTTTTCAAACTGGTCACAGTACTAACATTATTTTCTCCGTCACACTCCTCCAAAAGGTTGGAATTTGTACAGACTGTATATTTTCTCTCTGACAGTTGAGATTGCCATAATGAGTCCCAATCCAAGTCTGTGCACAGTAATAAGAAATTAAAGTGTGGGAGATAATTCATGCTGCTGTTGAGCTAAATTCAAGAGTCTGGCTTCATTTGGTTTAAGCAGTAATTTTCAGCCACATTTAAGTAAATCTGATTCAGACGGTAAAGTGACATTCCTTGCACAGCACATTGCAATTTGCACTGTCTTCCCGATAATCTGTTTTTCCAAGGTAGCAGAAGCTGAAATTTGCTTAAGCTCGGAAAACAACAGGATGCTTACAAGGGAGGATATTTGTTAACAGACATTCCTCCTCACTGATGAGAGGTATTTAACCACTGAAGATGAAGTGAGATGGAAAATCTCATTTCCATAACAGGATGGGGAAAACAGTCGGGCAGAAGGTGTTTTTTTTTTTCTTCTCCTGTTCAATTGTCAGAGCGATCATGGTCATACCACACTGACGGCAACAACTACCAACCCCTACCCAGGAGTAGACACACACACACACACACACACACACACACACACACACACACAAACACACAAACACACACACACACACACATAGACACACACACAGGCACAAGTGTGACTGAGGAAACAGGGTTAGTGTTGTGAACCATTTCATTAAACCTCTATGTGAAATTAATTCCTTACTTAAAAACTCTATTAAGTTTGGCTGCCCTTTGACAGTAAACAAAGCAGACATGGAAAATATTAGATTTGCTTCATCTGAAACACACACACACACACACACACACACACACACATACACACACACACACACACACACACACACGTTTCTTAGTCTCATAGGAACAGACAGTCAACAAATTATGCAAACAGAGGTTTTGAGTGTTTTTCTGTGTATGGCTGTGTGAACGTGCCTCTGTGTTAGAAAGAGAAATTAGAAAGCTGCAACAAAATTGCAGACTTCTCTCCTAGGGACTAATTTACATCTTCACTGTGGAGCAAAAATACACTGTCTAACAACACTTCAAACTACACTGTCTAACAACTTCAAACTACACTGTCTAACAACACTGTCTAACAACACTTCAAACTACACTGTCTAACAACACTGTCTAACAAAACTTCAAACTACACTGTCTAACAACACTTCAAACTACACTGTCTAACAACACTGTCTAACAACACTTCAAACTACACTGTCTAACAACACTTCAAACTACACTGTCTAACAACACTTCAAACTACACTGTCTAACAACTTCAAACTACACTGTCTAACAACACTTCAAACTACACTGTCTAACAACACTTCAAACTACACTGTCTAACAACACTGTCTAACAACACTTCAAACTACACTGTCTAACAACACTGTCTAACAACACTTCAAACTACACTGTCTAACAACACTGTCTAACAACACTTCAAACTACACTGTCTAACAACACTGTCTAACAAAACTTCAAACTACACTGTCTAACAACACTTCAAACTACACTGTCTAACAACACTTCAAACTACAGTAACAGAGAAAGAGCGTGATGCCATACATTCTGCAGTGAAGATCAAGAGCGCGATGCCATACATTCTGCAGTGAAGAGAAAGAGGGTAATGCCATACATTCTGCAGTGAAGAGAAAGAGCGTGATGCCATACATTCTGCAGTGAAGAGAAAGAGCGTGATGCCATACATTCTGCAGTGAAGAGAAAGAGCGTGATGCCATACATTCTGCAGTGAAGAGAAAGAGCGTGATGCCATACATTCTGCAGTGAAGAGAAAGAGCGTGATAACACACATTCTGCAGTGAAGAGAAAGAGCGTGATGCCATACATTCTGCAGTGAAGAGAAAGAGCGTGATGCC
The DNA here is from genome assembly GCF_057628025.1 of Oncorhynchus mykiss. Classification (NCBI taxonomy): domain Eukaryota; kingdom Metazoa; phylum Chordata; class Actinopteri; order Salmoniformes; family Salmonidae; genus Oncorhynchus; species Oncorhynchus mykiss. The sequence goes on along the minus strand of NC_143024.1, from coordinate 89,425,128 downwards.
ACACATTCTGCAGTGAAGAGAAAGAGCGTGATAACACACATTCTGCAGTGAAGAGAAAGAGCGTGATGCCATACATTCTGCAGTGAAGAGAAATAGCGTGATAACACACATTCTGCAGTGAAGAGAAAGAGCGTGATGCCATACATTCTGCAGTGAAGAGAAATGATGATGCCATACATTCTGCAGTGAAGAGAAATGATGATGCCATACATTCTGCAGTGAAGAGAAAGATCGTGATGCCATACATTCTGCAGTGAAGAGAAAGAGCGCGATGCCATACATTCTGCAGTGAAGAGCAAGAGCGTGATGCCATACATTCTGCAGTGAAGAGCAAGAGCGTGATGCCATACATTCTGCAGTGAAGAGCAAGAGCGTGATGCCATACATTCTGCAGTGAAGAGAAAGAGCGTGATGCCATACATTCTGCAGTGAAGAGAAAGAGCGTGATGCCATACATTCTGCAGTGAAGAGCAAGAGCGTGATGCCATACATTCTGCAGTGAAGAGAAAGAGCGTGATGCCATACATTCTGCAGTGAAGAGAAAGAGCGTGATGCCATACATTCTGCAGTGAAGAGAAAGAGCGTGATGCCATACATTCTGCAGTGAAGAGAAAGAGCGTGATGCCATACATTCTGCAGTGAAGAGAAAGAGCGTGATAACACACATTCTGCAGTGAAGAGAAAGAGCGTGATAACACACATTCTGCAGTGAAGAGAAAGAGCGTGATGCCATACATTCTGCAGTGAAGAGAAAGAGCGTGATGCCATACATTCTGCAGTGAAGAGAAAGAGCGTGATGCCATACATTCTGCAGTGAAGAGAAAGAGCGTGATGCCATACATTCTGCAGTGAAGAGAAAGAGCGTGATGCCATACATTCTGCAGTGAAGAGAAAGAGCGTGATGCCATACATTCTGCAGTGAAGAGCAAGAGCGCGATGCCATACATTCTGCAGTGAAGAGAAAGAGCGTGATGCCATACATTCTGCAGTGCAGGGGTGCAATACAATTCAGCTAAAGTGCTTTTTATCACATCCTACAGAATGGTATTGCTGCCCAGAACCATTCATTCCTCGTCTATTGAATACCGATGTGAAATGCACTTGTGATGAACTGACTATTTGTCGAAGGTAACATCATACCCTGATGCAGAAGGTAGGGGTCAATGAAAACCTTAATTTTCAAACCCAACCAACGACAGAGTACATTTTGGTGCTTGAGGAGCGGAACAATGAATGAACTGTTGCTGGCCTTTCCATTGTGAGTTATGTGATGACTGTGAAAGCCTGGAGGAATAGAATTGAAATGACCCTTCTCGCAAAGACAATGAATATTTAATTCAAGTTGAAGAATAGACTGTCCCTGAATGCGTCGTCCTTGACCGTAGACGCAGTCCTAACAATATCTATATGAAGACGAGAAGCGTTATCAGTGTAAGACCTGACTCTATTCATCTCGGGCTATGGGGAACCCGAACAATTCCCCCTACCTCAATCTATCATTTATAAACTCTGGATTGTTTATGCACCTGCTATAAGCGTATGCACTCCCTATCAGTCAGCCTGGCTGTATGAATATATTTAACAACACACTGAGACGGGCAACAGTGGGACATCTGTTTTATGTTTGGAGCACTGAACGAAATGTAGTTTATTATATAAACCCACACTCTACAAATCCACTGCCCAGTATGAGTGTGTCAGTTTGAGATACTTCTCTTCTTATCTCAACCAACAGGGTCCCCTGTAGGGTGGATCTGTTCCCGGTCTAAATCAGATAATTAATTGGGTGGACATAGAGGAGGCGGGAGAAGGATATTGATTGGTTCACATATTACATTCAAGCGTTCTCTTTCAATTATTAAAGGGTTATCCTTTCAGTACACAAGAAGGATTAAGTCTCTGATGTACAAAGACAACGGCGCGTATCGCACTAAATAAAAGTCTGGGACGTCTACAACTCTTTCTCTGTTTCTAACGGTTACAATCCAGAGTAATTTAGTCTACCCAAAGCAGGCAGTGCTTTTTTTTCTGAGGTATTATGCATATCTCCAGCCCATTTTTAAAGCAGTGAAGCCAAACACTTACTAATTTAGAGCAATGTTACTTCATTTATTCTCATGAGCTTTAGAGACTAGCTGAGAGCTGTTTCTAGAGAGCCCACAAATAGGGATTTTTTTTGTAGAAAGAGACTGTGGTTCCTCTCTCAGTCTGTCGTCGCTGGGAGCTGGTGTCACCATAGTTCAGGCTGTCAACAGCAAACTTAGTACGGGCTTTGCTGTCAGGCCACATTACTCCTTTGTCCTACACTCCCCTCATTTTTCTCACTCTTCCTCCTTTTTTTTTCAATATCTCCAGACATTCACTCCAAACTGCTGAGGACATTGCTAATCTTGCTAATCTGATCAAACACTGTGATTAGGCACCGTTATATAAAATAAACATCAGAAACACTTGATTTAGTACGATTACTTTTTAAAGTAAATTTATGTAGAACAGTCCTTGTAATAGACACCCACCACTAGCGTATAATAGATTACTACAGTAACTTATCTATACATTTAATTTCATAGTCACTTTGTTCTATTTGGGGGAGGGTTTTGTATGAAAGTCTTCTGTTCTTTGTGCGCTGCACTCTAACGTTCTCCTCGTAGCTTCTCAGGGAGCTCATAAATCTTCTCAACACCCAGAGACATTTCAAATAAATTCTTCATCGGCCTGTCATAATGCCTTCCCTCTCCCATATCCCGGTAAGACACTGCCGTGATCCACTCTGAAATGGCCTCATTGTGCGGGGCATCAAGGATTTCTCCAGCTCCCATCTCCGGGAGAGTTCTCTGAACTGTGAATTCCTCCTTCAGACAGCCAAAGGCCCGGAGCCATGGGCCGCCAGCACTGTTGATGCACTATGCTGCTTCACATGTCTAAAACTACATGACATGTTAAGGTTCACCATACCCTGGAATTATTTTTCCCTGGCAACGATTATGTTATGGACATTGGTTTAAGCAAGACCAATGATTGAAGCACCGATGTTCTAACTTTGAAGTGTTAATATTGTGATGAGTTGATCAGACAATTCTAAAACATTCTCTTGAGATGTCTGATGCTGCTCTTCTATTGCTTGCACTCCTCTCTACCAGCATGTACAGTCTAAGAATTAGTAGTGACTCAAGGAACCTTGGAGATCCTTGAGGAACCCTGGAGACCCTCAAGGAACCATGTAGATTTCTTGAGGAACCCCTGCAGTTCCTCAAAGAACCCTGGATACCCTCAAGGAACCCCTGGAGATTATCTTGGAACCCCTGGATATTCTCTTGGAACCCCTGGAGATTCTCTTGGAACCCCTGGAGATTCTCTTGGAACCCCTGGAGATTCTCAAGGAACCCCTGGAGATTCTAAACGAACCCCTGGAGATTCTCAAGGAACCCCTGGAGATTCTCAAGGAACCCCTGGAGATTCCCAAGGAACCCCTGGAGTTCCTCAAAGAACCACTATGAGTCAATGGATGGTTCATTATTGCACCTTTTTTTAGATGAGAGATTCTTGGAGGAACCTTTAATGTTTCAATGTACTGTAGTAAAGGATTCCTGGACGAACCCTGGACTGGAGGCATGTCTTGGGAGGGACGTGGCTTTCAGATAGATATATTTTTAGGCCACCAGTTCGAGTAAATGTAATTTGTGTTCTGTTGTATTGTCATCAAATGTTAAGGTTGAACACTGACAGTTTTGTAGTCTCATTGATGCTTACAGAGGTGTATGAGTTCATCAAGATCCTCTGCAAATCTCCAAGTTGAAAGCTTTACCACATTATTTCTATACAGTTCACACCCCTTGTCTTTTTCCACATGTTGTTGTGTTACAGCCTGAATTTAAAATGGATTACATTTCCATTTTTGGTCACTGACCTACACACAATACCCCATAATGTCAAAGTGGAATTAGGTTTATTTTTTTACAAATTAATTCAAATTTAAAACTATTCAACCCATTTGTTATGGCAAGCCTAAATAAGTTCAGGAGTAAAAAAAAGTCACATAATAAGTTGCATGGACTCACTCTGTTCGCAATACACGTGTTTAGAGGCGAAAGAAATGCACACCTATTTAGTCGAGGTGCTGGCCAGCGGAGTAGAACACTTGAAAAATTAAAGGAGAGCCACACACTCTAGGAGCTCAGATGCAATAATTGAATAAGCTAATATCCAACTGTCTTCATCTCAGATCAGTGTTCATCTGAAGACAGCTTGTCTGTCGAAACGTTGGATATTAGCTTATTCAATTATTGCATCTGAGCTCCTAGAGTGTGTGACTCTCCTTTAATTTTTGAATACTTGTCTTTAAAAAGATTTTTCTATGACTCCTCATGTCTGTACCCCACACATACAATTATCTGTAAGGTCCCAGAGTCAAGCAGTGAATTTCAAACACAGATTCAACCACAAAGACCAGAGTGGTTTTCCAATGCCAATGCCTTGTTAAGGAGCCTTTTGGACCTAGACTTGGTGCTCCGGTACCGCTTGCCAAGCGGTAGAAGAGAGAATAGTCTATGACTTGGGTGACTGGATACTTTGACAATTTTTTGGGCCTTCCTCTGACACCGCCTAGTATATAGGTCCTGGATGGCAGGAAGCTTGGCCCCGGTGATGTACTGGGCTGTATGCACTACTCTTTGTAGCACCTTACGGTCTGATGCCGATCAGTTGCATAACCTAATTGACAGAGTGAAAAGAAGGAAGACTATGCAGAATAAAAATATTCCAAAACATGCATCCTGTTTGCAACAAGGCACTAAATTAATACTGCTAAAAATGTGTCGAAGAAAATAACTTCATGTCCTGAATACAAAGTGTTTTGTTTGGGGCAAATCCAAGACATCACATTACTGAGTACTACTCTCCAATATTTTCAAGCATAGTGGTGGCTGCATCATGTTATGGGTATAAATGTAATCATTAAGGACTGGGGAGTTTTTCAGGATAAAAAATAAATGAAATGGAGCTTAGCACAGGCAAAATCCTAGAGGAAAACCTGCATCAGTCTGCTTTCCACCAGACACTGGAAGATTAATACCAATAACCTAAAACAATAACCTAAAACACAATAACCTAAAACACAAGGCCAAATTTACACTGGATTTGCTTACCAAGAAGACAGTGAATGTTCCTCAATGGCCGAGATACTGTTTTGGTCTACTTGAAAATCTATTGCAAGACCTGAAAATTGGTGTCCAGCAATAATCAATAACTAATTTTACAGAGCTTGAAGAATTAAAAAAATCATAACGGTCAAGTATGCATAATCCAGTTGTGGAAAGCTCTTAGAGACTTACCCAGAAAGACTCTGCAATCACTGCCAAAGATGCCTCTACAAAGTATTGACTCATGGTTGTGAATACTTATGTAAATTAGATATTTCTGTATTTAATTTTCAATTGATTTGCTAACATTTCTAAAAACATGTTTTCACTTCGAGTGTATGGTGTGTAGATCATTTTTTAAATTCAGTCTGTGACACAACAACATGTAGAAAAGTCAAGGGGTATGAATACTTTCTACAGGCACTGTATGTAATCAGCAATGTTAAAGTGTAACTGCACTTCCTGATTTAGACTCTTTTTAGATTTGGTTTATTATAAAATGCAAGCGTCCTTGAATTAATTCAAACGTGAGTTGCTTTCAGGGTGTAGTTAGATGTAGGTGTCTCTTGTGTGTTTTCGCAAGGTGGGAAGAGTTAGCCAAATTATTTAGCCAATTAGCTTTACCTGGCTGGTGTGCAACCTTGACAAAATTGGTTTGACTTTGGATAGCCCATCTCTGGGGATAGTTAGGGACCGTCAATTAATTACACGATGTAAATGGGACAATATTTTCATGTTGCACATCTTTTAGTTCTCTCATTAAATCATTTGTATGTTGGTTTGAGGTTTTTAAGTAATTGAAATTTGTAGCTATTGACCTTTCAAAATATTGTCCCATGTACTAGCCCAATAAGGATATCACATGTCAAACCAAATTTACCATAAGTATTACCACCAAATTAATGATTAATTGGGTGCTGCCAGCTGTGGGTGCGTGGGTAGGATTAAAATAAACCCAACCAACAGAAAACTGTTATGGTTCCCTTCATTCCGTGACATACCATTTTTTCCTAATGTCTTGCAAATCTCCTATTTACACTTTGTAGTAAATTTTGACACTATAATAAATGTTCGGATTCATATCGAAGCCACAGGCCATTTTTAAAACAAGAAGTTGCTTTTTAGGGGCAGCCATTCTTTAGTATTATATTAGAATATGTAATATGCATAAATATTCAAGAATAGTTTTATTTGTAGTGCACAAACTTAACATGATTAAAAGGAATGACATTCACTCTAATAAGCTATGCCTCTAATAAGCCATCTGATAGGCTGAAACCTCCACAATATATTATAAAAATAGTCAAAATCGAACCCCTCTATCACAACCATTTTACAATTTGAATGTTTACACCGGGGTTCCCCGAATACCCTTTTGAGAGGGAAAACCTTTTTTGAACTGAAAAGGTTACCCCGTGTGGCAATTTTTAGAACCCCAAAAGGTTCTCCCAGGCTCCTTTACTTCTAAGAGTGTAGATGTATAGACAGACCCAGAACAGAACCACAAGGATACTTAAGACTTTAATTGTAAGATATTATCTCTGCTTCTCTTCTCGTTTTCTCCTCTTCTCTAGATTTCTACTCTGCTCCCTCTGAACCCTGCTCTTTATATGAGCCCAATACTTTTTTTGTGACCCACTGAGCCCACAGAAACACTATAACCCTCTTTTGTGGATAACAGAATAGACAACGTGTAGTCTCCTCCAGAGACAAGGGTGAAAGTCAAGGACAGCATCTCAGGGTGGATTGATTAAGTCCACGACAGAAAATAAATACAAGTAAATCATTCTTGGAACAAAGCAAAAACCAGTAGTCTAATATAAACCAAAACCCAGTAGTCTAATACAACCCAAAACCCAGTAGTCTAATACAACCAAAACCCAGTAGTCTAATACAACCAAAACCCAGTAGTCTAATACAACCAAAACCCAGTAGTCTAAAACAAACCAAAACCCAGTAGTCTAATACAACCCAAAACCCAGTAGTCTAGTACAACCAAAACCCAGTAGTCTAATACAACCAAAACCCAGTAGTCTAATACAACCAAAACCCAGTAGTATAATACAAACCAAAACCCAGTAGTCTAATACAACCAAAACCCAGTAGTCTAATACAACCAAAACCCAAAAGTATAATACAACCAAAACCCAGTAGTCTAATACAACCAAAACCCAGTAGTCTAATACAAACCAAAACCCAGTAGTCTAATACAACCCAAAACCCAGTAGTCTAATACAACCAAAACCCAGTAGTCTAATACAACCAAAACCCAGTAGTCTAATACAACCAAAACCCAGTAGTCTAATACAACCCAAAACCCAGTAGTCTAATATAAACCAAAACCCAGTAGTCTAATTCAACCCAAAACCCAGTAGTCTAGTACCACCCAAAACCCAGTAGTCTAATACAACCAAAACCCAGTAGTCTAATACAACCAAAACCCAGTAGTCTAATACAACCAAAACCCAGTAGTCTAAAACAAACCAAAACCCAGTAGTCTAATACAACCAAAACCCAGTAGTCTAATACAACCAAAACCCAGTAGTCTAATACAACCAAAACCCAGTAGTCTAAAACAAACCAAAACCCAGTAGTCTAATACAACCAAAAACCAGTAGTCTAATACAACCCAAAACCCAGTAGTCTAAAACAAACCAAAACCCAGTAGTCTAATACAACCAAAACCCAGTAGTCTAATACAACCAAAACCCAGTAGTCTAATATAAACCAAAACCCAGTAGTCTAATACAACCCAAAACCCAGTAGTCCAATACAACCAAACCCCAGTAGTCTAATACAACCCAAAACCCAGTAGTCTAGTACCACCCAAAACCCAGTAGTCTAATACAACCCAAAACCCAGTAGTCTAATGTAAACCAAAACCCAGTAGTCTAATACAAACCAAAACCCAGTAGTCTAATATAAACCAAAACCCAGTAGTCTAATACAACCCAAAACCCAGTAGTCTAATACAACCAAAACCCAGTAGTCTAATACAACCCAAAACCCTGTAGTCTAGTACCACCCAAAACCCAGTAGTCTAATACAACCCAAAACCCAGTAGTCTAATGTAAACCAAAACCCAGTAGTCTAATACAACCCAAAACCCAGTAGTCTAATATAAACCAGAACCCAGTAGTCTAATACAACCAAAACCCAGTAGTCTAATACAACCAAAACCCAGTAGTCTAATACAACCAAACCCCAGTAGTCTAATACAACCCAAAACCCAGTAGTCTAATACAACCAAAACCCAGTAGTCTAATACAACCAAAACCCAGTAGTCTAATACAACCCAAAACCCAGTAGTCTAGTACCACCCAAAACCCAGTAGTCTAATACAACCAAAACCCAGTAGTCTAATACAACCCAAAACCCAGTAGTCTAATACAACCCAAAACCCAGTAGTCTAATACAAACCAAAACCCAGTAGTCTAATACAAACCAAAACCCAGTAGTCTAATACAACCAAAACCCAGTAGTCTAATACAACCAAAACCCAGTAGTCTAATACAACCAAAACCCAGTAGTCTAATACAACCCAAAACCCAGTAGTCTAATACAACCAAAACCCAGTAGTCTAATACAAACCAAAACCCAGTAGTCTAATATAAACCTAAACCCAGTAGTCTAATACAACCAAAACCCAGTAGTCTAATACAACCCAAAACCCAGTAGTCTAATACAACCCAAAACCCAGTAGTCTAGTACCACCCAAAACCCAGTAGTCTAAAACAACCCAAAACCCAGTAGTCTAATACAACCCAAAACCCAGTAGTCTAATATAAACCTAAACCCAGTAGTCTAATACAACCCAAAACCCAGTAGTCTAGTACCACCCAAAACCCAGTAGTCTAATACAACCCAAAACCCAATAGTCTAATACAACCAAAACCCAGTAGTCTAATACAACCACAACCCAGTAGTCTAATACAACCAAAACCCAGTAGTCTAATACAACCAAAACCCAGTAGTCTAATACAACCAAAACCCAGTAGTCTAATACAACCAAAACCCAGTAGTCTAATACAACCAAAACCCAGTAGTCTAAAACAACCAAAAATCCAGTAGTCTAGTACAACCAAAAATCCAGTAGTCTAGTACAACCCAAAACCCAGTAGTCTAATACAACCAAAAATCCAGTAGTCTAGTACAACCCAAAATCCAGTAGTCTAGTACAACCCAAAACCCAGTAGTCTAGTACCACCCAAAACCCAGTAGTCTAATACAACCCAAAACCCAGTAGTCTAATATAAACCAAAACCCAGTAGTCTAATACAACCAAAACCCAGTAGTATAATATAAACCAAAACCCAGTAGTCTAATACAACCAAAACCCAGTAGTCTAAAACAACCAAAACCCAGTAGTCTAATACAACCAAAACCCAGTAGTCTAATACAACCCAAAACCCAGTAGTCTAATACAAGCCAAAATAATGCACTGCATGTGAATCCCACCAGCTACACATAGAGGTGCCTACCCAGGCGGTGCACTACATAGAGGTGCCTACCCAGGCGGTGCACTACATAGTGGTGCCTACCCAGGCGGTGCACTACATAGTGGTGCCTAGCCAGGCGGTGCACTACATAGTGGTGCCTACCCAGGCGGTGCACTACATAGAGGTGCCTACCCAGGCGGTGCACTACATAGTGGTGCCTACCCAGACGGTGCACTACATAGTGGTGCCTACCCAGGCGGTGCACTACATAGAGGTGAGAAGAAAACAACTCACTTCCAAGGCTCCTCAAAATCTGCCTGTTAATTTTTCATGGCCCGGGCTTTTTAGTGAGATGTCAGTTTGATTTAATGTTCGACTGACAGTTATTGGAATTTGGTGTTTACCTCTTGTCACCACAGAAAACTGGAGGCCAATTTATACTTTGGATGCACATAAAACCGCATAAAAAATTAAGAAGATCCTGGTGCCTTCAAAACCATTATAAAAGCTTTCCATGTCTCTCTCTCTCTCTCAGTGTTTAATTGATTACATTCTTTTCAACTATGTGTTTAGCAGACCCAAACTTAATCTGAAAATTCATCACTATTTTCTACACGATATGTTGAGAGTGATTTTCTCTCTAAAGAGGACTGTTTTCAATGTGTTTTTCCCCCCTCTCAGCCCAATCCACATCGTCACTCACTGTCTGACACTTCTGTTGACAGCTCACGTTTGAGCGATGGATCTGCAGCCTGCCTTAATGTTGTCAAACTGACATTGGTGATGTTGAACGTTTGTTTTTCATCTGATCACATCTGCCACGAAGGAAAAAAACAACCGAGTTGCATTAAATGTTCAATAACATGTGTTAGCTAGTTTCTGAGAGAATCTTTATTAAAACAGAGCTTGCCATGAAGAAAGTGTCTCCTGTGGTTCAAAGGCTTTGGAGGGGGAGAATAGAGGATTGATGTTTGCGCTGCAAACCCTGAGCGTAACTGGCCCTGGGTCTAATCAGAGACCAACAGCTCCCCCCCCCCCTCCCCCCTCCCCTCCCCCCTCACTTCCACACAGCCATAGGATTTTCTCTCACTATTCAGCTCTGATAGATGAGCCTCTCTTTGTATTTCAGCCATGTACTTTCTTAAATCTGAAAAGCCCATTCATCTGAGGCAAACGCAGGAAGAGGAAAAAATACGTATGGACCCCCCCTCCCCCCCCCCCCCCCATTTCGCTAAAGTTCATGTGTCGCTCACAAGCTCTCCAAGCACTTTGTCTCATGCCCATTAATCGTCTTAGTACTCAGCCCTGTTTCACATGCACTGGCTATTACTAGAGACCCCAAACCAAAACACTTGTTCTCCTGTATGTTCTCCATGGCCATTACTCAGCTAGCACAGTGGATCTGGGCCGATTCCGGCTGAGAGTCGGGACACTCGGCTGAGAGTCAGACTCGGCAGACGGCATATGGCCCGAGTCTGGGCCGCCTTAGGCAGTATTACTTATGGCTAGGATGCAGGGATTGAGCTCGGGCCGATTCCGATGAGAGTTATCTGGCCCAAATGTATTACTTGGGTCTCGGGCCGATTGGGGCTGCTCTCTGGCAGATGATTACACAGGCTTTATATAATTAACATTTCATTATTTATTTATTTTTCCATATTTTGTCGTTGTCTCTGTGATCAAAAAATACAATTAACATTTAAATTAAATTGTTTGAGAGTCTTGTTTAATAAGTAGTATTTTAGTATTTTGACACTTTGCAAGTCAAACTCCGATGCTAGTTCGATACCCGTGCCGGCCGTGAACGGGAGACGACGCACAATTGGCCCAGCATCGTCCGAGTGAGGGGAGGGTTTGGCCGGACGGGATGTACTTGTCCCATCGCACTGTAGCGACTCCTGTGGCGGGCCAGGCGCATGCACGCTGACACAGTCAACAGGTGTACGATGTTTCCTCCAACCATTTCTTTGTGGTGGATGGGTATAATAATAATAATAATGTATAATAGTAATATTTAAAATGACTAAATTGGGTAATTTTGTATATATTTTTTAAATTTGCATCGGTCCGCTTCTGGTAAGATGCCAGCAGAGTCTGCTGAATTTAGGTAGACGGAAACTGGGCAGTCATTCATTTTGATTCTGGGCAGTCATTCATTTTGATTCCGGGCTGATTCAATCAGTTTCCACGTCAATTAAATGAAAACTGATTCTGAAAACTGATTGGATTTACAAAAAGTAATCAACTTAAGGTTAAGGGAATTTCATCATTTTTTATTTCTCCCGACTTTTCAGCTAAGTCCAATGACAGAGTGAAATGTAAATCAAAACTAGACCTTTAACTTACATCTGTGCCCAGTGGGAAGCTTTTATTTTCAGAGCAGATAATCTTCCAATTCTGGAGTCTGTTAATGTAAATACCCTCTCCTGTATGTTCAGCTCAGTGTGAGACTGTATACTGCCATGTGTTGGGGAAGAAATGGTGTCATGTGTAATTAACCAATTCTGCCAGTGATTGTGAACACCTTGTTGACATCTTCATTCCACATGAGCTATTACTGAATATTTTTTGGGACACGTTTGAATAATTATACCTCTTCCTGCCTTCTGATGCTACTGCCTCTCATACAGTGTTGCTTCTAGTGAGAAAAAAGGAGGGAAATAGCCACATCTTTAACCCCTGTGGCAAAATAAAGAAGTATTCGTGATGTGAGCATTTCTCCCATCTGTACCATTTTTTTTCTCCAAGCTTCACTAAGAGGGAAGTATGCCTAAAAAATTATTGTGGATCACATATTATTCAAATCATGGGTATGTTGCTTTAGTTCTTATCAAAATATCAGCTAATTCTGGTTCAGAGTATGTGCAGAGCAGCTGGCTGTTGTGTTCTCTGATATTTCCAATCTCTCCCTAGCTCAGGCCTCCTAACCCACCTGCTTCAAGATGTCCACTATCATCACCGCGCCCAAGAAAGGGAAACTAACTGATTCTGAAAGACTAAAGACCAGTAGCACTCACTTCCGTCATCATGAAGTGCTTTGAGAGGCCAGTCAAAAACCATATCACCTCCTTCCTCATCGACACACTCGACCCTCTCCAATTCGCCCACCGCCTTGACAGATCCACGGACGACGCAATCGCCATTACACTGCACACTGCCCGTACCCACCTGGACAAAAGGAATGCATATGTGAGAATGCTGTTCATTCCTTCATTACCATAGTGTCCTATAAGCTCATTACAAAGCTCATAGGTCTTTGTCTTTGGGTCTGAACTCTTCCCTATGCAACTGGGTCCTGGACGTCCTGGCGGGCCGCCCCCCAGGTGGTGAAGTTAGGCAACATTACCTCCTCCACACTGATCCTCAACACAGGGGCCCCACAAGGGAGCATCCTCAGTCCCCTCATGTATTCCCTGCATACCCATGACTGTGAGGTGACGCACATTTCCAACTCCATTCTCAAGTTTGCTGACGACACGACAGTAGTAGGCCTGTCGACTGTATTCTCCAAAGTAACATTGGAAGTACAAAAACAACAATATTCTCCAAGGAACCAGACAGCCTAATGAGTGATAACAGACAGTTATAACTGTCCTGTCAGAATGTGCTGTCAGGTCCAGGAGATACTTTTCTATTGAGACTTACACCAGTGTGTCGCCAGTGTTTTATGTTCATATACCATCTAGTGTTGTTGTGTTTTATGTTCATATACCATCTAGTGTTGTTGTGTTTTATGTTCATATACCATCTAGTGTTATTGTGTTTTATGTTCATATACCATTTACCATCTAGTGTTGTTGTGTTTTATGTTCATATACCATCTAGTGTTGTTGTGTTTTATGTTCATATACCATCTAGTGTTGTTGTCTTTTATGTTCATATACCATCTAGTGTTGTTGTGTTTTATGTTCATATACCATTTACCATCTAGTGTTATTGTGTTTTATGTTCATATACCATCTAGTGCTGTTGTGTTTTATGTTCATATACCATCTAGTGTTATTGTGTTTTATGTTCATATACCATCTAGTGTTGTTGTGTTTTATGTTCATATACCATCTAGTGTTATTGTGTTTTATGTTCATAAGCCATTTACCATCTAGTGTTGTTGTGTTTTATGTTCATATACCATCTAGTGTTATTGTGTTTTATGTTCATTTACCATTTACCATCTAGTGTTGTTGTGTTTTATGTTCATATACCATTTACCATCTAGTGTTATTGTGTTTTATGTTCATATACCATTTACCATCTAGTGTTGTTGTGTTTTATGTTCATATACCATTTACCATCTAGTGTTGTTGTGTTTTATGTTCATATACCATTTACCATCTAGTGTTGTTGTGTTTTATGTTCATATACCATCTAGTGTTATTGTGTTTTATGTTCATATACCATCTAGTGTTGTTGTGTTTTATGTTCATATACCATCTAGTGTTGTTGTGTTTTATGTTCATATACCATCTAGTGTTATTGTGTTTTATGTTCATATACCATCTAGTGTTATTGTGTTTTATGTTCATATACCATCTAGTGTTATTGTGTTTTATGTTCATATACCATCTAGTGTTATTGTGTTTTATGTTCATATACCATCTAGTGTTATTGTGTTTTATGTTCATATACCATTTACCATCTAGTGTTGTTGTGTTTTATGTTCATATACCATATACCATCTAGTGTTGTTGTGTTTTATGTTCATATACCATCTAGTGTTGTTGTGTTTTATGTTCATATACCATTTACCATCTAGTGTTATTGTGTTTTATGTTCATATACCATATACCATCTAGTGTTGTTGTGTTTTATGTTCATATACCATTTACCATCTAGTGTTGTTGTGTTTTATGTTCATATACCATCTAGTGTTGTTGTGTTTTATGTTCATATACCATATACCATCTAGTGTTGTTGTGTTTTATGTTCATATACCATCTAGTGTTGTTGTGTTTTATGTTCATATACCATTTACCATCTAGTGTTATTGTGTTTTATGTTCATATACCATATACCATCTAGTGTTGTTGTGTTTTATGTTCATATACCATCTAGTGTTGTTGTGTTTTATGTTCATATACCATCTAGTGTTATTGTGTTTTATGTTCATATACCATCTAGTGTTATTGTGTTGTTGTGTTTTATGTTCATATACCATTTACCATCTAGTGTTATTGTGTTTTATGTTCATATACCATTTACCATCTAGTGTTGTTGTGTTTTATGTTCATATACCATTTACCATCTAGTGTTGTTGTGTTTTATGTTCATATACCATCTAGTGTTATTGTGTTTTATGTTCATATACCATCTAGTGTTGTTGTGTTTTATGTTCATATACCATCTAGTGTTGTTGTGTTTTATGTTAACATACCATCTAGTGTTATTGTGTTTTATGTTCATATACCATCTAGTGTTATTGTGTTTTATGTTCATATACCATCTAGTGTTGTTGTGTTTTATGTTCATATACCATCTAGTGTTGTTGTGTTATATGTTCATATACCATCTAGTGTTATTGTGTTTTATGTTCATATACCATCTACCATCTAGTGTTGTTGTGTTTTATGTTCATATACCATATACCATCTAGTGTTGTTGTGTTTTATGTTCATATACCATCTAGTGTTGTTGTGTTTTATGTTCATATACCATCTAGTGTTATTGTGTTTTATGTTCATATACCATCTAGTGTTGTTGTGTTTTATGTTCATATACCATATACCATCTAGTGTTGTTGTGTTTTATGTTCATATACCATCTAGTGTTGTTGTGTTTTATGTTCATATACCATCTAGTGTTGTTGTGTTTTATGTTCATATACCATCTAGTGTTATTGTGTTTTATGTTCATATACCATCTAGTGTTGTTGTGTTTTATGTTCATATACCATCTAGTGTTATTGTGTTTTATGTTCATATACCATTTACCATCTAGTGTTATTGTGTTTTATGTTCATATACCATTTACCATCTAGTGTTGTTGTGTTTTATGTTCATATACCATTTACCATCTAGTGTTATTGTGTTTTATGTTCATATACCATTTACCATCTAGTGTTGTTGTGTTTTATGTTCATATACCATTTACCATCTAGTGTTATTGTGTTTTATGTTCATATACCATCTAGTGTTATTGTGTTTTATGTTCATATACCATCTAGTGTTGTTGTGTTTTATGTTCATATACCATCTAGTGTTGTTGTGTTTTATGTTAACATACCATCTAGTGTTATTGTGTTTTATGTTCATATACCATCTAGTGTTATTGTGTTTTATGTTCATATACCATCTAGTGTTGTTGTGTTTTATGTTCATATACCATCTAGTGTTATTGTGTTTTATGTTCATATACCATTTACCATCTAGTGTTATTGTGTTTTATGTTCATATACCATTTACCATCTAGTGTTGTTGTGTTTTATGTTCATATACCATTTACCATCTAGTGTTATTGTGTTTTATGTTCATATACCATTTACCATCTAGTGTTGTTGTGTTTTATGTTCATATACCATTTACCATCTAGTGTTGTTGTGTTTTATGTTCATATACCATCTAGTGTTATTGTGTTTTATGTTCATATACCATCTAGTGTTGTTGTGTTTTATGTTCATATACCATCTAGTGTTGTTGTGTTTTATGTTAACATACCATCTAGTGTTATTGTGTTTTATGTTCATATACCATCTAGTGTTATTGTGTTTTATGTTCATATACCATCTAGTGTTGTTGTGTTTTATGTTCATATACCATCTAGTGTTGTTGTGTTATATGTTCATATACCATCTAGTGTTATTGTGTTTTATGTTCATATACCATCTAGTGTTATTTTGTTTTATGTTCATATACCATTTACCATCTAGTGTTGTTGTGTTTTATGTTCATATACCATATACCATCTAGTGTTGTTGTGTTTTATGTTCATATACCATCTAGTGTTGTTGTGTTTTATGTTCATATACCATCTAGTGTTATTGTGTTTTATGTTCATATACCATCTAGTGTTGTTGTGTTTTATGTTCATATACCATATACCATCTAGTGTTGTTGTGTTTTATGTTCATATACCATCTAGTGTTGTTGTGTTTTATGTTCATATACCATCTAGTGTTGTTGTGTTTTATGTTCATATACCATCTAGTGTTATTGTGTTTTATGTTCATATACCATCTAGTGTTGTTGTGTTTTATGTTCATATACCATCTAGTGTTATTGTGTTTTATGTTCATATACCATTTACCATCTAGTGTTATTGTGTTTTATGTTCATATACCATTTACCATCTAGTGTTGTTGTGTTTTATGTTCATATACCATTTACCATCTAGTGTTATTGTGTTTTATGTTCATATACCATTTACTATCTAGTGTTGTTGTGTTTTATGTTCATATACCATTTACCATCTAGTGTTATTGTGTTTTATGTTCATATACCATCTAGTGTTATTGTGTTTTATGTTCATATACCATCTAGTGTTGTTGTGTTTTATGTTCATATACCATCTAGTGTTGTTGTGTTTTATGTTAACATACCATCTAGTGTTATTGTGTTTTATGTTCATATACCATCTAGTGTTATTGTGTTTTATGTTCATATACCATCTAGTGTTGTTGTGTTTTATGTACATATACCATCTAGTGTTATTGTGTTTTATGTTCATATACCATTTACCATCTAGTGTTATTGTGTTTTATGTTCATATACCATTTACCATCTAGTGTTGTTGTGTTTTATGTTCATATACCATTTACCATCTAGTGTTATTGTGTTATATGTTCATATACCATTTACCATCTAGTGTTGTTGTGTTTTATGTTCATATACCATTTACCATCTAGTGTTGTTGTGTTTTATGTTCATATACCATCTAGTGTTATTGTGTTTTATGTTCATATACCATCTAGTGTTGTTGTGTTTTATGTTCATATACCATCTAGTGTTGTTGTGTTTTATGTTAACATACCATCTAGTGTTATTGTGTTTTATGTTCATATACCATCTAGTGTTATTGTGTTTTATGTTCATATACCATCTAGTGTTGTTGTGTTTCATGTTCATATACCATCTAGTGTTGTTGTGTTATATGTTCATATACCATCTAGTGTTATTGTGTTTTATGTTCATATACCATCTAGTGTTATTGTGTTTTATGTTCATATACCATTTACCATCTAGTGTTGTTGTGTTTTATGTTCATATACCATATACCATCTAGTGTTGTTGTGTTTTATGTTCATATACCATCTAGTGTTGTTGTGTTTTATGTTCATATACCATCTAGTGTTATTGTGTTTTATGTTCATATACCATCTAGTGTTGTTGTGTTTTATGTTCATATACCATATACCATCTAGTGTTGTTGTGTTTTATGTTCATATACCATCTAGTGTTGTTGTGTTTTATGTTCATATACCATCTAGTGTTGTTGTGTTTTATGTTCATATACCATCTAGTGTTATTGTGTTTTATGTTCATATACCATCTAGTGTTGTTGTGTTTTATGTTCATATACCATCTAGTGTTATTGTGTTTTATGTTCATATACCATTTACCATCTAGTGTTATTGTGTTTTATGTTCATATACCATTTACCATCTAGTGTTGTTGTGTTTTATGTTCATATACCATTTAGCATCTAGTGTTATTGTGTTTTATGTTCATATACCATTTACCATCTAGTGTTGTTGTGTTTTATGTTCATATACCATTTACCATCTAGTGTTATTGTGTTTTATGTTCATATACCATCTAGTGTTATTGTGTTTTATGTTCATATACCATCTAGTGTTGTTGTGTTTTATGTTCATATACCATCTAGTGTTGTTGTGTTTTATGTTAACATACCATCTAGTGTTATTGTGTTTTATGTTCATATACCATCTAGTGTTATTGTGTTTTATGTTCATATACCATCTAGTGTTATTGTGTTTTATGTTCATATACCATCTAGTGTTGTTGTGTTATATGTTCATATACCATATACCATCTAGTGTTGTTGTGTTTTATGTTCATATACCATCTAGTGTTGTTGTGTTTTATGTTCATATACCATTTACCATCTAGTGTTGTTGTGTTTTATGTTCATATACCATATACCATCTAGTGTTGTTGTGTTTTATGTTCATATACCATCTAGTGTTGTTGTGTTTTATGTTCATATACCATCTAGTGTTATTGTGTTTTATGTTCATATACCATCTAGTGTTGTTGTGTTTTATGTTCATATACCATATACCATCTAGTGTTGTTGTGTTTTATGTTCATATACCATCTAGTGTTGTTGTGTTTTATGTTCATATACCATCTAGTGTTGTTGTGTTTTATGTTCATATACCATCTAGTGTTATTGTGTTTTATGTTCATATACCATCTAGTGTTGTTGTGTTTTATGTTCATATACCATCTAGTGTTATTGTGTTTTATGTTCATATACCATTTACCATCTAGTGTTATTGTGTTTTATGTTCATATACCATTTACCATCTAGTGTTGTTGTGTTTTATGTTCATATACCATTTACCATCTAGTGTTATTGTGTTTTATGTTCATATACCATTTACCATCTAGTGTTGTTGTGTTTTATGTTCATATACCATTTACCATCTAGTGTTGTTGTGTTTTATGTTCATATACCATCTAGTGTTATTGTGTTTTATGTTCATATACCATCTAGTGTTGTTGTGTTTTATGTTCATATACCATCTAGTGTTATTGTGTTTTATGTTCATATACCATCTAGTGTTGTTGTGTTTCATGTTCATATACCATCTAGTGTTGTTGTGTTATATGTTCATATACCATCTAGTGTTATTGTGTTTTATGTTCATATACCATCTAGTGTTATTGTGTTTTATGTTCATATACCATTTACCATCTAGTGTTGTTGTGTTTTATGTTCATATACCATATACCATCTAGTGTTGTTGTGTTTTATGTTCATATACCATCTAGTGTTGTTGTGTTTTATGTTCATATACCATCTAGTGTTATTGTGTTTTATGTTCATATACCATCTAGTGTTGTTGTGTTTTATGTTCATATACCATATACCATCTAGTGTTGTTGTGTTTTATGTTCATATACCATCTAGTGTTGTTGTGTTTTATGTTCATATACCATCTAGTGTTGTTGTGTTTTATGTTCATATACCATCTAGTGTTATTGTGTTTTATGTTCATATACCATCTAGTGTTGTTGTGTTTTATGTTCATATACCATCTAGTGTTATTGTGTTTTATGTTCATATACCATTTACCATCTAGTGTTATTGTGTTTTATGTTCATATACCATTTACCATCTAGTGTTGTTGTGTTTTATGTTCATATACCATTTAGCATCTAGTGTTATTGTGTTTTATGTTCATATACCATTTACCATCTAGTGTTGTTGTGTTTTATGTTCATATACCATTTACCATCTAGTGTTATTGTGTTTTATGTTCATATACCATCTAGTGTTATTGTGTTTTATGTTCATATACCATCTAGTGTTGTTGTGTTTTATGTTCATATACCATCTAGTGTTGTTGTGTTTTATGTTAACATACCATCTAGTGTTATTGTGTTTTATGTTCATATACCATCTAGTGTTATTGTGTTTTATGTTCATATACCATCTAGTGTTATTGTGTTTTATGTTCATATACCATCTAGTGTTGTTGAGTTATATGTTCATATACCATATACCATCTAGTGTTGTTGTGTTTTATGTTCATATACCATCTAGTGTTGTTGTGTTTTATGTTCATATACCATTTACCATCTAGTGTTGTTGTGTTTTATGTTCATATACCATATACCATCTAGTGTTGTTGTGTTTTATGTTCATATACCATCTAGTGTTGTTGTGTTTTATGTTCATATACCATCTAGTGTTATTGTGTTTTATGTTCATATACCATCTAGTGTTGTTGTGTTTTATGTTCATATACCATATACCATCTAGTGTTGTTGTGTTTTATGTTCATATACCATCTAGTGTTGTTGTGTTTTATGTTCATATACCATCTAGTGTTGTTGTGTTTTATGTTCATATACCATCTAGTGTTATTGTGTTTTATGTTCATATACCATCTAGTGTTGTTGTGTTTTATGTTCATATACCATCTAGTGTTATTGTGTTTTATGTTCATATACCATTTACCATCTAGTGTTATTGTGTTTTATGTTCATATACCATTTACCATCTAGTGTTGTTGTGTTTTATGTTCATATACCATTTACCATCTAGTGTTATTGTGTTTTATGTTCATATACCATTTACCATCTAGTGTTGTTGTGTTTTATGTTCATATACCATTTACCATCTAGTGTTGTTGTGTTTTATGTTCATATACCATCTAGTGTTATTGTGTTTTATGTTCATATACCATCTAGTGTTGTTGTGTTTTATGTTCATATACCATCTAGTGTTGTTGTGTTTTATGTTAACATACCATCTAGTGTTATTGTGTTTTATGTTCATATACCATCTAGTGTTATTGTGTTTTATGTTCATATACCATCTAGTGTTGTTGTGTTTTATGTTCATATACCATCTAGTGTTGTTGTGTTATATGTTCATATACCATCTAGTGTTATTGTGTTTTATGTTCATATACCATCTAGTGTTATTTTGTTTTATGTTCATATACCATTTACCATCTAGTGTTGTTGTGTTTTATGTTCATATACCATATACCATCTAGTGTTGTTGTGTTTTATGTTCATATACCATCTAGTGTTGTTGTGTTTTATGTTCATATACCATCTAGTGTTATTGTGTTTTATGTTCATATACCATCTAGTGTTGTTGTGTTTTATGTTCATATACCATATACCATCTAGTGTTGTTGTGTTTTATGTTCATATACCATCTAGTGTTGTTGTGTTTTATGTTCATATACCATCTAGTGTTGTTGTGTTTTATGTTCATATACCATCTAGTGTTATTGTGTTTTATGTTCATATACCATCTAGTGTTGTTGTGTTTTATGTTCATATACCATATACCATCTAGTGTTGTTGTGTTTTATGTTCATATACCATCTAGTGTTGTTGTGTTATATGTTCATATACCATCTAGTGTTATTGTGTTATATGTTCATATACCATCTAGTGTTATTGTGTTTTATGTTCATATACCATCTAGTGTTGTTGTGTTTTATGTTCATATACCATCTAGTGTTGTTGTGTTTTATGTTCATATACCATCTAGTGTTATTGTGTTTTATGTTCATATACCATCTAGTGTTATTGTGTTTTATGTTCATATACCATTTACCATCTAGTGTTGTTGTGTTTTATGTTCATATACCATCTAGTGTTGTTGTGTTTTATGTTCATATACCATCTAGTGTTGTTGTGTTTTATGTTCATATACCATCTAGTGTTATTGTGTTTTATGTTCATATACCATCTAGTGTTGTTGTGTTATATGTTCATATACCATCTAGTGTTATTGTGTTTTATGTTCATATACCATCTAGTGTTGTTGTGTTTTATGTTCATATACCATCTAGTGTTGTTGTGTTTTATGTTCATATACCATCTAGTGTTATTGTGTTTTATGTTCATATACCATCTAGTGTTATTGTGTTTTATGTTCATATACCATTTACCATCTAGTGTTGTTGTGTTTTATGTTCATATACCATCTAGTGTTGTTGTGTTTT
This sequence comes from Oncorhynchus mykiss, assembly GCF_057628025.1. Classification (NCBI taxonomy): domain Eukaryota; kingdom Metazoa; phylum Chordata; class Actinopteri; order Salmoniformes; family Salmonidae; genus Oncorhynchus; species Oncorhynchus mykiss. The sequence goes on along the minus strand of NC_143024.1, from coordinate 89,402,899 downwards.
ATGTTCATATACCATCTAGTGTTGTTGTGTTTTATGTTCATATACCATCTAGTGTTATTGTGTTTTATGTTCATATACCATCTAGTGTTGTTGTGTTATATGTTCATATACCATCTAGTGTTATTGTGTTTTATGTTCATATACCATCTAGTGTTATTGTATTTCATGTTTATATAACATCTAGTATTATTGTGTTTTACGTTCATATAGCATCTAGTGTTATTTTGTTTTATGTTAACATACCATCTAGTGTTATTGTGTTTTATGTTCATATACCATATACCATCTAGTGTTATTTTGTTTTATGTTAACATACCATCTAGTGTTATTGTGTTTTATGTTAACATACCATCTAGTGTTATTTTGTTTTATGTTAACATACCATCTAGTGTTATTGTGTTTTATGTTCATATACCATATACCATCTAGTGTTATTTTGTTTTATGTTAACATACCATCTAGTGTTGTTGTGTTTTATGTTCATATACCATCTAGTGTTATTGTGTTTTATGTTCATATACCATCTAGTGTTATTGTGTTTTATGTTCATATACCATCTAGTGTTGTTGTGTTTTATGTTCATATACCATCTAGTGTTATTGTGTTTTATGTTCATATACCATCTAGTGTTATTGTATTTCATGTTTATATAACATCTAGTATTATTGTGTTTTACGTTCATATAGCATCTAGTGTTATTTTGTTTTCCACTAGGAATTTGACACTAAAGACTTGTGGCGAGCAGAATCAATAACCTCTGCATCATGCAAGATAGTTGCTTTGTGAGAAGGTGTTAAAGTTCACAGTCAGCCATTGTTATGTTAATAATGCCAGTTGAAAAGTGCCCAGGGCCATGCCATGACTCCAAGTGAGAGCAGGTCTGCCGGAGCCATGGGCCCAGTGAGACACGGGTGGGGGCCCGCGTAGATAGAAACAGAAATGTCTGAGCCTTTAGGGGAAAATACTGGGATAAATCCTCAGTGGAAATACGTCATGATCAGAGAGTTCCCTCACAGCTCTAACACTTTGGATTTCCCTCTGTATCGTCGTCTTACTCATCTATAATAATCACTTTGTTTATCTCGGCTGAGGGACGCCTCTAACAGACACCTTGAACATTGGAAGATTCGTAGCTCTCAGTACAAGCGTAAAAAAAATACATTCGATATTCAAGCACTTCATTGTCTCCGGGCTCTAAGAGAAGAATCAATAAAACATCATATGTGCTCCGATCTGAATTGATGGTTTCTGAGGAGGTTTGAGCCCCTCGTGGCGTCACAACCCTCTATTATCGCACAGAACACAACAAGAAAAAAAAACACCACCAGAGTTCCATTTTGATCTTTGAATTAATCAGTTGAGAGCTTCTTCTGAACAAAAAAAGTACCGATGTGGCCTTTGGGATCGGCGGTCATACGAGTGTTTAAAAAGCCTGTTTTTGATGAATGCGTTTCAACAGCCATAATAAGCTCATAGAGACTCGAAACAAACAATCTAGGGACCTTCTTATATATATGGAGTACAAAACCCAGCTGATTCGCACTGTATTGTTCTACCACATATTCTCATTAGATAAATCTCACCGCATAGAGCAGGGATGGGCACATAAACATAAAGAATAATTTTGCACGCCCAATTTTTCAGTTTTTGATTTGTTAAAAAAGTTTGAAATATCCAATAAATGTCGTTCCACTTCATGATTGTGTCCCACTTGTTGTTGATTCTTCACAAAAAAATACAGTTTTATATCTTTATGTTTGAAGCCTGAAATGTGGCAAAAGGTCGCAAAGTTCAAGGGGGCCGAATACTTTCGCAAGGCACTGTATTTAAAACAAATCTTATTTAATCTATAAAAAAATGTTTGTTGAGGGAAAATAGATGGTCTGCAGTATGGATCAGATGAGACAGAGGTCATTATCGAGACATAAGGGACATTATAGGTGTGCCGCGGAATTAAATGTCCCACCAAAAACTAAAACACTACAACATTAACATTACTAGTAACTGAAAGGTTGCAAGTTCAAATCCCCGAGCTGACAAGGTACAAATTTGACATTCTGCCCCTGAACAGGCAGTTAACCCACTGTTCCTAGGCCGTCATTGAAAATAAGAATTTGTTCTTAACTGACTTGCCTAGTTAAATAAAGGTAAAAAAAAAATTGTTTTTTAAGTACACACGTTTAAAACCATAACAATAACCCAATGGTTAAAACCCCTCTTAGAAATGTATCTGAACTACCAGAATGATGACGCTACCAGAATGATGACGACAAGGCAATTATGCAGACGGATCGACAGATGTTGATGGTGACTTGGGGAAAACTAAGGACACAGCCGAGAGGAAGACTAGAGTGACCCCATCGTCACAATGTTTCAAAAAGAGCATAAAGATCCCCAATGGGCCCTACTTCATCTGAGATTAAACAGCGGAATACTATTAAGCCAAGGAAAAGGGGGATACCTAGTCAGTTGTCCACCTGAATGTAATCAACTGAAATGTCTCTGAATCAGAGAGGTGCAGGGGGGCTGCCTTAATCGACATCCATGTGTTTGGCGCCCCTGGGAACAGTGGGTTAACTGCCTTGCTCAGGCGCAGAACGACAGATTTTACCTTGTCAGCTCGGGGATTCCATCCATCCCTACCTTCCCTACTATAACGTTGTTAATATAAAGTAGACGGCTATCATCTATGTAAGGTGTGTTGCCAAAAGAGCAACATAAGAATAATTGCTGCAATATTCTGAAGAACAAGTATGGCTACACGGACAGCTGTGACATATATTTACATCAATGCAAATACAGAACATCTGGAAAATGAAAGATTAATCGTTGGTGTCAGTGAAAGGCTAAAAGAGCACCCAGATGGCTACGCTAGTAGAGGCAGAGTCAGGGCAGTCACATGGCAGGGCATGGGGTGAGGCTCTGACATGGTGGGTGCAGAGGCAGGGCAGTCACATGGAAGGGCATGGGGTGAGGCTCTGACATGGTGGGTGCAGAGCCAGGGCAGTCACATGGCAGGGCATGGGGTGAGGCTCTGACATGGTGGGTGCAGAGGCAGGGCAGTCACATGGAAGGGCATGGGGTGAGGCTCTGACATGGTGGGTGCAGAGGCAGGGCAGTCACATGGCAGGGCATGGGATGAGGCTCTGACATGGTGGGTGCAGAGCCATGGCAGTCACATGGCAGGGCATGGGATGAGGCTCTGACATGGTGGGTGCAGAGGCAGGGCAGTCACATGGCAGGACATGGGATGAGGCTCTGACATGGTGGGTGCAGAGGCAGGGCAGTCACATGGCAGGGCATGGGATGAGGCTCTGACATGGTGGGTGCAGAGGCAGGGCAATCACATGGCAGGGCATGGGATGAGGCTCTGACATGGTGGGTGCAGAGTCAGGGCAGTCACATGGCAGGGCATGGGATGAGGCTCTGACATGGTGGGTGCAGAGGCAGGACAGTCACATGGCAGGGCATGGGATGAGGCTCTGACATGGTGGGTGCAGAGGCAGGGCAGTCACATGGCAGGGCATGGGATGAGGCTCTGACATGGTGGGTGCAGAGGCAGGGCAGTCACATGGCAGGGCATGGGATGAGGCTCTGACATGGTGGGTGCAGAGGCAGGGCAGTCACATGGCAGGGCATGGGATGAGGCTCTGACATGGTGGGTGCAGAGGAAGGGCAGTCACATGGCAGGGCATGGGATGAGGCTCTGACATGGTGGGTGCAGAGGCAGGGCAGTCACATGGCAGGGCATGGGATGAGGCTCTGACATGGTGGGTGCAGAGGCAGGGCAGTCACATGGCAGGGCATGGGATGAGGCTCTGACATGGTGGGTGCAGAGGAAGGGCAGTCACATGGCAGGGCATGGGATGAGGCTCTGACATGGTGGGTGCAGAGGCAGGGCAGTCACATGGCAGGGCATGGGATGAGGCTCTGACATGGTGGGTGCAGAGGCAGGGCAGTCACATGGCAGGGCATGGGATGAGGCTCTGACATGGTGGGTGCAGAGGCAGGGCAGTCACATGGCAGGGCATGGGGTGAGGCTCTGACATGGTGGGTGCAGAGGCAGGGCAGTCACATGGCAGGGCATGGGATGAGGCTCTGACATGGTGGGTGCAGAGCCAGTGAACAAAATACAACATGGTTAAGGAGTCATTGTGTCGAAATTCTTGCTTTAAAAAGTCTAAAGAAATGATTTATTCTGAATTCTTAAAAGCAAGAAGTGATCTCCCATTGAAGACTGAATCAGTCCAGTTGAGCTCCAAAACCGTGTGATTTCTAATCTTTTTAAAAGAATGAGAAGCTAAGTGCGCTCCACAAAATGCAGACTATCATGGAATTTCTTCAGGCATGTTATGGACCGAAGTGATTAGAGATTTTAAAATGGAAAGGCATCCCCTGAAACTCAATGCATTTACAATCCCATTAAAAATGGAATTGTGTCTGTGGGCCAACGGTAAATGTGAAATCCCTATCTTCCCTGAAACAGTTCTCATGCATTTTCCTCTTCTGCCTGGTCTCTTTTCTCTGTCTTCTTCCATCCATTCAAAGCCCTGAACGATTTGCCCGCAAACTTTCACAGAAATAACACTTTCGTACATATAAATCACAGCATAAAATGTTATTATGGGCTGATGGAGCCATGCCGTTATATCAGAATTCAGAAAATCTGGTCCGTACTTTTATGGTAAACGTCCTGCAGTGGACGGCAGAGAGTTCCAACGTTAAAATCTTAAGCTGACTGAGAAGTGAAGTTGGATAAGGAACACAGCTTCCAAGATGATACAAAATATTATGATGACAAAAATGTTTTGAGTAAAAGTTGAATTTCTCTCATAGTCTTTATACATTCTTTGTTTTCACCCCCTGTTCTCTCTGTTTATCATTCGCTAGAGATAAAAGTTGAATTTCTCTCATAGTCTTTATACATTCTTTGTTTTCACCCCCTGTTCTCTCTGTTTATCATTCGCTAGAGATAAAAGTTGAATTTCTCTCATAGTCTTTATACATTCTTTGTTTTCACCCCCTGTTCTCTCTGTTTATCATTTGCTAGAGATAAAAGTTGAATTTCTCTCATAGTCTTTATACATTCTTTGTTTTCACCCCCTGTTCTCTCTGTTTATCATTCGCTAGAGATAAAAGTTGCAAGTGAACAGGACAATTCCGGTGTCATAAGAGGGATGGAATTCACCAAGTTTCCATTCACCACAAAAACAAGAATCTGTTACTGTTTCGCTTAGAAAACACACACACACACACACACACACACACACACACACACACACACACACACACACACACACACACACACACACACACACACACACACACACACACACACACACACACACACCACAGAGCCTATTACTTAATACTGACTAGGCCCCCAGGTACCTATTCAAATATTAGACTTATATTAGTGATGTCCACCAATACAACACCAGAGAGAGCCATAGTCTCTGATATTGCTTGTTTTACATTTAAGAGTCTATGTGGTAAGAACACCTTTGAGTGTTGAGTGGAACAAACTACCACAGCAACTCCAAGGACACTTTCCAGTATGTAACCGTAAATTCCAAAGAAACTTTGGTTTAACAGTTAAACCAAAGAGCCTTTGGAATTTACGGTAACATACTGTACTTTTTTTTTACGGTAACCTACAGGTAACTGGCTGCCAGTAAATTACTGTAAAAACAACAGGATTTTGTATTTTAGTGTAGCGTAGCCTGATGTTGTAAAGTTTTTGCACCGTGGATATTAGGGACCACAACAAAAGTAAATCTGACATTTTTGTCTACTGTATATATATATCTCTACTGTGTATATATATATATATATCTACTGTGTATATATATATCTACTGTGTGTATATATATATATATCTACTGTGTATATATATATCTACTGCGTATATATATATATATCTACTGTGTATATATATATCTACTGTGTGTGTGTATATATATATATATATATATATATATATATATATATATATATATATATATATATATATATATATATGTTTGTTTCTATGTGTTTTTTTTACTGTCAGATAAAATCAATCAATCCAACCTGACCCATATAATCTGATTGACCTATGAGGGATGGATACTGAATTGGTACCTGGAGGAAAATGGGGGAGGGTCATGCTTTTTAATTTCTTTCAAGGGGAGGAATTAGTATTATTATTTTTTAATCTAGTCATGTAATTAGTAATTGATGAAAATCAGTATTTCTGTGTTTTAGTTGCTTATTAGGGTATATATTGATGTGTCCCTCATCTCTGATTCTCCGCTGGCCGCATAATATCAAGAATGACTATTGGCTATTTAGTGTGGTCTCAACAAATGATCAATAGCCTACAAGCTACGACGCGCATGCTTGGAGAAGCACAGAGCAAAGTTATATTTCCAAGATGGCTGCTGGGATGGTGTAAATAAAACTAGGCTGCATTACACACTGCAATGGATATTCCAACGCTGAGCGCCGGCCCTGCTCTGCTCTTGCCGATCAAAAACGTGTGCTGCCTGACCAGTGGCTGTGCTGTGTAGGGCCTACTGTATGTTGGCAGTTCAGGAGGAGAGTCAAAGGCTTCTTCCGAAAATCATGTTTGATTAGGTCTCATACAAAATATGTACAATCTTGTGCGCAGTCTAGCCTATAGCCTATGTTCTGTTCAACTCAGATTGAGAAGAGGATCATTTTATTTTCCTTAACTAGGCAAGCCAGTGAAAAATAAATTATTATTTACAATGACGGCCTACACTGACGCTGGGTCAATTGTGCACTGCCCTATGGAACTCCCAATCATGGATGGTTGTGATACAGCCTGGATTCAAACCAGAGTGTCTGTAGTGACACCCCTAGCACTGAGATGCAGTGCCTTAGAGGACTGGAGGACAACTTTGATTGTTTGCTACTAATGAATTGATTTTATTAAAAACAATATTTTTCTTGCCCATAATGTATTTTTGAGAGTTATTGACCTCACAATAAGTCAGATTTTATTAACTTACATTGTGATCCTGAAACTTGAAGCGGCAGCTGCGGCAAAATCAATCAGAAATGGACAGCTCATTGTGGTGAAAGAAGGTAAATTGGATTCGTCATAACTCATTTTATCCGTCTTCATTTTAATTAGACTTTACTGCCACAAGAGGGGTTTGTGTTGGAGCCTATTTCTTCCTATTTAAGAAAAAAAGAGGTGGGCCTACATGTTTGACAGAATAAATGAGGCTATAGGCTGCTATATCCATAGATCTGTTGATCAATTCTTCCACCCCCCATGCACTCTTTAAATAGCCTCCCTCCGTGTCAGTAAGGGGATGTTAAGTTAAAACCAAGACCTCGAATTGAGGGGGTATGAGACCTACTTTTTATTAAAGAAAATCGCAAAAATCCCACGCCTGACCTTTGTTAGCTCAAGATAGAAAGTGGCTTTAGCTGTGGATACAGAGGAAGAGAAGGTAGAGAGAAGGGAGTGAAAGGATGATAGGTCCTCTGGAAGTTTAGTTTTCCTCCATTTTCGCTCTGGTGGGCGATAGATGACAACGATGTTAAGTTTGAGTGGACAAGTGACAGTGACAGTATGGAATTCAAATGAGGAGATGGACAGGTGAGACCAGGAGAAAGGAGAAAATCTCCACATAGGAGAAATTAGTAGGCCTGTGCCACCCCCCGAGATGGCCAAATGCTCTGAGATTATGAGCTAAAATGCAGTCAGATGAAGAGAGAGCAGCTGAAGAAGCAGTATTCTCTGGGGTGATCCATGTCTCCGACAGAGCCTTAAAGTCAAGGGACTGAAGGGCAGCATAGGCTGAGATGATCACCGAGTTCTTGACCGCAGATCTGTAGTTCCAAACGTTGCCAGAGACCAGGAGGACCACATGGGTTGTGTGTGCAGGTACACTAAATTAGAAGGATTGCAGGCAAGGGTGGGGAGTGTTTGTAAAGCCTACAGGGAGAGAAGCAAACAGGTATAGAAAACACACACATAGTTGCCAAAGCTACAAAAGAGCAAAATGAGATCATATGAAAAGAACTAGGTAAGATAATCAAGTGACAGAGTCTAATCTTCCTCTCCTTCCTCCCTTGAACAACTCGGCAGAAAACCTCAAAAGAACCGTCTTTGTTATCGGCGACAGTCTTAGTTTTGCGACAAGACCCCAACTGACACGACCGCATATTACAGCTGCTGATGACAATGCCTTGCAAAGGTGAAGAGCACATCTCCCGGCAGTGGTGGAAAAAGTACTCAAATGTCATTCTTTATTAAAAATGACTCAAGTAAAATTGAACGTTACCCAGTAAAATACTACTTGAGTAAAAGTCTAAAAGTATCTGGTTTTAAATGTACTTACGTACAGTGGTAGAAAAAGTACTCAACCGTCATACCTGAGTAAAAGTAAATGCTATACATCAAAGTCCTGATATTAAGCAAACCAGACGGCACGGTTTTCTTATTATTTTTAATTACGGACAGACAGGGGCACACTCCAACACTCAGACATCATTTACAAACACAGTTTTTGTGTTTCATGAGTCTGCCAGATATGAGGCAGTAGGGATGACAAAGTGTTATATTGATAGGTGCCCTAATTCTGTCCTGGCTGAGCATTTTTAAGTACATTTAGGTATCAGGTAAAATGTATGGAGTAAAAAGTACATTATCTTCTGTAGGAATGTAGTGGAGTAAAAGTAAAAGTTGTCAAAAATATAGATAGTAAAGTACAGATACGACAAAAAATAACTGAAGTAGTACTTTAACCTTTCTAGGGCAGGGATTCCGCTAGCGGAACACCTCGACAACATTCCGCTGAAAAGGCAGCGCGCGGAATTCTAAAATATTTTTGAGAAATATGTAACTTTCACACATTAACAAGTCCAATACAGCAAATGAAAGATAAACATCTTGTTAATCTACACATAATTTCCGATTTCAAAAATGCTTTACAGCGAAAGCAAAACTTATGATTATGTTAGGTCAGAGTCAAGTCACAAAAACACACACAGCCATTTTCCAGCCAAAGATAGCAGTCACAAAAAGCAGAAATATAGATAAAATTAATCACTAACCTTTGATGATCTTCATCAGATGACACTCATAGGACATCATGTTTCACAATACATGTATGTTTTGTTCAATAATGTGCATATTTACATCCAAAAATCTCAGTTTACATTGGCGCGTTACGTGCAGTAATGTTTTGATTCCAAACATCCGGTGATTTTGCAGAAATACTCATAAACATTGATAAAAGATGCAAGTGTTATTCACAGAATTAAAGATAGACTTATCCTCTTTGAAACCGCTGTGTCAGATTTAAAAAAAACTTTATGGAAAAAGCATCATCTGAGAACGGCGCTCAGAACCCTAAACAGCCAGAGGAATATCAGCCATTTTGGGGTCAACAGAAACTAGAAAAATCACTATAAATATTCACTTACCTTTGATGATCTTCATCAGAAGGCACTCCCAGGAATCCCAGTTCGACAATAAATGACTGATTTGTTCCATAAAGTTCCATAAAGCCCATCATTTAGCCACTTGTTGTTAGTGTGTTCAGCCCAGTAATCCATCTTTATGAGGTGCGAGCACTTCCTCCAGACAAAAACTCAAAAGGTTCTGAAGCCCCTAAATATGATCTGGAGCAACCAGTTACCTTCAGAAGTGACATAATTAGTTAAATAAAGTCCACCTGTGTGCAATCTAATTGTCATATGATCTGTCACATGATCTCAGTATATATACAACTGTTCTGAATGGCCCCAGAGTCTGCAACACCACTAAGCAAGGGGCACCACCAAGCAAGTGGTACCATGAAGACCAAGGAGCTCTCCAAACAGGTCAGGGACCAAGTTGTGGAGAAGTACAGATCAGGGTTGTTGTTTTTTTAAATATCCGAAACTTTGAACATCCCACGGAGCACCATTACATCCATTATTAAAAAATGGAAAGAATATGGCACACAACAAACCTGCCAAGAGAGGGCCTCCCACCAAAACTCACGGATCAGGCAAGGAGGGCATTAATCAGTGAGGCAACAAAGAGACCAAAGATAACCTTGAAGGAGCTGCAAAGCTCTACAGCGGAGATTGGAGTATCTGTCCATAGGACCACTTTAAGCCATACACTCTACAGAGCTGGGCTTTACGGAAGAGTGGCCAGAAAAAAATAAGCAAACATGTTTGGTGTTCACCAAAAGTCATGTGGGAGACTCCCCAAACCTATGGAAGTAGGTACTCTGGTCAGATGAGACTAAAATTGAGCTTTTTGGCCATCAAGGAAAACGCTATGTCTGGCGCAAACCCAACACCTCTCATCACCCTGAGAATACCATCCCCACAGTGAAGCATGGTGGTAGCAGCATCATGCTGTGGGGATGTTTTTCATTGGCAGGGACTGGGAAACTGGTCAGAATTTAAGGAATGATGGATGGCGCTAAATACAGGGAATTTCTTGAGGGAAACCTGTTTCAGTCCTCCAGAGATTTGAGACTGGGACGGAGGTTCACCTTCCAGCAGGACAATGACCCTAAGCATACTGCTAAAGCAACACTCAAGTGGTTTAAGGGGAAACATTTAAATGTATTGGAATGGCCTAGTCAAAGCCCAGACCTCAATCCAATTGAGATTCTGTGGTTTGACTTAAAGATTGCTGTACACCAGCAGAACCCATACAACTTGAAGGAGCTGGAGCAGTACTGCCTTGAAGAATGTGCAAAAATCCCAGTGGCTAGATGTGCCAAGCTTATAGAGACATACCCCAACTTTCAGCTTTAATTGCTGCAAAAGGTGTCTCTACAAAGTATTGCCTTTGGGGGTGGGGGGTGTGAATGGTTGTGCATGCTCAAGTGTTCTGTTTTTCTGTCTTATTTCTAGTTTGTTTCACAATAAAACATATTTTGCATCTTCAAAGTGGTAGGCATGTTGTGTAAATCAAATGATACAACCCCCCCCAAAAAATCTATTTTAATTCCAGGTTGTAAGGCAACAAAATAGGAAAAATGCCAAGGGGATGAAAACTTTTGCAAGCCACTGTAAGCACTTCACACCACTGCCTCCACCACACCTTGCTGATTGCCTAGGAGAGAAGAAACCACTCCCCCCCCAATACAGCTACTGATTATGAAAAAAACAACAGTCACAGATTGCCCTGCCCCTTAATCCTGGTTGATGTGTCAACAATCATCTCCAAATTATGAGCAGTCAGCAAGTTGGACACTGGAAACAACAGTCGGGGTGCAAAGATCTCCTTCATAGTAAAAACATTGCTTGAATCTATCATCATGTTTGCAGAATATGTTTTAATACCACACAAATGACCAAAATGACCAAGAATTATGCCAAATGACATTTGCCGATTGCCATTGATTAGGTCTATATTAATTAGGTCTATATTGATTAGGTCTATATTGATTAGGCCTATATTGATTAGGTCTATATTAAGTAGTAGGTCTATATTGATTAGGTATATATTGATTAGGCCTATATTGATTAGGCCCATATTGATTATACCTATATTGATTAGGCCCATATTGATTATACCTATATTGATTAGGCCCATATTGATTAGGCCTATATTGATTAGGTCTATATTAATTAGGTCTATATTGATTAGGCCTATATTGTTTAGGTCTATATTGATTAGGCCTATATTGTTTAGGTCTATATTGATTAGGCCTATATTGATTAGGCCTATATTGATTAGGTCTATATTAATTAGGTCTATATTGATTAGGCCTACATTAATTGATGCGTCTTGCTGATAAATTGAGCTTTTGTTTTGCCTGAAAAGTTGGGACACTTAAAATGAGTCTGGAACTGTCCCGGGAAAAACGACATGGTCACTCTAACCCACATGGTTAATTTACCAGACTTGGATACAATGTGTGTTACTATGCTCTTCAAACAGGCCTACCTGTAGCCAGAGATGTAAAATAGGTGGTTAAACTCTGATCCCTATACTTTAAATTAATTTTTCTGAAAAAGGTGGTTGAACTGTGTTTACTTGGGTTTACCGACCACTAGGCCTACACCACTCCCCGGTAACCGACCCTCCACTAGGTCTACACCACTCCCCGGTAACCGTCCCACAGCTAGGCCTACACCGCTGCCGGTAACCAACCCTCCACCAGGCTTCAACCGCTGCCGGTAACCGACCCTCCACTAGGCCTACACCACTGCCTGCCGGTAACCGACCCTCCACTAGGCCTACACCACTCCCCGGTAACCGACCCTCCACTAGGCCTACACCACTGCCGGTAACCGACCCTCCACTAGGCCTACACCACTCCCCGGTAGCCTACCCTCTCGGGTGCTGAGGAGTAGTTTTCTCTGTTCATAAAGGAGTAAGAAAGGCCTAGTTCACAAATTTTGTGGAAAATGTGGTTTTACTTGTATATGTACAGTTGAAGTCAGAAGTTTACATACACTTAAGTTGGAGTCATTGAAACTAGTTTTTCAACCACTCCACAAATTTCTTGTTAACAATCTATAGTTTTGGCAAGTCGGTTAGGACATTTACTTTGTTAATGACACAAGTAATTTTTCCAACAATTGTTTACAGACAGATTATTTCACTTATAATTCACTGTATCAGAATTCCAGTGGGTCAGAAGTTTACATACACTAAGTTGACTGTGCCTTTAAACAGCTTGGAAAATGCCAGAAAATGATGTCATGGCTTTAGAAGCTTCTGATAGGCTAATTGACATAATTTGAGTCAATTTGAGGTCTACCTGTGGATGTATTTAATGGCCTACCTCCAAACTCAGTGTCTCTTTGCTTGACATCATAGAAAAATCTGAATAAATCCAATAAATTGTAAACCTCCACAAGTCTGGTTCATCCTTGGGAGAAATTTCCAAACGCTTGAAGGTACCGCATAAAAAAGCCAGACTACGGTTTGCAACTGCACATGGGGACAAAGATCGTACTTTTTGGCCATGATGACCATCGTTATATTTGGAGGAAAAAGGGGGATGCTTGCAAGCCGAAGAACACCATCCCAACCGTGAAGCCCGGGGGTGGTAGTATCATGTTGTGGGGGTGCTTTGCTGCAGGAGGGACTGGTGCACTTCACAAAATAGATGGCATCATGAGGAGAGAACATTTTTGGATGGAAAATTATATGGATATATTTAAGCAACATCTCAAGACATCAGTCAGTAAGTTATAGCTTGGTCGCAAACGGGTCTTCCAAATGGACAATGACTCCAAGCATACTTCCAAAGTTGTTGCAAAATGGCTTAAAATAATAAGGACAACAAAGTCAAGGTATTGGAGTGGCCATCACAAAGCCATGACCTCAATCCTATAGAAAATTTGTGGGCAGAACTGAAAAAGTGCGTACAAACAAGGAGGACTACCAACCTGACTCAGTTACACCAGCTCTGTCAGGAGGAAGGGGCCTAAATTCTCCCAACTTGTTGTGGGAAGCTTGTGGAAGGCTACCCCAAATGTTAGACATAAATTAAACAATTTAAAGGCAATGCTACCAAATACTAATTGGGTGTATGTAAACTTCTGACCCACTGGGAATGTGATGAAAGAAATAGAAGCTGAAATAAATAATTCTCTCTACTATTATTCTGAGATTTCACATTCTTAAAATAAAGTGATGATCCTAACTGATCTAAGAAAGGGAATTTTTACTAAGATTAAATGTCAGGAATTGTGAAAAACTGAGTTTAAATGTATTTGGCTAAGGTGTATGTAAACTTCCGACTTCAACTGTACATAGAGCTCAAGCAGCAAAATAAAAAGATTTGGATTGCTTGGAGTCAAGTTTTGCACTGGCTTTGTATGCACAGGCATAGTCGGGAGAAGTAGGGTGCTGGTAAAAACTGGTAAAAATAAATGTTATACAGTACCAGTCAAACGTTTGGACACACCTACTCATTCAAGGGTTTTTCTTTCTTTTTACTATTTTCTACATTGCAGAATAATAGTGGAGACATCAAAACTATGAAATAACACATAAGGAATCATGTAGTAACCAAAAACGTGTATATAAATATATTTCACATTTTAGATTCTTTCAAAGGAGACACCTTTTGCCTTGATGACAGCTTTGCACACTCTTGGCATTCTGTCAACCAGCTTCATGAGGTTGTCACCTGGAATGCATTTCAATTAACACGTGTGCCTTCTTTAAAGTTAATTTGTGGAATTCCTTTCCTTCCTTCTTGAGCTAATCGGTTATGTTGTGACAAGGTAGACAAGGTAGGGGTACAGAAGATAGCCCTATTTGGTAAAAGACCAAGTACATATTATGGCAAGAACAGCTCAAATAAGCAAAAAGAAACGACAGTCCATCATTACTTTAAGACATGAAGGTCAGTCAATCTGGAAATGTTTCTTCAAGTGCAGTTGCAAAAACCATTTGGCGCTATGATGAAACTGGCTCTCATGAGGACCGCCACAGGAAAGGAAGACAAAGAGTTACCTCTGCTGTGATGAAACTGTCTCTCATGAGGACTGCCACAGGAAAGGAAGACCCAGAGTTACCTCTGCTGTGATGAAACTGGCTCTCATGAGGACCGCCACAGGAAAGGAAGACAAAGAGTTACCTCTGCTGTGATGAAACTGTCTCTCATGAGGACTGCCACAGGAAAGGAAGACCCAGAGTTACCTCTGCTGTGATGAAACTGGCTCTCATGAGGACCGCCACAGGAAAGGAAGACCCAGAGTTACCTCTGCTGTGATGAAACTGGCTCTCATGAGGACCGCCACAGGAAAGGAAGACAAAGAGTTACCTCTGCTGCAGAGGATAAGTTCATTAGAGTTTTCTAGCCTCAGAAACTGTATGAATAAGGCCTTCATGGTCAAATTGCTGCAAAGATACCACTACAAAAGGACACCAATAAGAAGAGACTCGGACATTAGACTGGTGGAAATCTGTCCTTTGGTCTGGAGTCCAAATTTGACATTTTTGGTTTCAACCGTCTTGTCTCTGTGAGACGCAGAGTAGGTGAACGAATGATCTCTGCATGTGTAATTTCCACCGTGATGCATGGAGGAGGAGGTGTGATGGTGTGGGGGTGATTTGCTGGTGACACTGTCAGTGATTGATTTAGAATTCAAAGCACACATAACCAGCATGGCTACCACAGCATTCTGCAATGATATGCCATCCCATCTGGTTTGCGCTTAGTGGGACTATCATTTGTTTTTCAACAGGACAATAACCCAACACACCTCCAGGCTGTGTAAGGACTATTTGACCAAGAAGGAGAGTGATGGAGTGCTACATCAAATGACCTGGTCTCCACAATCACCCGACCTCAACCCAATTGAGATGTTTTGGGATGAGTTGGACTGCAGAGTGAAGGAAAAGCCGCCAACAAGTGTTCAGTATATGTGGGAACGCCTTCAAGACTGTTGGAAAAACGTTCCTCATGAAGCAGGTTGATAGAATGTCAAGAGTGTGTAAAGCTGTCATCCAGGCATAGGGTGGCTACTTTGAAGAATCTCAAATATAAAATCTATTTTGATTTGTTTAACACTTTTTTTTTGTTACTACATGATTCCATATAGTACAATATAGAAAATAGTAAAAAGAAAGAAAAACCCTTGAATGAGTATGTGTGTCCAAACGTTTGACTGGTACTGTATAACGTTTTTTTTTTTACCCGTTTTTACCAGCACCTTACTTCTCCCGGCTGTGCCTGTGCATACAAAGCCAGTTCAAAACTTGACTCCAAGCAATCCAAATCTTTTTATTTTGCAGCTTGAGCTCTATGCACATTGAAAACAGGCTTAGAGGTCTTTCATACTGCCGGCCTATTTTTAATTCTAAAGCGGTGGGATTGGTCACACTTCGTCTCATTAGCATGGAAGCTGTGGGTTATAACTCTTCCGCCACGGCAGGATGTGGAGCTGTGTGGAAGGAAAGCGGGAGGCAACAAGCGCGCCTGCTTGACTTTCAGCACAGTTCAGAGAAGCTGATGTTGTTGCTGTTGAGAGGAGGCATTTTCACCATTTTGAGGTGATCTAATCTGTAAAAGTGAAGCGGCTTGGCTCTGTTAAACTAACCAACTAACCTGCGGGCTTTGAAAATGATGCGTGGCATTTTAACAGGTTGGCATCGTTGGATTTTTGGATTCATAACACTAGAAATGTTATTTGTCTCCCTGGCTGAGTCTGAGGGAAATACTCTGAAATACCAGACCAACGAGGAGGGAAGTCCAGGAACAGTGATCGGAAACCTGGCCAAGGACATGTCCTTGAGTCGCTCTTTTAGCTCCAAGACTAATTTTAGAATGATGAAACAATTCAACAATTCTTTTATCAGGGTGAGAGAAACCGATGGGGAGCTTACTGTCGGGGAAAGGATTGACAGAGAGAGAATCTGCAGGCACACTTTACAGTGTCTCATCACTTTTGATGTTGTCAGTTTTTCAAAAGAGAGGTACAATTTGATTCATGTCGAGGTGGAGGTAAAAGACATTAATGATAACTCTCCGGAGTTTCCAAAAAAGGAATCTACAGTGGAGATCTCTGAAAATTCTGATGTGGGGTTCCGTATTCCTTTGGACCCAGCCGAGGACGCAGACGTCGGATCAAACTACATCCAAAGCTATCAAATTTCTGTCAACAGTCATTTTTCCATTGATGTGCTTTTGAGAGCGGATGGGGTTAAATATGCGGAGTTGGTGCTAATGAAAGAGTTAGACAGGGAGACTCAGTCATCTTATGTGATGCAGCTTATTGCCACCGACGGAGGAAACCCATTTAACTCGGGTTCAACAAAAATAACCATAACAGTGACAGACTTCAATGACAACCGTCCTGTTTTTGACCAGAATAATTTCTCGGTCACTTTGCCCGAGGACGCACCGGTTGGATTCGTTTTATTGGACTTAAATGCAGTTGATCCAGATGAGGGTTTAAACGGAGAGGTGGTCTATGGATTCGGAAAACAGGTTTCTGCGGAGATCCGAGCACTTTTCGAAGTGTACAGTAAATCCGGGCGCCTAACGCTCAAGAACCCAGTGGATTTTGAGACCAAGAAAACATATGAGTTAGACGTGCAGGCGACTGATCTTGGAGCCAACCCGATCCCCGCTATCTGTAAAATAATAATTAATGTCAAAGACGTTAATGACAATGCCCCAGAAATAAGTATTACGCCAATGACCTCCATCTCAACAGGCATTGCTTATATCAGCGAGACCGCAGACAAGGACAGCCTGGTGGCGCTGATCAGCACCGCGGACAGGGACTCGGGCGTTAACAGCCAGGTCCATTGCACCTTATATGGGCACGACCATTTCAAACTTAAACAGGCATATGAGGACAGCTACATGATTGTCACCGCAGCAGCCCTGGACAGGGAGAAGATAAGCGAGTATAATTTAACTGTGATGGCTGAAGATTTCGGGTCACCACCATTGAGAAAGATCACACAATACACCATAAGGCTAAGCGACGAGAATGACAACGCCCCACACTTTACTAAACATGTATATGAAGTTTCTGTTGTAGAAAATAATGCACCAGGGGCATATATTACAACCGTTGAGGCCAGAGATGCAGACTTGGGAACTAATGGCAAAATTACATACAGACTATTAGACAGTGTTATAATGGGATCACCTGTCAACACGTTTGTATCTCTAAATGCAATCTCTGGTTCAATATATGCACTGAGAAGCTTCAACTATGAAGTCATGAAACATCTGGAGGTACACATCCAGGCAAGTGATGGGGGCTCACCCCAGCTTCAGAGCAGTGCCATCATCAATCTAAAAATAGTTGATCAGAATGACAACTCTCCTTCCATCATGGAGCCCATCCTTAATAAGGGATCTGCTGAGGTTTTCCTGCCCAAACATGCACCTGCAGGTTATGTTGTCACCCAGATAAAGGCCATGGATGCTGATGAAGGCATAAATGCCCAGCTGTCTTACAATATCACAGAGGGGGGACACTTGGGTTTCTCCATTAACAAGGTTACTGGGAAGTTACATGTGAGTTGTGAGCTGAACTACGACCTGTCTGAAACACTGAGAATCCTCGTGGCTGTCAACGACAATGGAACACCTTCTCTGACCTCCACGGCCACTATACACCTCACTCTCATCGAAGGCACCCCTCCCAGTGTTCCTGCTATGGTCCAAAATGACAGCGAGGAAGTCTTTGAATGGGACATGTCCATTGCCATTATCATTGCCTTAGCAGGGAGCTGCTCCCTCCTCTTGCTAGGCATCATCCTGATCACTACCACCTGCAGTCGACACAAACGGGAGAAGAGAGAGGCGGGATGCAATGACAAAGTAGACATACAAGATGTGGAGAAGGGGGAGAGCAGCCATATTGATTCATTGATCACCAACCACAAAAGCAATGCGTTTGATGTACACCCTTTTCCTGAGAAAGCACTGTTGGCCTCCAGCAACACAATAAAAACAGCCCCAGGTGATGGCAGACAAGAACAAGAGTGTGACTTTGACAACAGGATAATGGAGAGTAAATTAGAGGTAAGACGTTGTGACTCACTGTATGGATTGGCTGTTTTGTTGTAGTATTTTTCCCCATCAAAACTTTTATGTGTGTTTGCCTCTTCACAGGGTTATTCAACACTGCCCGGCTATAGGAAAGAAACCCTCCGACCCATAACCATATGGAAGGGCAACTCATTCACAACCATCTCAGCCAGAGATCCTCAGTTCAGTGGGAAGGACAGTGGGAAAGGAGACAGTGACTTTAATGACAGTGACTCTGACATCAGTGGGGATGGACACAAAAAAGACTCCCCACCGATAAACAGTAAGTACTACTAATCAATCACAGGATGTTCGTGTGATTTTAGACACATTAATGACACATTATTAAAAAAAATCCATAAAAGGCATCACCCTCTGTGATGTTCTCAAGCTCTTAATGGTCAGATAGTAAATGATAATGGTGTATCATAAAATCCAGGCTATTATACCCCAACATATGCAGCACGGTTCACCAAGGGCTAACAGTTTTGGTTGTTGTGTTGTTTCCACAGGTCTCTGGGCCTGCACCAGTGAGTGTAAAATCCTAGGCCACTCAGACCGATGCTGGAGCCCCTCATCCTCTAGACCCAACACCAGCCTCTCCCACGGACCACACCTCTCAACCTTCTCCAAGACAGCCTCGTTGCCACGGAACACCCTGCAAAGAGACACCTACTACCAACAGGCTCACCTACCCAAGACCAACGGTCTGCAAAGCGTCTATGAAAAAGTCCAGCACCAAGAATTTGATTATATTCTGGTTTGTCCACCAACACCAGCCAGGATACTAGAGACTGGTGAGATATCCCTCCCGGAGTATGGACACTCTTAAATTAAATGGACAATAATCAAAGCTAATGTAATGAGTAATATGCATCTTTATATACTGTATAGCCTATTGTTTCAATGTTAGTGTTACGGTAAGTGTTTTGTGTGATTGTTCCCATATACTGTATGACTGTTTATTGTATAATGTGTCATATGCAAGATTTTATAAATTAAGAATATATTTTTTCATAATGATTCAATGTAAACTACAATTGTATTATACATTTGGAAGAGCATGTTTGAACTTTTACTATTTAAAAGCATGGCCATTGGACCTTTAGGCTGAAAGGACCCTTTGTCAAGTGGGAAACAATCAATATCAAAATATGAACATGTTTGTAGTAAATTTTGTCACTAAGTCGCACAAATAAACATTTGAAACCGAATGATTGTTCTGTATGTAAAAAAAAGACAGCTTAAATCTACAGTGTGCTTCCATACATTCATTTAGTTTCATTGAGTGAGAAATCAGCTCATGCAGTAGGCTACGACAGGCAATATAATGCCTGATAGCAACGTTAAGTTACATTACTGTTACGTTACGTTGCTTAACTTCATCCAAATTAGATAAGGAATGATTTCAACAGAGGATGTAACTTAGAAAAGCTAAATGACCAACACTACATGTTGGCTGTATGGTGTTGATCCTTGTCTCAAAGGCAAATCAAATCAAATCAAATTTTATTTGTCACATACACATGGTTAGCAGATGTTAATGCGAGTGTAGCGAAATGCTTGTGCTTCTAGTTCCGACAATGCAGTAATAACCAACAAGTAATCTAACCTAACAATTCCAAAACTACTACCTTATACACACAAGTGTAAAGGGATAACAAATATGTACATAAAGATATATGAATGAGTGATGGTACAGAACGGCATAGGCAAGATGCAGTAGATGGTATCGAGTACAGTATAAACATATGAGATGAGTAATGTAGGGTATGTAAACATATAAAAGTGGCATTGTTAAAAATGGTTTTAATTGTTGCTGTGGGTACGACATCGCTGATGCACTTGCTAATTAACTCGCTCACGAATCAGCGTATTCGTCAATGTTATTGTTTAACGCAATGCGGAAACATATCCCAATCCACGTGATCGAAGCAATCTTGAAGCGTGGAATCCGATTGGTCGGACCAGCATTGAACAGACCTGAGCACAGGAGCTTCCTGTTTTATTTTCTGTCTATAGGCTGGAAGCAACAAAATGGAGTCGTGGTCAGATTTTCCGAAAGGAGGGTGGGCGAGGGCCTTATATGCGTCACGGAAGTTAGAATAGCAATGATCCAGGGTTTTACCAGCCCTATTAGCACAATCGATATGCTGATAGAATTTAGGGAGTCTTGTTTTCAGATTAGCCTTGTCAAAATCCCTAGCTACAATGAATGCAGCCTCAGGATATGTGGTTTCCAGTTTACATAGAGTCAAAGAAAGTTTTTTCAGGGCCATCGATGTGTCTGCTTGGGGGGGAATATATGTGGCTGTGATTATAATCGAAGAGAATTATCTTGGTAGATAATGCGGTCAACATCGAACGTTACAGTCTCTGATGTCTCTCTGGAATGCTACCCTTGCTCGGATTTCATCAACCTTGAGGTCAAGAGACTGGACATTGGCGAGTAGTATGCTCGGGAGTGGTGCGCGATGTGCCCGTCTCTGGAGCCTGACCAGAAGAGCGCTTCGTCTGCCTCTTTTACGGCGCCGTTGTTTAGGGTCACCGGCTGGGATCCGATCCATTGTCCTGGGTGGTGGATCAAACACAGGATCCGCTTCGGGAAAGTCGTATTCCTGGTCGTAATGATGGTGAGTTGACTCTTGAGTTGCTCTTATATTCAGTAGTTCCTCCCGACTGTATGTAATAACCTAAGATTACCTGGAGTTTCCTAGGAAGGGCGAAGCGAGGCGGCCATCTCTCCATGCAGACACGAGGTTGGATGTGGGTTGTGGCATTTTTGTGTCCGTTTTGTTTGTTTGCTTTGGCACCTTTCAACATCATCATTATCACATCTATGCATGCAACCACTCACTTACACTACTGACTACATACACCATTGTTTATTGTATATAGGTTACTTCAGTAATTAAATATATTTTTGTTATTCCTTATCGCCATGTTGTCTCACTTTTTGTTACGGGCTTTGAGACAGTTTGTGACACCTGTAAGTAGCCTAAATGCAATAATTCCAATACATTTTCCCGAGCGCTGTAGTCTATTATATTATTTTGAGTTTGATTTTCTCGTGGGGCTTTGCTTTGATATTGACTGTGTGCATTGCTGCTCACTTAGCATTCTGACCTTTCTAAAGGCATACAGTATCAAGGCACAAGGCAGGACCCAGATGCAGACACAGGAGGCAGATGGTTGGAGTTTTACCATGTTTATCAATCCAAAGGGGTAGGCAAGAGAATGGTCGTGGACAGGCAAAAAGGTCAAAAACAGATTTTCTCCTATAGGTACCGAAGGGCAGGCAGAATCAAGGTCAGGGCAGGCAGAGTCAAGGTCAGGGCAGGCAGGATGATCAGGCAGGCAGGAAAGTAGTCCAGAGTCAGGCAGGGGTCAGAACCGGGAAGACTATAAAAAGAGAATAGAAAAGGAGAACAGGAAAAACACCCTGGTTGACTTGACTAAACATACAAGACGAACTGGTACAGAGAGACAGGAAACACAGGGATAAATACACTGGTACAGAGAGACAGGAAACACAGGGATAAATACACTGGTACAGAGAGACAGGAAACACAGGGATAAATACACTGGTACAGAGAGACAGGAAACACAGGGATAAATACACTGGTACAGAGAGACAGGAAACACAGGGATAAATACACTGGTACAGAGAGACAGGAAACACAGGGATAAATACACTGGCACAGAGAGACAGGAAACACAGGGATAAATACACTGGTACAGAGAGACAGGAAACACAGGGATAAATACACTGGTACAGAGAGACAGGAAACACAGGGATAAATACACTGGTACAGAGAGACAGGAAATCAAATCAAATCAAATCAAATTTATTTTATATAGCCCTTCGTACATCAGCTGATATCTCAAAGTGCTGTACAGAAATCCAGCCTAAAACCCCAAACAGCAAGCAATGCAGGTGTAGAAACACAGGGATAAATACACTGGTACAGAGAGACAGGAAACACAGGGATAAATACACTGGTACAGAGAGACAGGAAACACAGGGATAAATACACTGGGGAAAACAAGCGACACCTGGAGGGGGTGGAGACAATCACAGGAACAGGTGAAAAAGATCAGGGCGTGACACAGACAGTTCGTTCGTCGGCTGCGAAGCCTCCTGTTGCTGTTGGTCGTCTCTTGAGATTTGGGGTTGAGACTCTTGTCGCCGGGGAAGTGTTGATGCTTTGCGTATCCATTGGAGCTTTTAACCTTTGGAAAGTCAGTGACAAAAAAATGTAAAACTGAATTTGTTCTTCAACTCAATATGGGTCATTTTATTATGTCATTTACCATTCACCATTTAAAATGCAGACTAGACGGGTAAATCTACCTTTACGTCAGGTGGGAGATTTTCAACGGTCTACCTGTACACTGGGACCAAGTGGTATGCTGCAGTCTCTGCACCTTTTTCAGTGTCAAGCACAGTAGAAAATCAAAAAAAAAATATGACATCTTAGTTAACAAATCTCTGCATAATGTCTATCATTCATCGCAAAATAACTTTCTAATTTAGCCTGGCAGTGGATGGTGTGTTGGACATTGGAAATTACATTTTGGATTTGCTGGTCGGAATCTTATTAAACATCTGTTAAATAATGACATTATTTCTATACCAACCTATTGAATTTCACATTAGAATCGCATAGCTTTGATGTGAATATTTTGGGCATGTAACTCAGGCCTGGTGCTGGTGACTGTCTCATTAGAGATGCTTGAATATTTATTTATGTAATAATGGGCTTACCTGTAGGGCAAAACATCTCAGGATAGATCCATGTCAAGGCCCTGCTGCCCTCCCTCTGAGACATTCTATTCAAATCAGCTATGTGATTGGACTACACATCATACGGCCTTTTAAGTGCTGCACAGGAGAACACAAGGAGGGAGGCAGTTTGAAGTATCGTGTCATGGCAGGACCTTGAAGTGAATATTAGAGCTAGAAAGCCTCCTGCCATATCTCCAGCTATTGTAATTGTAAAGGTTTGGGTTCTACAACTAGGGGTTTTGACTATGTGTAGTTGATAGCTGGCAAGTTAGATGTGTTTACTCTATGTATTATGCATAACCTTGAATATCCTTGTAACTGTAAAAAAAAAAAATAATAATAATTGTGTGTCAATGGAAAGGTGGAGGAGGGGTCCATGGAAATCAATTACAATAATAATCTGGAAAGGTTCCCAAACTGGGAGTGAGTAGAAATGACGAGGCGTTGGAGATTCATGACATTCATACGGTGAAGTTGTCCTTAATTCTCTTTGAAGTAGTCCAACTGAGAGTTGGCATGTGTAGCAAAGTTGTGAGTGTAAATACCCCCCATCTCTGTGACTCCTGATTCAGGGAATTACAGGAATTCAGTTGTCTGGAGGAAAGAAGCATTATATTAAATCTCAAATCAAAGCATTCCAGAGGTCAAAACACTCAACAAGGAGTCACTGATGTTTGACCTGGTACCTTGAGCTTTACTAAACAGCACATAATGTTATAACTGAACGTATTACTAACTTTATGCAAAAGTATAGACCCCCTTATGTTCTAGATACTCAAGGACATGTCAATAATCCAGTAGTCGATTGGGCTTAACAGAAACTAATTCATTTTGAAATTGAATTACATTTTAATGCCAATTGATAAGCCTGTGGACATAATGTAGGAGTAATGGCCTGATGAGGTGTATTTCGCCCAGTCAGGAAGACTAAATAATGCCAGTGAAGTTTGACAAGAAGTCTCTGACCTGGGTAGCTACTGACCGACCCCTGAAGAACAGCAGCTTCCTCAGCACCAAGATCCTGGACCTCTGTGGAGACCTGCCCATCTTCTGGCTCCAACCCACATATCATAAAGGTCCCTCTCTCATGGCTCCTGCTATTCACATGGCTCAGTGATAGAATAAGAACCAGCACAAAGTTAGGAGATGTACTGTAGAACAGGAGTTTGTTGTTCTAGAATGTGATAAAGATATAGTTGTTATATAACGAGATTATAGATTGTGATAGAGATATTCATTTATCTGAGATTATAGATTGTGATATAGATATTCATGTAACTGAGATTATAGATTATGATATAGATGTTCAGGTAACTGAGATTATAGATTTTGATATAGACATTCAGGTAACTGAGATTATAGATTGTGATGGAGATATCCATGTAACTGAGATTATAGAGATTCTGGAGCGGCGACTGAAACTGCGTTTTACACCACCATCAACAAAATACCAAATTATGTAATTTCTTATCAACAAATGATGTCGCATCCCTCCAATAGAGTTCTAGACACTTGTAGAATCTATGGCAGGGTGCATTGAAGCTGTTCTGGTGGCCCAATGCCCTATTAAGAAACGTTATGTTGGTGTTTCCGTTTTTATAGAATGAGATGTGATAGAATGTAAACTAGTTTCCTGTAGTTGTTATAGAATGAGATGTGATAGAGATGTGACGGGAGTGTTGTAGAACAGGGAATCCTCATTTACAGTAGAACTGTCCTGATTATCCACCTAATAGTAAACACAGACCAGTCAGTGAGCTGTAAACATTATTTACATGCTTTTACCATTCCAATGTGTGTTTCAAAAGTTAGTGAGACACCCTGAACACACTCGAGGTATTTGGAGACTTAAACAAAAGCCCCCTACTGTCTTACATTTTAAAAATAATAATGATCTTGAAATATGCAAGGAATTCTTGATATCATTGTAACTAATTCAATTATTCAGCACGACTGAGCGAGACTGAGTGTATGTAGAATTGTGCTCGGAGGACATGTGTGGGTTCTAGTGGTTGTTGACCCAATACCCATGCCTCCTGTGGCTGCCTGGAACAGATGGAGAGAGGAGAACGAGAGACACACAGAGAGCCAAGCGTCAGTTTGATATGAAGGAGTTTGAGGCAGCTGCTGAGGAGAAGAACACAGTAAGTCATGCAGAGAATAGCACCTCCACGGAGGAGGAGGGGGAGGAGGGGTAGGGGGAGGAGGGGGAGGGGGAGGAGGAGGAGGGAGTGAGGAGGAGGGGGAGGAGGAGGAGGAGGAGGAGGAGGGGGAGGAGGAGGAGGGAGTGAGGAGGAGGGGGAGGAGGAGGAGGGGGAGCAGGCGGAGGAGGAGGGGGAGGAGGAGGGAGTGAGGAGGAGGGGGAGGAGGAGGAGGGGGAGCAGGAGGAGGAGGAGGGGGAGGGGGAGGAGGGGGAGGAGGAGGAGGAGGAGGAGGAGGGGGAAGAGGAGGAGGGGGAGGGGGAGGAGGAGAGGGAGGAGGAGGAGGAGGAGGGGGGGATGAGGAGGAGGGAGGAGGAGGAGGGGGAGGAGGAGGAGTCTGTGGGCTCATAAGCCACTGGCTCCACCTACAACCCAGAAAACCCTACCATGTAATAGTGAGAATATTGTATACTTTAAAGAGGAGTTGTTTTCTTCAAGCTTTGATTTGATTACCCCCCCTGGTTTTCTTTGTAAGACATAGTACTTCACTGAATGGTGAGTTTGGATGTCTGTGTGCTACAGTAAGTGATCTGTGCAAACCCACATTCAATGATCACACAATTTGTTGTAATTGGGTGTGTAGGTGTTAGATTGACAGCAGTAATCTAAAGTCACAAGCAGTAGGTGATAACAGACACCCCATGTTCTTAGCCATGTGTTTCACAAACTGAAGTGAAAATCATTACCCCCTTAGCCACTGCACGTTGAATAAGGCACATTAGAACCGTGGGCTATGATTCAACTCGTTAGAGCTGTGGACTATGATTCAGCTTGTTAGAACTGTGGGCTATGATTCAACTCGTTAGAGCTGTGGACTATAATTCAACTCGTTAGAAACTGTGGGCTATGATTCAGCTCGTTAGAAACCGTGGGCTATGATTCAGCTCGTTTGAAACCGTGGGCTATGATTCAGCTCGTTAGAACTGTGGGCTATGATTCAGCTCGTTAGAAACCGTGGGCTATGATTCAGCTCGTTAGAACTGTGGGCTATGATTCAGCTCGTTAGAAACCGTGGGATATGATTCAACTCATTAGAACCGTGGGCTATGATTCAACTCATTAGAACCGTGGACTATGATTCAACTCATTAGAAACCTTGGGCTATGATTCAGCTCGTTAGAACCGTGGGCTATGATTCAACTCATTAGAACCGTGGGCTATGATTCAGCTCGTTAGAACCGTGGGCTATGATTCAACTCATTAGAAACCTTGGGCTATGATTCAGCTCGTTAGAAACCGTGGGCTATGATTCAGCTCGTTAGAACCGTGGGCTATGATTCAGCTCGTTAGAACCGTGGGCTATGATTCAGCTCGTTAGAAACCGTGGGCTATGATTCAGCTCGTTAGAAACCGTGGGCTATGATTCAGCTCGTTAGAACCGTGGGCTATGATTCAGCTCGTTAGAAACCGTGGGCTATGATTCAGCTCGTTAGAAACCGTGGGCTATGATTCAGCTCGTTAGAACTGTGGGCTATGATTCAGCTCGTTAGAACTGTGGGCTATGATTCAGCTCGTTAGAAACCGTGGGATATGATTCAACTCATTAGAACCGTGGGCTATGATTCAACTCATTAGAACCGTGGGCTATGATTCAGCTCGTTAGAACCGTGGGCTATGATTCAACTCATTAGAACCGTGGGCTATGATTCAGCTCGTTAGAACCGTGGGCTATGATTCAGCTCGTTAGAACCGTGGGCTATGATTCAGCTCGTTAGAAACCGTGGGCTATGATTCAGCTCGTTAGAAACCGTGGGCTATGCCTAAAAGAGGATTGTTGGAAAACTGAAAGGAAACGAGGTGCTGTATATCAAGTTCACGTGAAAACATTGAGCAGAAACATAAATAATTTACCTATCACTCCACAGCGCGAACAGGGGTGAGATGAGGGTGCCATGACCTTTGACCCCATGCTAGACCACCAGGGGATTTTCTGCTCAGAGTGTCGACACAGCTACATCCACTGCCAGAGGATATGAGAACCCTTGGGCTACAACTACAGAGGCTGCCAGGTATCTTACCGAGATATTCTGCCTTGCCGCTGGTGGGTGGCGTGCATATTAGGGGTTGTGTCAGTAGTACACGCCCACTTTCTCAAGCCTAATTCACCAACGGTCTTAAAGGTCATGTTCTGTAAGCAACAATGTCATTTATATGCAGATATTTATTGTATAACTTTGTATTTGGTTGTGAATACCGGATAGAGGCAGGTGAGTTATGTTTGTTAGGATGAAACAGGAACTACAGCTCATGATTTAATAAGAAAAACACCAGTTAAGACAAATTTCCACCTGGACCCTTGAGGCGATGTTTAACATATACAGCACGTATACCTTCTCAGCAGGCAATACTTCTCAGCCGGCAATACTTCTCTGCAGGCAATACTGTACTTCTCTGCCGGCAATACTTCTCTGCAGGCAATACTGTACTTCTCTGCTGGCAATACTTCTCTGCAGGAAATACTTCTCTGCAGGCAATACTTCTCTGCCGGCAATACTTCTCTGCAGGCAATACTTCTCTGCCGGCAATACTTCTCTGCAGGCAATACTTCTCTGCAGGCAATACTTCTCAGCCGGCACTACTTCTCTGCAGGCAATAATTGAAACCCCCCCCCCCCCATAAAAACAAATGTAGCACAGCAGTTTGCAGCTTTTGATTTAGAAATAAACATACCTTGTTTCTTTCTTCCCCTTTCAACATATCTTTTCAGTAAACAAAGCCTACCAATACTTTTTATTTGCACAACGCTGTATTTTATGGAATGTATGGAAATGAATACAGTGATCTGTATAAATTCTTAATGAAGATAATGTACAGTTTCTATGACTGATACGGTTATGCTGTAATGTTACCCCTGGTACTTAGTACAGTACATAGTGATTTTCATGTCGATCTATCCATTCAATGTCTGTTCTGTTTCCTCAGCAGTACGGGGCCCTGCAGTTAAAACTGATGTGACAGCAATGGTTACCACAATTCCCATCACAATTCAGCACCAGGTTGAAGGCAATGTAATTTGTGCACGTTGACATCTTCGTTGATGTGAACTAATGTGAAATGGGTGTCAGGGCAACCACGAGGACATTTGAGTAAAAATGACATTTCAGTAGAAACAACAGGAGAAAGGCATGGAGGGAGGTTAAGCAACCACATAACGTGATCACAACGTCCGGCCAGAACATTTCCCCACCGCAACCAAGATTGGAATACATCTTAAATGTTTCCCCATCTGGAAATTAAAGGAAATCAGATCAGCCTATCCTTCCTAGATAATTGAAAAGGAACACACTGAGATCGAGTCGATGTCACACGGGACGATCCCTGCCTGTCAAATTGCAACAGATGTGAAATTCCATCAGATATGTCTGTAAAGCGCCCATTGAAAGCATGTAGCAGTGTAAATACGAAAACAAAGAGATGCTTGTCTTGGTGCAGAGGTCTTTCCTGTTTTTTTTTCCTTCTTTTTTTCAGGGGGGGGCCGAGGTGCTTATCACATCTGCAGTGCCCCTGCGCCTCCGTAGGCTATACAATATTAATCCCCCTCCCACGTCTGCAGATGCACTTAAAGGAAGGTGACATGCATGACATATCCAGGACCTCCTGATGGCTCGTGTTCTGGAGTGCAACCTCTAAGAGAGGCCCCAAGTACCCTGAAGTGATGTAAATTTGCAGAGGGAGTCCAATTTCCATCACTGTGCTGTCACTGCCAAGGTCATTAAACTAAATCAACCCGCCGTGTGTCACATAGCTCCCATTTTAAAGTCCCTCAATAATGGAGCTATACTTGTACTGCAGATTGCAGAACACTATTGAATCTCTGACCTGACAGCACCAAGGAGCAAGACTAGCCTCGGCTATTTCATCTCTTGGAAATCACAGCCAGAAAAGTGCGTGTGAATATGAGGTTACCATAAAATAATAAATTGATCATTTTGACACTGTTGGATGTCAGAATGATATGAACTTTAGTAAAAGACTCTGTCAGACCGACTCTATATGGAACTTACGTCATTGAAGGTCAATTAAGAAGATCCTGTACACTGAAGGCTGCTACTGGCAACCTTGCACAGTGTGGATATATCATTGTTAATGAAACGACACGAGGGAAAACATTCTGACTCCATAGACAGCCAGAGAAGAAGACAGGAAATACTACCACAAGAAAAAAATTTTAAAAAGCATTTATCCTGAGAGAAATCCATTGCCCAGAACAACAGAAGTTATGGTATCCTCGGGCCGCATTCTAAGAAATGAGTTTTCTTTCACCCCCTTAGAAGAGAAATGTACTGCTCTAGAGGAGAAAGAGATGAATGTGTTGGAGGAGCAGCAGCCCCAGTTTGAGACAGTGGGGCCTTTTTGGTTGTTGTCTCCCCTCTGGAGCCATGCTTACCCAGGGAGCCCTTCAGGCCAGGGAACAAACAGGCCTCTGTGAACACTGACCCACTGTGCCCAGCAGCCAGACAGCAAACCTCCCCTCCCATGTTAATGGAAACCATAGACACAGAGTCCACCGCTGCCCAGGGACGAAGGGTGCCAGGCTTTTCTTGCATCCACCTGCACTTTGGTTATCGCCCATCAAAACAAGGACAGGCTGACAGCAAACCCAAAATGTCTCTTTGTTTTTCATTCGTTCACAGGTATTCACATACACCTATATACTGTACCTCAATGTAGTATAATGTAGACACTTTAGCCTAGTAACAATTTTATTTGATACATGTGGTCTTAATTATCAAGCTTCTCCACTTTCGGGGAATTATCAGTGAATATATTTTGGTTTATCTGTTGGACATGGCTTCCTACCTTTCGATGAAATTACGTTGAACCAACGTGAAATAGACGTTGAACTGACGTCTGTGCCCAGTGGGTTGTTGTCGCGTCTAACACATTAGTAGCGCAAGCCACTCTGGCAGGCATTCACTGCATTTGATTGCATGCTTGCCATTACATCCAGACGTGAACAGAATAAACGGTAGTGACAGTCCGTTTTGCACCTAACCCAGTACACAGAAAACCTTTTACATCTGCTCATTATGTTTACCCACGAGAGAGCACTGAAATGCTTTCATTGTTAGTGGCATTTTCAGAAAAGAGCCCTAACACAACTTAATTTTTTTGCCATGGCAACATCAGCATCTAGACGTTACTTTTATTTTGTCTGGTATGGTGAGAATGAGCCTGGTTTTGGTACATGGATTAAAAGCTTTTTAATCCCACGGTTGAGTGACCACTAGCAGCTCTGCCTAGTGATCTGGCTCTCCCTGCTGTTTACAGGTCTCTCTGAAGTTTTCCTGCATTAGGCTGTAGTGGCAGCCTTCCCTCTCACTGTTTTAGCATGCAAGGCCCAAATGCCTATTAATTAAATGCCTGCTGGTTCTGTACAAGAAGTCTTGCCTTGTTAATTCCAGTCCATTCAAACTGTATATTTCTTATCAAGATCTGCTCGCATCCAACAAAAAACAAACACAATTTAATGAAAATGTTGCCATGCTCCTAGGTGCCAGCCTCTCTCTGTCAAATCAAATTGTATTTGTCACATGTGCCAAATACAACAGGTGTAGCCCTTGCCGTAAAATGCTTACTTACAAGCCTTTAACCAACAATGCAGTTCAAGAAATAGAGTTAAGAAAATATTTAAAACTAAATAATCTGAAGTAAAAAAGTTAATAATTGAGGCTATATACAGGGGGTAACAGTACCGAGTGTATGTGCGGAGATACAGGTTAGTCAAGGTAATTGAGGTAATTTGTACATGTAGGTAGGGGTAAAGTGACTATGCATAGATAATAAACAGGTTAGTTGAGGTAATTGAGGTAATATGTACATGTAGGTAGGGGTAAAGTGACTATGCATAGATAATAAACAGGTTAGTTGAGGTAATTGAGGTAATATGTACATGTAGGTAGGGGTGAAGTGACTATGCATAGATAATAAACAGGTTAGTTGAGGTAATTGAGGTAATATGTACATGTAGGTAGGGGTAAAGGGAGATAATAAACAACCTCTATGTTTATTGAATGAGGTTGCATCTATAGTGTACTTGTTTTACTTTAATGTCTACACCTGTGTGTAGGTGGAGTGTAGGTGTAATCCGATTATTATAGAGGACTGTATGATTGTTTTTTGTTGGGGACAACAAGAGAGATGTTAAGTCTGGTGAGAGTTTCTGATTACAGAGGTGTGTTTTCTTTATTTTACAGAGAGTGAGGGTATCACGTTTGAGGTAAGACCCAGATGCAGACAACGTTGAATTAACCACAGTTTAGTCATCCAACAGGGACAGGCAAAAGACAGGTCAAGGACAGGCAGGGGTAAATAATCCAGACAGGTGGGGCAAAGGTACCGGACGACAGGCAGGCTCAGGGTCAGTGTAGGCAGGGGTCAATAATACAGATACGTGGGGCAAAGGTATAGGACGGCAGGCTCAGAATCAGGGCAGGCTGAAAAGGTCAAAACCGGGAAAACTAGAGAACAGGAACAATAACGAGACATGAACAGAGGGAAAACCACTGGTAGGCTTGATGAAACAAAACAAACTGGCAACAGACAAAACAGAGAACACAGGTATAAATACACAGAGGATAATGGAGAAGATGGGTGACACCTGGAGGGGGGTGGAGACAATCACAATACAGGTGAAGCAGATCAGGGTGTGACAGAGGGATTGTATAGACTTGATATGAGAAAGGTTTACCACCCCTAAGGACGGACACTTCCTGCTTCCTGTTCCCCTAATGGACTTCCTGCTTCCTGTCCCCCTACTGGACTTGTACCTTGTTAGTACAAAAACACCACCCCCCAACCCCGGCCCATGTTGACTCCAATTCTTTCCGCAGTTGTGTCAAGTTGGCTGGATGTCCCTTGGGTGGTGGACCATTCTTGATACACACGGGAAACTGTTGAATGTGAAAAATCCTGCAGCGTTGCAGTTCTTGACACAAACCGGTGCGCCTGGCATCTACTACCATACCCTGTTCAAAGACACTTAATAAATATTTTGTCTTGTCCATTCACCCTCTGAATGGCACACATACACAATCCATGTCTCAATTGTCTCAGGGCTTAAACATCCTTCTTTAACCTGTCTCATCCCCTTCATTTACACTAATTGAAGTGACTTTAACAAGTGACATCAATAACAGATCATAGCTTTCTCCTGGATTCACCTGGTCAGTCTATGCCAGTCTAACGTTTTGTACACTCAGTGGATATTATACAATGGGGTTGTTTCTCAAGCTTTCCCAATGTGTTTGCAGAAACCTTTCCACTGGTTTTGTACTCATGTTCTAAACGCACTTTAGCAGAGCAATAGATATCTCAAGGTACAAATCAAGACTTCACATGTCAAACTGTGAAGCTAGAAGGAAGTTTATTCACACAAATATCAAGAGGCTTACAACATGAAAGCTCAAGTTGTCCAAAGTGTTGCTGGGAGTACTGACAAAGTTTATGAAGAAGAAAGTGAATGTGTTTTTAATCCTGTGCAGCACGTGCAACAATGAGAGGCTGAGTGCTTAGATATGCCACCCCTGGGGCAGGTGCTATACTTAAGTCTTACAACAGCCTCATTATCGCCTTCCACTCACATCAGGTCCTAGCAGCAGTTTGTCACAGACAGACTCCTCTCTGCCTGCCAGTAGGCATCAGACCAATACTCCTGCAACACTACTGTACATAATTACCATATGGACAGCATTTTGAGCCAGACTGAAGACTAAAAAGCCCTCCAGTCAGATTCCCTAGATAACAAAATGAATATTTTATCTAATTTCCATCTAATTTGCACCAAATTATTATACAGAAGTGAAATTTGTAATTAATTTATAGAACAGATCAAACACAGGTTCATACTTTGATTTTTTGGGGGGGGAGCTGTTATTTTGATGCTTTTAATCTCCTCTGCGTTTCACAGCATCTCTATATATAATCAAGCACTATTATAAAACATGCTGCAAATGAATAGCTGTCAGCACACATAGAATGCTTGTCTGGGTTGTGAAAGCAGTTCCATGGAGATGTCCCCTTTACCTGCCACCCAACTGATTAATTAATTTCACACTGTTAATTAAATCCACAGTCTGGGGAGTCTCGGCGCCACCCTGGGAAACCATATCTGGGTCTTGTGTGCACAGATATTACTTAGGGAAGGTCTGAGACAACTGCTCTCTCTGTCTCTCTCAGAAGTTGACACTGACGTCACCGTCTCTGAGGACGAAAGACCATGATGTGTCTCAATGTCATCTGCCAGTCATGGCAACACACTGCAGGGAACAGGACAGGACCACACCATTTTACTGTGACAGGACAA
The DNA here is from genome assembly GCF_057628025.1 of Oncorhynchus mykiss. NCBI lineage: Eukaryota > Metazoa > Chordata > Actinopteri > Salmoniformes > Salmonidae > Oncorhynchus > Oncorhynchus mykiss. The sequence continues at coordinate 89,369,113 of NC_143024.1, read as the reverse complement.
GGTCCAACAATAATTGACAACAAGAGAATATGAGAGAAAAGTGGGAATCTGATGCAAAATACAACATTAACCAATTTATTTTCAAAATAACCCCTAGATGATTATAAAACATACTGTATATAGAAAGAAAAACCCTTTCACACCGTGCATTGTCCAAGTATAGCCGGTTATTTTAAATGTCTAAGTATAACTGGTTATTTTAAATGCCTAAGTATAACTGGTTATTTTAGATGTCTAAGTATAGCCAGTTATTTTAGATGTCTAAGTATAGCCGGTTATTTTAGATGTCTAAGTATAGCCAGTTATTTTAGATGTCTAAGTATAGCCAGTTATTTTAGATGTCTAAGTATAGCCAGTTATTTTAGATGTCCAAGTATAGCGGGGTATTTTAGATGTCTAAGTATAGCCGGTTATTTTAGATGTCCAAGTATAGCGGGGTATTTTAGATGTCTAAGTATAGCCGGTTATTTTAGATGTCTAAGTATAGCCAGTTATTTTAGATGTCTAAGTATAGCCGGTTATTTTAGATGTCTAAGTATAGCCGGTTATTTTAGATGTCCAAGTATAGCCAGTTATTTTAAATGTCTAAGTATAACTGGTTATTTTAAATGCCTAAGTATAACTGGTTATTTTAGATGTCTAAGTATAGCCAGTTATTTTAGATGTCTAAGTATAGCCAGTTATTTTAGATGTCCAAGTATAGCGGGGTATTTTAGATGTCTAAGTATAGCCGGTTATTTTAGATGTCTAAGTATAGCCAGTTATTTTAGATGTCTAAGTATAGCCGGTTATTTTAGATGTCTAAGTATAGCCGGTTATTTTAGATGTCCAAGTATAGCCGGTTATTTTAGATGTCTAAGTATAGCCGGTTATTTTAGATGTCTAAGTATAGCCGATTATTTTAGATGTCTAAGTATAGCCGGTTATTTTATATGTCTAAGTATAGCCACTTATTTTAGATGTCTAAGTATAGCCGGTTATTTTAGATGTCCAAGTATAGCCGGTTATTTTAGATGTCTAAGTATAGCCGGTTATTTTAGATGTCTAAGTATAGCCGGTTATTTTAGATGTCTAAGTATAGCCAGTTATTTCAGATGTCCAAGTATAGCCAATTATTTTAGATGTCTAAGTATAGCCGGTTATTTTAGATGTCTAAGTATAGCCGGGTATTTTAAATGTATAACTATAGCCAGTTATTTTAGATGTCTAAGTATAGCCGGTTATTTTAAATGTCTAAGTATAGCCAGTTATTTTAGATGTCTAAGTATAGCCGGTTATTTTAAATGTCTAAGTATAGCCAGTTATTTTAGATGTCTAAGTATAACTGGTTATTTTAGATGTCTAAGTATAACTGGTTATTTTAGATGTCTAAGTATAACTGGTTATTTTAGATGTCCAAGTATAACTGGTTATTTTAGATGTCCAAGTATAGCCAATTATTTTAGATGTCTAATTATAGGCAGTTATTTTAGATGTCTAAGTATAGCCAGTTATTTCAGATGTCCAAGTATAGGCAGTTATTTTAGATGTCTAAGTATAGCCAGTTATTTTAGATGTCCAAGTATAGCCAATTATTTTAGATGTCTAAGTATAGGCAGTTATTTTAGATGTCTAAGTATAGGCAGTTATTTTAGATGTCTAAGTATAGCCAGTTATTTTAGATGTCCAAGTATAGCCAATTATTTTAGATGTCTAAGTATAGCCAGTTATTTCAGATGTCCAAGTATAGCCAATTATTTTAGATGTCCAAGTATAACTGGTTATTTTATATGTTTTGTGTGATATTCAAATCAGATCAGTTGCAGATCGTCTCCGAGATCAAAACAACTCATTGGTTCTGTTCTAAAGGAGTTTTCCATGACCCCGGTGTCTGGGCACCCGCATCACCATGTGTTCCAGGCTGCCAAAGCACTACAGCAGCTCCAACGTGACAACAGAAGATGCAGTGCAGGAGTCTAACACAGCAGATATCAAAGCAGTGTGGTTTGGAAGGTACGCTTCCCCCCCCTCTTCCCTTTATTCACTACTAGGAACATACAGTATGCTAATCATGAATGTAATGCATAGATTGAATAGGATGTTCAAATGAGCCTGTAATTGCATAATGATGATATCATTTAGGAGATTTTGAACATTTTTATTTTACCTTTATTTAAGTCAGATAAGAACAAATTCTTATTTTCAATGACAGCCTAGGAACAGTTCTTCCATCCAATACCTTATCAATCTAGTGAACTATTTTAGGGAGGAATTATAATCCACCCTGTAACGTATAGAAGGAAGCCTTCTAGAGAGAGAAGCTGACTTTCAACCTGTTATGAAAAGAACGACAGATTTGTACCTTGTCAGCTCGGGGGTTTGAACTTGCGACCTTCCGGTTAATAGTCCAACACTCTAACCACTAGGCTACCCTTCCTCCTTTGCCTCATACTGATGTTTGGTGAGAATTGATCTGTTTTCCATTTCAACGGGGATTTTGTAAGTCCCTGCGTTGAGATTGATTCAGTTCAGTCCGTCAGTGGTTGATGTGTGGAAAACGAGACGAGAGGCAAAGGAGGAAACTATGTTGTGTTCTGACACTCACGAAGAAGAAAAAAACGGTGATTACAAACCCGCACGTAACGTATAAATAGGAATGTATTTGACGTTTACATTCATTAAAGATCTAAAGAACGAAAAACAAGAAACTGAATGGGACCATAAGAGTGACTTCTAGCAGTTTCTGACATAAATCAAATGTATTATCCATTATTTGATTCATGGATGCTGTTTTATATGTCTGGGTATAAATCATCATATCGCCCAAAAAATAAAGGAAAATGCAATTAATTGACATCCTTATAAATAATTCCCATACTGTACATCCAGTCAGGTAGAGTTACAGTACAGAAACTATCGTACAAAGCATTATTATATTCCATTAAAATGATCTGGCCCTGACAAAGAATTACGATATTTTCATAACAGGTTGAAAGTCAGCTTCTCTCTCTAGAAGGCTTCCTTCTATACGTTACAGGGTGGATTATAATTCCTCCCTAAAATAGTTCACTAGATTGATAAGGTATTGGATGGAAGAAATACTTCCTATCTGTGCTTGCCTTGTCCTGTGACAGGACCCATCAGGTGCTCAGCTCTTCCCTCACCCCTCCTTCTGACCCCATTCTGTCATCTCCGTTTCCTTATTTTCCACTCGCAGGTCTTTTATAAAAGTGTCTCCGTTCATTACACATCTAACAATGCATTACAAATAGGCCACCATCAATCAGTCGTTCAGCGGTGAAGGCAGAATCCACTGGTGTCTCCGAAGCGATAGGTTTAGGAACTAAAGGTGCAAGATGTGAGAGGACGGCTTTCTCTCAGAGAGACGGAAATATACATTTGTGTCCTAATAATTTGTCATGCCCTCTCTGACACAGTTTTGATAATGAATAGGAGAACTAATTTGGTTATAAGCTTTTTCAAAATTCTCATTAAATTTCTTCTTAAAAAAACAACAACTAAGCAGTATTTCTATGTAATTGGGTAATCTCTTTACAGGTGGTAAGAGCGTGTAATGCTGGATATGTGTCAAGACTAAGTGCCTTGAGGCAGAGTTTTCCAGGTAAACATGTTACCGGCCAGGGCACATAAACTTACAGTGTGTATGATATAGGTGAAACATGACGCACGTAGATGAGTGAGTCAAGGCCCGAGGGAACGGAGTCAGAACTGTCTGACTCTCTTTGTCTGAGTGTGTCACATCATAAGCAGATGTTCTACTGATAACAAGCTCACAACAGACAATGCCACAGGATTTGTTGCTAAGCAACTCTATACCACTAATGACGGTACATTACATTGTCTGAGTCTACAGAACCAATAAAGACATTGAGGAAAAGCCCAAAACTTGAGGTTATGTATAGACCCTCACACTGAAATTACATTAATTAAATATTCATAACATTAAATAAGCCATCTTTGAAATCATTACAGAGAAACATCCATAGACTCACTAAAACTGAGCAAAAAAAGAAATACATCTATGTATATGTCATAGTAATATATTGTTTAAACAGTCAAGTGTCCTCTTACTCAAGTGGAGGTGGGCTTATTAGCTCTAATGTCACTGTGCATAGAGGCCTGGTCCTGCTTATTTGACTTCAAGATAGACTGTACCTCTTCAAGCATCAATAGTTCAGGATGTATGCACCAACAACATAGGCGTTTCTAAGGGACAGACAAAAAGACAATGAGTTAGAGAAGTCCAAAGGACAATACATCATTTTCAAATACAGTCAAACACAAAACTATCAATGAATATGTTGAGGACAGGCGTAACATAGTTGGCCAGAGATTTTGGTTCTGGGCTGTCAGATTACTATCAATATGCTCAGATATCCAAGTTTTACGTTGCATTCTAGCACCGTAAATGCTCTTAGATTAAAATGCAAACTAGCAGCACTGTGAATGCCCTTAGATTAAACCTTAGCTATGAGTGTTGCTGATTCAGCTATGACCTGTCTGGTGTCTAGTTCAGCTCTGGTTACTGTTTTCAAAGGACTGCATTTTTTTTTACCCACCTCAAGTCATTGCCCTTACAAGTTTAACTGTTAAAAGTCAACGAGTCAGAAATGACATATAGTCCATACAGCACGTGTCATATCGTCAGACTTCATCCTTTACCCAGCTCGATTCTCGCGTGTGTAAGAACTGATATAATAAACAATGAGGAAGATTATATTAAATCTTACCTTGAAACATGTTTTGAATCGTTTGCTGACCATGTACAGAGCGATGGGGTTGATGCAGGAGTTCAGCGATGCCATATTAATGCCAATATAGTCCAGGACAAGAAACACACTGAAAAGGATGAGAGGATCAGGTCAGTAACACATAGCACAATTGAGAACAGCAGTGGCAGTTTAATTTATCCTTTCTTACCTCAGTAGCTGACACCTTTTAGAATCCTTCTCATCATAAATGGTGAGTTTTAAGATTCTGCTCAGGTACAGTGGTAACCAACAGAGAGCAAACACAAGCACTAAGCAAAACACCGTCTTGGCCACTTCTCGTCTCTGGGTGAAAACAGATAAGGAGATTTATCTTAGACATTTTGATGACAGCATAAAAAAATAACGGCATTACAGCGCTAGAACTACAATGTCTATACTGCACCATGGGTCTCCGTGTCCGGTCCAGGAAAGCTACTGGGATGTGGAGGCTTTTATTCCACCCCAGCACTAACCCATTTGTTTAAATTAATCAACATATCGTTGTCTTCGGGCTGGAGCATGATTAGTTGAATCAGCCTGTTTTACTGCTGGTCTGGAGTAGAAGGCTGTACATGTAATACCTCTCTAGTACCAGAGCTGAAATCACCTGAACGGTGTAGTTCCCCAGGGTATTCTCATTCTTCCTCAACATTTTCCGGGCCATCAGGGTGTAGAAGACAGCCGTGCAAGCCAGCGGCACGCAGAAGTAGAAACCGAAGAGCCACCAGTCTTTTGCTGATTTATAAAACTTATGGAAAAATCTAGTGTTTAGTATTGTGATTTCCGGTTTTATATACATACTGGAATGTGATGATAAGCACACCCCACTGGCTGCATTATATCATCAATCTGTCGTTTTCATTTATTATCTAAAGAAAACCAAATGAAACACATTATTGACCTTTTATTTTTTCCATATTACTGCATGTTGTCAGGACTGACATTACCTGCATGAACTGATTGGTCTGTATGGGGTGAAGCAGACATATTGTCAGATGCTGCCCTTTATACTCCATCGTTATCATATCAAAGCCGACAACTTCAGGCACAGCCAGGAGTGTTGATATCACCCATATCACAGTTATTTCCACTACTGTCCACGTTGAAACCCCAATGCCTTTGATTCGATTCCAGGATGCAACAGCTCGATACCTAGAAAATCAACAGGGAAATTATGTGGCTGGGGAGCGTTTTGTTCATAACAATAAAACAAAAATCATATTGCAATGAAAGGGAATTTCAGGGCCTACGTCAAATAAATATATTTGTTGAAATGGAGACATCAGCCAACTCTAACCATGTTACCCTTCTTATAACCTTTTGTATTCTATTCTCTGGTTTTGCCTTGTAAAATCTAAGTAATACAGTCATGTCCAACTATCTTGAAACAGAAATGTGAACTGAAGGTGTAATCCTCTCACCTGTCATACCTCTCACCTGTCATACCTCTCACCTGTCATACCTCTCACCTGTCATACCTCTCACCTGTCATACCTGTCACCTGTCATACCTCTCACCTGTCACACCTGTCATACCTCTCACCTGTCATACCTGTCATACCTCTCACCTGTCATACCTGTCATACCTCTCACCTGTCATACCTGTCATACCTCTCACCTGTCACACCTGTCATACCTCTCACCTGTCACACCTGTCATACCTCCCACCTGTCACACCTGTCATACCTCTCACCTGCCATACCTGTCATACCTCTCACCTGTCATACCTGTCATACCTCTCACCTGTCATACCTGTCATACCTCTCACCTGTCATACCTGTCATACCTCTCACCTGTCACACCTGTCATACCTCTCACCTGTCACACCTGTCATACCTCCCACCTGTCACACCTGTCATACCTCTCACCTGCCATACCTGTCATACCTCTCACCTGTCATACCTGTCATACCTCTCACCTGTCATACCTCTCACCTGTCATACCTGTCATACCTGTCATACCTCTCACCTGTCATACCTGTCACCTGTCATACCTGTCATACCTCTCATCTGTCATACCTGTCATTCCTGTCATACCTCTCACCTGTCATACCTCTCACCTGTCATACCTGTCACCTGTCATACCTGTCATACCTCTCATCTGTCATACCTGTCATTCCTGTCATACCTCTCACCTGTCATACCTCTCACCTGTCATACCTGTCATACCTCTCACCTGTCAATGCTCAAGGCACATAAACTCAACACTGTAATTCCAACAGAGGTTTTCTGGATGAAAGGGATTAGTTTACAGAGCGCCAAACCAAACGGCCAGTCCTCAGCCATGAGCTGCAAAAATAACAAGTCAATATTATATTACAAATAAATTTGTACTCAAAAATACAAATCCGATTTGATAGATCAGGATAGACAGATCACTGCACCCCACATTGCTAATAACTCACCCTGTAAGCATTGACTGGAATATCTATCACAATATGCAGCAGGTCTCCCAAAGCAAGGTTGGCAATGAGAATGTTAGGTCCACTTCTCATACATTTGTTTTCATATATGATTCTCAAGAGTACTGAATTTCCAACTATTCCAACGATGAATACAAGAGTAGACACCACAGTACTGATGTATTTGAAAGTGTCTCTGATTCCAGTCGACACTAAGCACATGGGATGGGGTCGGGGGCTTCGTCCTGCTGTTTTGAATAAGGGAACAGAACCATTGGATTTGTGGTCCTCTGTAAGCTCTGCAGCATCTGAAGAGGCAGTGGCAAAGAGTTGAATAGTAGGAGCTGGTTGTGGAGTCTGATCACTGGTCGCTGCACTGATTAAAACCATTCCATTGGTAAGCAGCAGAGAGAGAACAAGAGCTACAATTTCCATTGAAGATGATTTCCTCAAAAGGCCCTGCAATTTACCCCCGGGAAGTAGTCTGCAAATGAGAATGGAAATCATTACTGGACACATTACAGCCTGGAGTGATACCAAAAAAAAAATGAATCAAGGTGGTATAAAGTCTATTGATTACAAGAAGCATTGATGATTGTCTGTGAAATTGTAGATAACGTTGAAAAATGTCAGTTTACCTACTGTACACGCCAATCGATCCAGCATCAACTTTTTCCTCCACAATGCAGTTGCAATTGTAGTCTACTACACACAGTCTGTGTCTTAGCTAAGGCAGATTAAGGTTTTTATAGACTGAGATTTTATTGGCATGGTTAGTCATCAATCTGTCACCACATTACTGCTCTTGGTGCATCATTCTGGGATGACAGGGCTTCACTGAAGTCTTGTCCTCAGCAGATGACTCTATACCTGTTCTGACTCTGAGCTCTGTTCTCAATCCAATGGTTGTCTTACCATTGTACATATAAATACAAAAAACAGCAATGATTAAAAGACTTTCAGGGACACTTCCGACCCAGTAATTGTATCTGTGACAAATGTGAATCCTATTATGATCTTTGACATTGAAACAAGTGTCTATCTTGAGAGGATAGGGACTTATATAATTATGAATTTTAATACTAGACATAATATGGACCTGAACCTTCTTATGATAGGATAAAAGGCAGCCGCTATGGTCAGGGAGTTGCCAACCATGGTTTACCAGTGCTGTGATAAGATATTGAGGAAAAATAATTTATTAGGAGAATTTATCTGCACTGTCTTTTATCTAGCTAGCCAGCCTGTTTTAGAAGGATGATTCCATTAATTGTTCAAATTAACTGCCAACATTCCATTCAAATAATGCAGTCAATCCACAGCCATACACTACAAAATGTTTTACATTTATGGTCTTTGTACATATATTTTAGAGTCTATTTATTCAGAAAAATGGCATTTATAATTATATGACAATATGACAACTTTTATTTTCCTGCAAAAGTAAAATCGGGATTAAGCCTCTACTAACATTTTCACCCCATTCTGGAATTTTTAGGGTTTATGACATAGCCCCTCTAATAATTTAACAGGATGTCTATGCTTAGATCTAAAGGGCATCACCGAGTTCTACATTTTATATGATGTAATAATAAAATGCACACGAAGCTGTTGCCATGCCACGTCATTCAATTGATGCCTCGAATATTTATACATGATTTCATTAGTATTTGTCATTGATCAGGGGCTATTTCTTTTCGTGTGGGTGCCACTTACCCCATAAAACCCTGTCAGTATGAGTGGGGTGCCGCCCACAGATGCTGGTGTTGCGCAATAATTCAAGATTCTGGACAACACGACTGACCTTTCCGCCCCTCGGTTCTTAGCGGAAAACGTGCAAAACACAGTGGGCCAGTTAACCTGTGACAATCAGAAAGACCCCGTTGCAACTCTTGTGACGGACAGGTATCCAAGTTTTATCTGACAACATTTACATTTGCCCACGGATGGCGTCGGATGACATTTGGAAAGTCTGTGAATTGGGTGAGTAAGGGGTGAGTAGACTAGCTCACTGATGAGATAGCATGTTCACTCCCTTCTCGTTGTATTGTCATTGAATAACGTTACATTTAGAAGCAGATAGCCTACTTAATGTTTCCTTCGCTGTGCAATGCTAGGTGAGAAAACAAAGAGCCATGCCAGGACTACATTGAGCACAGATGAAAAAGTTATAATGTAAGACTTTTTAGTATTATTTCAGGTTCAATTAAAGATTTTTAGAGAGATATGTAGCCAATGTGCGTGCTGGTAGGGTTTGGCCCAGGTAGCCTGTTGGGGGACAGTGGAACTGGATACAAGTGATTGAAACCAACCACGCTTCAGCCATTCGCCTTCATTAAGTTCATATGCTGATGCTAAAATGAAGGAGGATTTTAGATAATATTTTCGTGGCCCAGGTAGTAATTACAATCGGCATGCAAACCCCTCCCATGTGATTGGCAAATGAGGTGCACACGCAATATATTGGTCAGAATTTGTACTTCATCATGTTTTTTTTTGTATTCTCGTTGTGATAGTATAAAATGTAATGTATAAAATCCTCTATTTTATTTTCTAAATCAGTGAAGTAGGCCAAATCCTGGCCCTGATGTAGGGTGGAAATGCGTTCATTTTACTCTGAGCAGTGAATGAATTGTTATACACTTCCACTGCCCTCTGACAGTTCCTCAGTTTCTTCTTCACTTCAGTTTGCTCCTCAATTCATGCGCCTCCTTTGGAGAGTGAGGTAGCAGCGTTGTTACCTTCACCCCAGTAGCCTAAGTAGTCACATCATTGTCATACAATGATTAACCACTATTGCATTTCATAACAAAATTGGCATGCGCTTGAAACTATTTTGACCATAGTCTGAACATGCTTGAAGAACAGGCCCCCTTTTTCCCTACACCATCCAGCACGCTGCCAAGGAGCGATTCCACCACAGCAGAGTTCATAGAGGTCCACGTGCTGGACGGCAGATCCATCACCATAGTCAGCGCCAGCACCCAGACAGACTGGGAGTGGGTGGAGCAGGCACTCGCAGACAGCTGTCAAGGTAGTCAGAATGTCCGATGGGTTTTGGGTTCGAATGCGTCACACTTTTTTTTTTTGCTGCTCTCCCCCTCTGACGACTCAAACATCTGTCAGCACCTTCCTACAATTATTTCCTCTCTCGTAGTTCAAAGTGAAGTGGAGAGGTTTGAGCCAAAAGCCTCATCACAGACAGTTCCCCAGAGTATAGTTATTGGGCCAGATTCAGAGGTAAGGTAATGTGGTACCACAGCCTATGGTATATGATTAGTTAATAGAAAACAGTTCAATCACAGTAGGCTATTCAATCAACCAATTTACTACCAAACCCAACAAACTGAAAATAGATCACAACAAACTGAAAGATTTGAAATGGTATAACAGGGTTTATCTTTTGTGTCCTCTTTGGAAGATTGAAGAGACAGATTTGGAGAAGGAGAATGAGTTGTATGGTATACCTAATGTGGGGCCACCTTCCATGTTGGCCTACAAACCAGAGTCGAAACAACCGCCTGTTCATTTTGAAAAGGTAAGCAACCTCAAGCACTTTGGATGAGAAATGATACAATGACTACAAAGTTAAAGTGAGGACTGTCAGCTTTAATTTGAGAGTATTGTCATCCATATCAGATGAACCGTTTTGTATTAAAGTAGTAAAAAGTACATTTTTTGGTGCCATATTTCTAGCACGCATTGGCTTACGATAAGGGCTGTGTTTTGACTCGGCTTACCCTGGCGTGTCGTTTTGATAGCCGTGTACTCAAAAATGACACACTACATCATTTACCGTTCAATTATATTGCGCACGAAAATAATCTGAAACACAACCAAAACTAACAGCAAGTGCATCCAACAATTTTGTGGAGTCACAACGAGCTTGATTTAGTCATTAAGTGCTATGAATATGGGACCAAATACCTAACTTTTTACTACTTTAATACACATACAAGTAAAAAAAAATTCTATACTTTTTATCCCCTGTATAAAGTGCAGTAATTTCTAAACGGTCCCCCCCCCCCGATATGAATGAAAATACCCTAAAATTAAAGCTGACAGCCTGCACTTTAACCTCATAGTCATTGTATCATTTTGTTTTTGTATCAAGTGCTGGTGTACAGAGCCAAAACGACAACAAATGAGTGTCACTGTCCCAACACTTTGGGAGCTTACTGTATTTTTTCTTTTCCCACAGTGCTTCTTGTTTTCATGACATATTTCATGTTACATACATAATATTGTACTGCACATGCATACACTACTGGTCAAAATGTTGAGAAGACCTACTCATTCAAGGGTTTGTCTTTATTTTTAGTATTTTCTTCATTGTAGAATAATAGTGAAGACATCAAAACTATGAAATAACACATATGGAATCATGTAGTAACCAAAAAAGTGTTAAATAGCCACCCTTTGCCTTGATGACAGCTTTGCACACTCTTAATATTCTCTCAACCAGCTTCATGAGGTTTTCACCTGGAATGCATTTCAATTAACAGGTGTGCCTTCTTAAAAGTTCATTTGTGGAATTTCTTTCCTTCTTAATGCATTTGAGCCAATCGGTTGTGTTGTGACAAGGTAGGGGGGTATACAGAAGACAGCCCTATTTGGTAAAAGACCAAGTCCATATTATGGCAAGAATAGCTCAAATAAGCAAAGAGAAACAACAGTCTATCATTACTTTAAGACATGAAGGTCAGTCAACACCGAACTTTGAAAGTTTCATCAAGTGCTATGATGAAACTGGCTCCCATGAGGACAGCCACAGGAATGGGAAACCCAGAGGTACCTCTGCTGTAGAGGATACGTTCATTAGAGTTACCAGCCTCAGAAATTGCAGCCCAAATAAATGCTTTAGAGTTCAAGTAACAGACACATCTCAACATCAACTGTTCAGAGGAGACTGTGTGAATCAGGCCTTCATGGTTGATTTACTGCAAAGAAACCACTACTAAAGGGCACCAATAAGAAGAAGAGCCTTGCTTGCGCCAAGAAATAAGAGCAATGGATATTAGACCATTGAAAATGTGTCCTTTGGTCTGGGGTCCAAATTTGAGATTTTTGGTCCCAGTCTTTGTGAGACGCTGTGTGGGTGAATGGATGATCTCTATGTGTATTTCCCACCGTAAAGCATGGCGGAGGAGGTGTGATGGTGTGGGGGTGCTTTGCTGGTGACAATGTTTGTGATTAATTTAGAGTTCAAGGCATATTTAACCTGCATGGCTACCACAGCATTCTGCAGCGATACACCATCCCATCTGGTTTGGGCTTGGTCCCACTATCATTTGTTTTTCAATAGGACAATGACCCAACACACCTCCAAGCTATGTAAGGGCTATTTGATCAAGAATGAGAGTTATGTTTTATTCGTAAGAGAAATTTGAAGTGTTTTAATGAGCAGGCTTTCTTTCATGATTTGTTTTATTTTGACTGGAGCAAGATTGAGCTTATCCCTGATGTGGAAACTGCCTGGAAATTCTTTCATGATGGTTTTTCCCAAATAGTAAACAAACATGCCCCATTCCGCAGGTTCAGGGTTAAAGGGCGGGATAATCCATGGTTTTCTTCTGAGCTGTCTTGTATTATTCACGACCGTAATCTAGCCTGGGCTAAAGCAAGGAAATCATGTTCTGATGCTGATTGGCTTATTTTTAGGCAGTTACGAAACAAGTGTTATTTTCTTCTCAGGAAGGCCAAGTCTGAATATTTTATGTCTGTTCCCACTGATAACCTGAATGACCCTAGACAGTTTTGGAAGGCTATTAAGTCTATGTCTGGTAACAGTAATGTTAATGAATTACCGTCATGTGTTTTGAAGGACTTGCTGTATATGACAACTGAAATGCTGAATTGTTTCAATGAGCACTTTTTATCATCTGGTAGTCTGTTTGATTCAGTGTCCTCTGTACAACCCTGTGTGGATGAACCAGTGAGAGCTGGTCAAACTTTTAGCTTTTTGCCATTCTCAGTGCAGGTGGTACTTAAAGCCCTGAAATCCTTTGATCAGAGAAAGCCTGCAGGTCCTGATCTTTTGGATCCCTGATTTTTAAATCTGGCAGTTGATTTCATAGCTGAACCACTTACATATCTGTTCAATCTAACCCTGGAATGTAATGAAGTCCTGAAAATCTGGAAATCAGCATTTGTCCTACCACTTTTAAAAGGGGGAGATCCAACTCTTATAAATAATTTATAGGCCAATCTCAAAGCTGTCACCCCTGGTGAAAATACTTGAAACCCTTGTAAGTGAACAACTAAAATAGTTTTTATTTACTAACTCTATTTTATCAATGTACCAATCGGGCTTCAGGAAGAAGCATAGCACAGTTACAGCAGCCATGAAGGTTTTAAATGACATCACTGAAGCCATTGACAAAAAACAGCACTGTGTCTCACTTTTTATTGATCTCTCTAAGGCTTTTGATACAGTTGATCATGCTATACTAAGGCAGATATTGTCGAGTGTAGGTCTTTTGGAGCATGCAATTGGATGGTTTGCTAACTATCTGTCTGATAGAACTCAGTGCACTCAATTTGATGGACTTATGTCTGTTCATTTGTCTGTCTTGAATGGTGTGCCCCAAGGCTCTGTACTTGGTCCTCTCTTATTCACTATTTATATAAATGATTTAGACAAAAATGTCCAAAATGCACAACTTCATTTTTATGCTGATGACACTGTTATTTACTGTTGTGCCTCGTCTCTTACAAAAGCTTTCCATAACATACCAACTGCTTTTTATCCTGTTCAACATACCTTGTGTCAATTGAAGCTTATCCTCAATACTGAGAGAACTAAACTAATGGTGTTTTCTTATGCAAGAAATAGACCTCTGAACCTTCACCTATCAGGGCAAGGAGATTGAGGTTGTAACCTCATATAAATATCTTGGAATTGTAATTGATGATGGACTCCCTTAAATTGCATATTCAACAACTTACAAAAACATTGAAGCTGAAATTGGGATTTTATTTTAGGAATAAGGCCTGTTTTTCTTTTGAAGCCAGAAGGAGGCTAGTACAGCTACATTTATGCCTTCACTAGACTATGGGGATATTTTATATATGAATGCTTCCGCTCAGTGTTTGAGATTAATTGACACTCTTTTCCATGGCACTTTGAGATTTATTTTAAACTGCAAAACCCTTACGCACCACTGCACTTTCTATACCAGGGTTGGCTGGCCTTCTCTAGTCACTCGTAGGCTCAGTCACTGGTATACTTTTACTAACAAAGCCATTTTGGGTTTACTACCTTTTTATTTGTGCATTTTTATTGTTCAGAAATGTGGTGGGTACTCTCTTCGTTCACTGGACTTTATCCTGCTAACTGTTCCAAATGTCCGAACTGAATTTGGTTAAAGGGATTTTATGTCCTCTGCGTCGCCTTGGAACACCTTACAAAATACTTTTAAACTGGAAGAACTTGTCCTGATTGGGGTTTTTAAATCACTGATTAAGGATTTTGAGGCTGATTCCCTGACCTGTCAATGTTTTTAAATTTGCTGTTTTATACTCTTGTGAATGCAATGTTTTTTACTAGATTACTTGTAGTTTTTCATGGTGTCTGTCCGTATTTGTTTTTGTAATGACTTGGTGCTGCCTATCTTGGCCAGGGCGCTCTTGAAAAAGAGATTATAATCTCAATGAGCCCTTCCTGGTTAAATTAAGGTTAAATAAAACATAAATAATGTGGAGTGCTATATCAGATGATTGGCCTCCACAATAACCCAACCTCAACCCAATTGAGATGTTTTGGGATGAGTTGGACCACAGAGTGAAGGAAAATCAGCCAACAAGTGCTCAGCATATGTGGGAACTCCGTCAAGACTGTTGGAAAAGCATTCCAGGTTAATTTTTTTATATTTTTTTATTTCACATTTATTTAACCAGGTAGGCCAGTTGAACAAGTTCTCGTTTACATCTGCGACCTGGCCAAGATAAAGCAAAGCAGAGTCTCAAATACAAAATATATTTTGATTTGTTTAATACTTTTTTGGTTACTACTTGTTTCCATATATGATATTTCATAAGTTTTGATGTCTTCACTATTATTCTACAATGTAGAAGAAAAACATTTGAATGAGTAGGTGTGTCCAAACTTCTGACGGGTACCGAACATGCATATTCTATAGCACTGTACATACATTCTATAGCACTGTACATGCATACATAATATAGTACTGTACATGCATACATAATATAGTACTGTACATACATTATATAGTACTGTACATACATTCTATAGTACTGTACATGCATACATTCTATAGTACTGTACATGCATACATAATATAGTACTGTACATGCATACATTCTATAGTACTGTACTTACATTCTATAGTACTGTACATGCATAATATAGTACTGTACATGCATACTATAGTACTGTACATGCATACTATAGTACTGTACATGCATAATACAGTACTGTAAATACATACATACTATGGTACTGTACATGCATACTATGTTACTGTAGATGCATACTATATTACTGTACATGCATACATACTATGGTACTGTGCATGCATAATATAGTACTGTACATGCATACATACATACTATAGTACTGTACATGCATACTATGGTACTGTACATGCATAATATAGTACTGTACATACATACATACATAATATAGTACTGTACATACATACTATAGTACTGTACATGCATAATATAGTACTGTGCATAATATAGTACTGTGCATGCATAGTTTACATACACTTAGGTTGGAGTCATTAAAACTCGTTTTTCAACCACTCCACAAATCTCTTTTTAACAAACTATAGTTTTGGCAAGTCGGTTAGGACATCTGCTTTGAGCATGACACAAGTCATTTTTCCAACAATTGTTTACAGACAGACTATTTCACTTATAATTCACTGTATCACAATTCCAGTGGGTCAGAAGTTTACATACGTTAAGTTGACTGTGCATTTAAACAGCTTGTAAAATTCCAGAAAATGATGTCATGGCTTTAGAAGCTTCTGATAGGCTAATTGACATAATTTGAGTCAATTGGAGATGTACCTGTGGATGTATTTCAAGGCCTACCTTCAAACTTGGTGCCTCTTTCCTTGAAAGATTTGGAATTTGGAAATCAGCCAAGACCTCAGAAAAAAATTGTAGACCTCCACAAGTCTGGTTCATCCTTGGGAGCAATTTCTAAACGGCTGAAGGTACCACGTTCATCTGTACAAACAATAGTACACAAGTGTAAACACCATGGGACCACGCAGTCGTCATACCGCTCAGGAAGGAGACACGTTCTGTCTCCTAGAGATTAATATACTTTGGTGCGAAAAGTGCAAATCAATCCCAGAAAAACAACAAAGGATCTTGTGGAGATGCTGGAGGAAACAGGTACAAAGGTATCTATAGCCACAGTAAAACGAGTCCTATATCGACATAACCTGAAAGGCCTCTTTTTGGAGATATGTCCTCTGGTCTGATGAAACAAAAATAGAACTGTTTGGCCATAATCACCATCGTTATGTTTGGAGGAAAAAGGGATGCTTGCAAGCCGAAGAACACCATCCCAACCGTGAAGCACAGGGGTGGCAGAACCATGTTGTTGAGGTGCATTGCTGCAGGAGGGACTGGTGCACTTCACAAAATAGATGGCATGAGGCAGGAACATTTTATTGAAGCAACATCTCAAGATATCAGTCAGGACGTTAAAGCTTGGTCGCAAATGGGTCTTCCAAATGGACAATGACCCCCAAGCATACTTCCAAAGTTGTGGCAAAATGGCTTAAGGACAACAAAGTCAACGTATTGGAGTGGCCATCACAAAGCCCAGACCTCAATCCTATAGAAAAGTTGTGGGCAGAACTGAAAAAGTGTGTGTGAGCAAGGAGGCCTACAAACCTGACTCAGTTACACCAGCTCTGTCAGGAGGAACGGGCCAAAATTCACCCAACAATTTAAAGACGACGCTACCAAATACTAATTGAGTGTATGTAAACTTCAGACCCACTGGGAATGTGATGAAAGAAATAAAAGCTGAAATAAATCATTCTACTATTTTTCTGACATTTCACATTCTTAAAATAAAGTGGTGATCCTAACTGACCTAAGACAGGGAATGTTTACTAGGATTAAATGGAATTGTGAATTGTGAAACTGAGTTTAAATGTATTTGGCGAAGGTGTATTTAAACTTCCAACTTCAACTGTACATGCATAAATACATTACTATGGTACGGTACAACATTTTACATGAGAAGAATGATGGTGAAGCTTGCCCTACTCTAGATCCCAGTGTTGCCCATCTCTGGATCCTCTGAAGCTCAGTCCAAACTGAAAATAGAGTTTGTTCTATGTGACTACTGCCAGCAACCCTGTAACCCTTTCATACGCCGGGAACAATTGGAAAATAATCGTGACCTGGAATTGGTGAGTCCTGCTGACAGTGAAGTTGTTCTTCATCAATTCAAAGCCAAACAATGCAAGTAACAATGGGCCAATATTTAAATACCTGTTTCAGAGAGAGAGACTGGAATGATTGCATTCTAATGTTCCTTTATCGTTCCTGGTGTGGATCACATGCTGCTAAGATTGTAGATATGGGTTAGAATTAAGTTAGAATGAAGTTGTCTCCTACTCCCATTGAACAGTTGTTTTGTTATGTTTCTACTCAGCTCTTTTGCTGTGAACGGGCTCAGAAAATGCGAGCGTTTCTCCTGGAAGAGGAGCGGGCCTTAGCCTCCATGGAGATGAACAGGAAGATTGATGTGGGCCCTCACCCACCCTTCATGAACAAACACGAGAAGAGAGCTGCAAAGGAGCGGGCAGAGCAGAGGTGAGAGGATCTAATTTAGGTAATACCCTGTCCATTTTGGTGTCAGCTGTTTGAAACCCTCTGCAGTCGTTATTCATACAATACTTATTGAGTTTTGCGGAGCAGCGTAGCGCTGTTGTAAAGGAAGTTGTGAAGGAAGTGAGTTTGTGTTTATACAGGACCTCCCGCCCCCACCTACCATAAAACAATCATGTGAATGTGGAGCTATACAGAGCCCTCTGCATTGTTACAAAATTTAGGAGGCACATAGCAATGGGGTATGGAGCGCAATTTGGACTCTGTGTACTTCCAGAGGCTCTGCAATACGGAGTCCCTGACCACATTTTCAGATCAAACATAAGTTGTCTCTAATCGGGGCTCCCGAACGGCTCTGCGGTCTAAAGTACTGCATCGCAGTGCTAGAGTCGTCACTACAGATACGTGTTCGATCCCGGGCTGTGTCGCAGCCGGCCGGGACAGGGAGACCCATGAGGCAGCGCACAGTTGCGCCCAGCTTCGCCTCTCCCGAGTCCATACGGGAGTTGCAGCGATGGGACAAGAATGTAACTAACAATTGGACATCATGTAATTGGAGAGAAAAAGGGGTGTAAAGTACCCCCCCCCCAAAATATGTGTGTATATACAGTTGGGCAAAAAAGTATTTAGTCAGCCACCAATTGTGCAAGTTCTCCCACTTAAAAAGATGAGAGAGGCCTGTACTTTTCACCATAGGTTCACTTCAACTATGACAGACAAAATGAGAAAAGAAATCCAGAAAATGTATTTGCAAGTTATGGTGGAAAATAAGTATTTGGTCAATAACAAAAGTTTATCTCAATACTTTGTTATATACCCTTTGTTGGCAATGACGGAGGTCAAAAGTTTTCTATACGTCTTGACAAGGTTTTCACACACTGTTGCTGGTATTTTGGCCCATTCCTCCATGCAGATTTCCTCTAGAGCAGTGATGTTTTGGGGCTGTTGCTGGGCAACACGGACTTTCAACTCCCTCCAAAGATTTTCTATGGGGTTGAGATATGGAGAGTGGCTAGGCCACTCCAGGACCTTCAAATGCTTCTTACGAAGCCACTCCTTTGTTGCCCGGGCGGTGTGTTTTTAAGTGGGAGAACTTGCACAATTGGTGGCTGACTAAATATTTTTTTGCCCCACTGTGTATGTATGTGTGTATGTGTGTATACATACATATGTGTGTAAATAAATAAGAATTAGCCTCTAATCGAATGATGGTGTACCTCACACCTCTCAACATACATGTGTAATAGAGTACCACAGTATGAGTCAAAATACCCATAAAACCTAGCGGTCAAACAGGGAAATGGTTCCAATCGTTTTTGCACCCTTAATTTCTCCAATAGGGGATTTTAAAAATACTTAAAATAAGGGTTGAGTTTCGTGTAGGCTTACCATTGCTTGACGTTTTGATCTCTTTAGGACAAGGTGACTTTTATCAATATATTCGCCTGTATTACCCCCCAAAAATGAAATGCTAAAATGATTGGAACCATTTCCCTGTTTGACTGTTAGGTTTCATGGGTATTATGACACCTCCACTGTGGGGCTCTATGGGCCCTTTTTAAGACTTAAAATCTAAACGTGGTCAAAGAGACACATTCTTACGTTTTGGAAAGAAGAGGAGGATGTCTTGGGTTCTCTATCTTCTGAGAGATTTCCACTTAACCTCCCAAAGTAGTGTCCATCACTCCAAGCTGTTCTGATGATGCACTCTGAGGAAGGCCAAACTCTATTTTAACTTAAGGTTGTTGGAATGGGAACTTCAGAAGGTCCTGAAGAAAGGCAATCAGAACCGATTTTTTTCAGGTAAGAGTCAAATGTTCATGTACTCACTAAAACACCTTGATACATTAAATAGTTACAACTATTATAATCTTAACTAATATGAGATGGTGAGTATAGTGATTTTGAACTCTCAGACAAAAATGGCAATACTGTTTTTTTTTTTCTTGTGTTTTTAAGGTCAGATCAAAACCATCTCCTACAGACTGTCCAATGAGGTTTGGACTTTCCGAGAAGAGTCTCACTTCCCTAAGATGGACATCATGAACTCCTCAGATATCTTCACCCTCCAGGGGGAGACGGACAGGCAGCACAGAGAGAGGGTAGGTTTCTGTATTAACACCATCCCTGTACTGGCATTGGCACCAGCTTATCTCATCTGAGTGCTCTCTACACCTATTCCCTTACTGTTACTCCCTTACTGTTCAGGTCCATGCTACTCCCTTACTGTTCAGGTCCTTGCTATTCAGGTCCCTGCTACTACCTTACTGTTCAGGTCCATGCTATTCCCTTACTATTCAGGTCCCTGCAATTCCCTTACTGTTCAGGTCCCTGCTATTCCCTTACTGTTCAGGTCCATGCTATTCCCTTACTGTTCAGGTCCATGCTATTCCCTTACTGTTCAGGTCCCTGCTATTCCCTTACTGTTCAGGTCCCTGCTATTCCCTTACTGTTCAGGTCCATGCTATTCCCTTACTGTTCAGGTCCATGCTATTCCCTTACTGTTCAGGTCCCTGCTATTCCCTTACTGTTCAGGTCCCTGCTATTCCCTTACTGTTCAGGTCCCTGCTATTCCCTTACTGTTCAGGTCCATGCTATTCCCTTACTGTTCAGGTCCCTGCTATTCCCTTACTGTTCAGGTCCCTGCTATTCCCTTACTGTTCAGGTCCATGCTATTCCTTACTGTTCAGGTCCCTGCTATTCCCTTACTGTTCAGGTCCCTGCTATTCCCTTACTGTTCAGGTCCCTGCTATTCCCTTACTGTTCAGGTCCCTGCTATTCCCTTACTGTTCAGGTCCCTGCTATTCCCTTACTGTTCAGGTCCCTGCTATTCCCTTACTGTTCAGGTCCATGCTATTCCCTTACTGTTCAGGTCCCTGCTATTCCCTTACTGTTCAGGTCCCTGCTATTCCCTTACTGTTCAGGTCCCTGCTATTCCCTTACTGTTCAGGTCCATGCTATTCCCTTACTGTTCAGGTCCCTGCTATTCCCTTACTGTTCAGGTCCCTGCTATTCCCTTACTGTTCAGGTCCCTGCTATTCCCTTACTGTTCAGGTCCCTGCTATTCCCTTACTGTTCAGGTCCATGCTATTCCCTTACTGTTCAGGTCCCTGCTATTTCCTTACTGTTCAGGTCCCTGCTATTCCCTTACTGTTCAGGTCCCTGCTATTCCCTTACTGTTCAGGTCCCTGCTATTCCCTTACTGTTCAGGTCCATGCTATTCCCCTACTGTTCAGGTCCCTGCAATTCCCTTACTGTTCAGGTCCATGCTATTCCCTTACTGTTCAGGTCCCTGCTATTCAGGTCCCTGCTACTCCCTTACTGTTCAGGTCTATGCTATTCCCTTACTGTTCAGGTCCCTGCTATTCAGGTCCCTGCTATTCCCTTACTGTTCAGGTCCCTGCTATTCCCTTACTGTTCAGGTTCCTGCTATTCCCTTACTGTTCAGGTCCATGCTATTCCCTTACTGTTCAGGTCCCTGCTATTCCCTTACTGTTCAGGTCCCTGCTATTCCCTTACTGTTCAGGTCCCTGCTATTCCCTTACTGTTCAGGTCCCTGCTATTCCCTTACTGTTCAGGTCCCTGCTATTCCCTTACTGTTCAGGTCCATGCTATTCCCTTACTGTTCAGGTCCCTGCTATTCCCTTACTGTTCAGGTCCCTGCTATTCCCTTACTGTTCAGGTCCCTGCTATTCCCTTACTGTTCAGGTCCCTGCTATTCCCTTACTGTTCAGGTCCCTGCTATTCCCTTACTGTTCAGGTCCATGCTATTCCCTTACTGTTCAGGTCCCTGCTATTCCCTTACTGTTCAGGTCCATGCTATTCCCCTACTGTTCAGGTCCCTGCAATTCCCTTACTGTTCAGGTCCATGCTATTCCCTTACTGTTCAGGTCCCTGCTATTCAGGTCCCTGCTACTCCCTTACTGTTCAGGTCTATGCTATTCCCTTACTGTTCAGGTCCCTGCTATTCAGGTCCCTGCTATTCCCTTACTGTTCAGGTCCCTGCTATTCCCTTACTGTTCAGGTCCCTGCTATTCCCTTACTGTTCAGGTCCCTGCTATTCCCTTACTGTTCAGGTCCCTGCTATTCCCTTACTGTTCAGGTCCCTGCTATTCCCTTACTGTTCAGGTCCCTGCTATTCCCTTACTGTTCAGGTCCATGCTATTCCCTTACTGTTCAGGTCCCTGCTATTCAGGTCCCTGCTACTCCCTTACTGTTCAGGTCCATGCTATTCCCTTACTGTTCAGGTCCCTGCTATTCAGGTCCCTGCTATTCCCTTACTGTTCAGGTCCCTGCTATTCCCTTACTGTTCGTGTCCCTGCTATTCCCTTACTGTTCAGGTCCCTGCTATTCCCTTACTGTTCAGGTCCCTGCTATTCCCTTACTGTTCAGGTCCCTGCTATTCCCTTACTGTTCAGCTCCATGCTATTCCCTTACTGTTCAGGTCCCTGCTATTCCCTTACTGTTCAGGTCCATGCTATTCCCTTACTGTTCAGGTCCCTGCTATTCCCTTACCGTTCAGGTCCCTGCTATTCCCTTACTGTTCAGGTCCCTGCTATTCCCTTACTGTTCAGGTCCCTGCTATTCCCTTACTGTTCAGGTCCCTGCTACTCCCTTACTGTTCAGGTCCCTGCTATTCAGGTACTTGCTATTCCCTTACTGTTCAGGTCCCTGCTTCTCCCTTACTGTTCAGGTCCCTGCTACTCCCTTACTGTTCAGGTCCATGCTATTCCCTTACTGTTCAGGTCCCTGCTATTCCCTTACTGTTCAGGTCCCTGCTACTCCCTTACTGTTCAGGTCCCTGCTATTCCCTTACTGTTCAGGTCCCTGCTATTCCCTTACTGTTCAGGTCCCTGCTATTCCCTTACTGTTCAGGTCCCTGCTATTCCCTTACTGTTCAGGTCCATGATATTCCCTTACTGTTCAGGTCCATGCTATTCCCTTACTGTTCAGGTCCCTGCTACTCCCTTACTGTTCAGGTCCCTGCTACTCCCTTACTGTTCAGGTCCCTGCTACTCCCTTACTGTTCAGGTCCCTGCTACTCCCTTACTGTTCAGGTCCCTGCTACTCCCTTACTGTTCAGGTCCCTGCTACTCCCTTACTGTTCAGGTCCATGCGATTCCCTTACTGTTCAGGTCCATGCTATTCCCTTACTGTTCAGGTCCCTGCTACTCCCTTACTGTTCAGGTCCCTGCTACTCCCTTACTGTTCAGGTCCCTGCTTCTCCCTTACTGTTCAGGTCCCTGCTACTCCCTTACTGTTCAGGTCCCTGCTACTCCCATACTGTTCAGGTCCCTGCTATTCAGGTCCCTGCTACTCCCTTACTGTTCAGGTCCATGCTATTCCCTTACTGTTCAAGTCCCTGCTATTCCCTTACTGTTCAGGTCCCTGCTACTCCCTTACTGTTCAGGTCCCTGCTATTCCCTTACTGTTCAGGTCCCTGCTATTCCCTTACTGTTCAGGTCCCTGCTATTCCCTTACTGTTCAGGTCCCTGCTATTCCCTTACTGTTCAGGTCCATGCTATTCCCTTACTGTTCAGGTCCATGCTATTCCCTTACTGTTCAGGTCCCTGCTACTCCCTTACTGTTCAGGTCCCTGCTACTCCCTTACTGTTCAGGTCCCTGCTACTCCCTTACTGTTCAGGTCCCTGCTATTCCCTTACTGTTCAGGTCCATGCTATTCCCTTACTGTTCAGGTCCATGCTATTCCCTTACTGTTCAGGTCCCTGCTACTCCCTTACTGTTCAGGTCCCTGCTACTCCCTTACTGTTCAGGTCCCTGCTACTCCCTTACTGTTCAGGTCCCTGCTATTCAGGTCCCTGCTATTCCCTTACTGTTCAGGTCCCTGCTATTCCCTTACTGTTCAGGTCCATGCTATTCCCTTACTGTTCAGGTCCCTGCTATTTCCTTACTGTTCAGGTCCCTGCTATTCCCTTACTGTTCAGGTCCCTGCTATTCCCTTACTGTTCAGGTCCCTGCTATTCCCTTACTGTTCAGGTCCATGCTATTCCCCTACTGTTCAGGTCCCTGCAATTCCCTTACTGTTCAGGTCCATGCTATTCCCTTACTGTTCAGGTCCCTGCTATTCAGGTCCCTGCTACTCCCTTACTGTTCAGGTCTATGCTATTCCCTTACTGTTCAGGTCCCTGCTATTCAGGTCCCTGCTATTCCCTTACTGTTCAGGTCCCTGCTATTCCCTTACTGTTCAGGTCCCTGCTATTCCCTTACTGTTCAGGTCCCTGCTATTCCCTTACTGTTCAGGTCCCTGCTATTCCCTTACTGTTCAGGTCCCTGCTATTCCCTTACTGTTCAGGTCCCTGCTATTCCCTTACTGTTCAGGTCCATGCTATTCCCTTACTGTTCAGGTCCCTGCTATTCAGGTCCCTGCTACTCCCTTACTGTTCAGGTCCATGCTATTCCCTTACTGTTCAGGTCCCTGCTATTCAGGTCCCTGCTATTCCCTTACTGTTCAGGTCCCTGCTATTCCCTTACTGTTCAGGTCCCTGCTATTCCCTTACTGTTCAGGTCCCTGCTATTCCCTTACTGTTCAGGTCCCTGCTATTCCCTTACTGTTCAGGTCCCTGCTATTCCCTTACTGTTCAGCTCCATGCTATTCCCTTACTGTTCAGGTCCCTGCTATTCCCTTACTGTTCAGGTCCATGCTATTCCCTTACTGTTCAGGTCCCTGCTATTCCCTTACCGTTCAGGTCCCTGCTATTCCCTTACTGTTCAGGTCCCTGCTATTCCCTTACTGTTCAGGTCCCTGCTATTCCCTTACTGTTCAGGTCCCTGCTACTCCCTTACTGTTCAGGTCCCTGCTATTCAGGTACTTGCTATTCCCTTACTGTTCAGGTCCCTGCTTCTCCCTTACTGTTCAGGTCCCTGCTACTCCCTTACTGTTCAGGTCCATGCTATTCCCTTACTGTTCAGGTCCCTGCTATTCCCTTACTGTTCAGGTCCCTGCTACTCCCTTACTGTTCAGGTCCCTGCTATTCCCTTACTGTTCAGGTCCCTGCTATTCCCTTACTGTTCAGGTCCCTGCTATTCCCTTACTGTTCAGGTCCCTGCTATTCCCTTACTGTTCAGGTCCATGATATTCCCTTACTGTTCAGGTCCATGCTATTCCCTTACTGTTCAGGTCCCTGCTATTCCCTTACTGTTCAGGTCCCTGCTATTCCCTTACTGTTCAGGTCCCTGCTATTCCCTTACTGTTCAGGTCCATGCTATTCCCTTACTGTTCAGGTCCCTGCTATTCCCTTACTGTTCAGGTCCATGCTATTCCCCTACTGTTCAGGTCCCTGCAATTCCCTTACTGTTCAGGTCCATGCTATTCCCTTACTGTTCAGGTCCCTGCTATTCAGGTCCCTGCTACTCCCTTACTGTTCAGGTCTATGCTATTCCCTTACTGTTCAGGTCCCTGCTATTCAGGTCCCTGCTATTCCCTTACTGTTCAGGTCCCTGCTATTCCCTTACTGTTCAGGTCCCTGCTATTCCCTTACTGTTCAGGTCCCTGCTATTCCCTTACTGTTCAGGTCCCTGCTATTCCCTTACTGTTCAGGTCCCTGCTATTCCCTTACTGTTCAGGTCCCTGCTATTCCCTTACTGTTCAGGTCCATGCTATTCCCTTACTGTTCAGGTCCCTGCTATTCAGGTCCCTGCTACTCCCTTACTGTTCAGGTCCATGCTATTCCCTTACTGTTCAGGTCCCTGCTATTCAGGTCCCTGCTATTCCCTTACTGTTCAGGTCCCTGCTATTCCCTTACTGTTCAGGTCCCTGCTATTCCCTTACTGTTCAGGTCCCTGCTATTCCTTTACTGTTCAGGTCCCTGCTATTCCCTTACTGTTCAGGTCCCTGCTATTCCCTTACTGTTCAGCTCCATGCTATTCCCTTACTGTTCAGGTCCCTGCTATTCCCTTACTGTTCAGGTCCATGCTATTCCCTTACTGTTCAGGTCCCTGCTATTCCCTTACCGTTCAGGTCCCTGCTATTCCCTTACTGTTCAGGTCCCTGCTATTCCCTTACTGTTCAGGTCCCTGCTATTCCCTTACTGTTCAGGTCCCTGCTACTCCCTTACTGTTCAGGTCCCTGCTATTCAGGTACTTGCTATTCCCTTACTGTTCAGGTCCCTGCTTCTCCCTTACTGTTCAGGTCCCTGCTACTCCCTTACTGTTCAGGTCCATGCTATTCCCTTACTGTTCAGGTCCCTGCTATTCCCTTACTGTTCAGGTCCCTGCTACTCCCTTACTGTTCAGGTCCCTGCTATTCCCTTACTGTTCAGGTCCCTGCTATTCCCTTACTGTTCAGGTCCCTGCTATTCCCTTACTGTTCAGGTCCCTGCTATTCCCTTACTGTTCAGGTCCATGATATTCCCTTACTGTTCAGGTCCATGCTATTCCCTTACTGTTCAGGTCCCTGCTACTCCCTTACTGTTCAGGTCCCTGCTACTCCCTTACTGTTCAGGTCCCTGCTACTCCCTTACTGTTCAGGTCCCTGCTACTCCCTTACTGTTCAGGTCCCTGCTACTCCCTTACTGTTCAGGTCCCTGCTACTCCCTTACTGTTCAGGTCCATGCGATTCCCTTACTGTTCAGGTCCATGCTATTCCCTTACTGTTCAGGTCCCTGCTACTCCCTTACTGTTCAGGTCCCTGCTACTCCCTTACTGTTCAGGTCCCTGCTTCTCCCTTACTGTTCAGGTCCCTGCTACTCCCTTACTGTTCAGGTCCCTGCTACTCCCATACTGTTCAGGTCCCTGCTATTCAGGTCCCTGCTACTCCCTTACTGTTCAGGTCCATGCTATTCCCTTACTGTTCAAGTCCCTGCTATTCCCTTACTGTTCAGGTCCCTGCTACTCCCTTACTGTTCAGGTCCCTGCTATTCCCTTACTGTTCAGGTCCCTGCTATTCCCTTACTGTTCAGGTCCCTGCTATTCCCTTACTGTTCAGGTCCCTGCTATTCCCTTACTGTTCAGGTCCATGCTATTCCCTTACTGTTCAGGTCCATGCTATTCCCTTACTGTTCAGGTCCCTGCTACTCCCTTACTGTTCAGGTCCCTGCTACTCCCTTACTGTTCAGGTCCCTGCTACTCCCTTACTGTTCAGGTCCCTGCTATTCCCTTACTGTTCAGGTCCATGCTATTCCCTTACTATTCAGGTCCATGCTATTCCCTTACTGTTCAGGTCCCTGCTACTCCCTTACTGTTCAGGTCCCTGCTACTCCCTTACTGTTCAGGTCCCTGCTACTCCCTTACTGTTCAGGTCCCTGCTATTCAGGTCCCTGCTATTCCCTTACTGTTCAGGTCCCTGCTATTCCCTTACTGTTCAGGTCCATGCTATTCCCTTACTGTTCAGGTCCCTGCTATTTCCTTACTGTTCAGGTCCCTGCTATTCCCTTACTGTTCAGGTCCCTGCTATTCCCTTACTGTTCAGGTCCCTGCTATTCCCTTACTGTTCAGGTCCATGCTATTCCCCTACTGTTCAGGTCCCTGCAATTCCCTTACTGTTCAGGTCCATGCTATTCCCTTACTGTTCAGGTCCCTGCTATTCAGGTCCCTGCTACTCCCTTACTGTTCAGGTCTATGCTATTCCCTTACTGTTCAGGTCCCTGCTATTCAGGTCCCTGCTATTCCCTTACTGTTCAGGTCCCTGCTATTCCCTTACTGTTCAGGTCCCTGCTATTCCCTTACTGTTCAGGTCCCTGCTATTCCCTTACTGTTCAGGTCCCTGCTATTCCCTTACTGTTCAGGTCCCTGCTATTCCCTTACTGTTCAGGTCCCTGCTATTCCCTTACTGTTCAGGTCCATGCTATTCCCTTACTGTTCAGGTCCCTGCTATTCAGGTCCCTGCTACTCCCTTACTGTTCAGGTCCATGCTATTCCCTTACTGTTCAGGTCCCTGCTATTCAGGTCCCTGCTATTCCCTTACTGTTCAGGTCCCTGCTATTCCCTTACTGTTCAGGTCCCTGCTATTCCCTTACTGTTCAGGTCCCTGCTATTCCCTTACTGTTCAGGTCCCTGCTATTCCCTTACTGTTCAGGTCCCTGCTATTCCCTTACTGTTCAGCTCCATGCTATTCCCTTACTGTTCAGGTCCCTGCTATTCCCTTACTGTTCAGGTCCATGCTATTCCCTTACTGTTCAGGTCCCTGCTATTCCCTTACCGTTCAGGTCCCTGCTATTCCCTTACTGTTCAGGTCCCTGCTATTCCCTTACTGTTCAGGTCCCTGCTATTCCCTTACTGTTCAGGTCCCTGCTACTCCCTTACTGTTCAGGTCCCTGCTATTCAGGTACTTGCTATTCCCTTACTGTTCAGGTCCCTGCTTCTCCCTTACTGTTCAGGTCCCTGCTACTCCCTTACTGTTCAGGTCCATGCTATTCCCTTACTGTTCAGGTCCCTGCTATTCCCTTACTGTTCAGGTCCCTGCTACTCCCTTACTGTTCAGGTCCCTGCTATTCCCTTACTGTTCAGGTCCCTGCTATTCCCTTACTGTTCAGGTCCCTGCTATTCCCTTACTGTTCAGGTCCCTGCTATTCCCTTACTGTTCAGGTCCATGATATTCCCTTACTGTTCAGGTCCATGCTATTCCCTTACTGTTCAGGTCCCTGCTACTCCCTTACTGTTCAGGTCCCTGCTACTCCCTTACTGTTCAGGTCCCTGCTACTCCCTTACTGTTCAGGTCCCTGCTACTCCCTTACTGTTCAGGTCCCTGCTACTCCCTTACTGTTCAGGTCCCTGCTACTCCCTTACTGTTCAGGTCCATGCGATTCCCTTACTGTTCAGGTCCCTGCTATTCCCTTACTGTTCAGGTCCCTGCTACTCCCTTACTGTTCAGGTCCCTGCTACTCCCTTACTGTTCAGGTCCCTGCTTCTCCCTTACTGTTCAGGTCCCTGCTACTCCCTTACTGTTCAGGTCCCTGCTACTCCCATACTGTTCAGGTCCCTGCTATTCAGGTCCCTGCTACTCCCTTACTGTTCAGGTCCATGCTATTCCCTTACTGTTCAAGTCCCTGCTATTCCCTTACTGTTCAGGTCCCTGCTACTCCCTTACTGTTCAGGTCCCTGCTATTCCCTTACTGTTCAGGTCCCTGCTATTCCCTTACTGTTCAGGTCCCTGCTATTCCCTTACTGTTCAGGTCCCTGCTATTCCCTTACTGTTCAGGTCCATGCTATTCCCTTACTGTTCAGGTCCATGCTATTCCCTTACTGTTCAGGTCCCTGCTACTCCCTTACTGTTCAGGTCCCTGCTACTCCCTTACTGTTCAGGTCCCTGCTACTCCCTTACTGTTCAGGTCCCTGCTATTCCCTTACTGTTCAGGTCCATGCTATTCCCTTACTGTTCAGGTCCATGCTATTCCCTTACTGTTCAGGTCCCTGCTACTCCCTTACTGTTCAGGTCCCTGCTACTCCCTTACTGTTCAGGTCCCTGCTACTCCCTTACTGTTCAGGTCCCTGCTATTCAGGTCCCTGCTATTCCCTTACTGTTCAGGTCCCTGCTACTCCCTTACTGTTCAGGTCCCTGCTATTCAGGTCCCTGCTATTCCCTTACTGTTCAGGTCCATGCTATTCCCTTACTGTTCAAGTCCCTGCTATTCCCTTACTGTTCAGGTCCCTGCTACTCCCTTACTGTTCAGGTCCCTGCTATTCCCTTACTGTTCAGGTCCCTGCTATTACCTTACTGTTCAGGTCCCTGCTATTCCCTTACTGTTCAGTTCCCTGCTATTCCCTTACTGTTCAGGTCCATGCTATTCCCTTACTGTTCAGGTCCATGCTATTCCCTTACTGTTCAGGTCCATGCTATTCCCTTACTGTTCAGGTCCCTGCTATTCCCTTACTGTTCAGGTCCCTGCTATTCCCTTACTGTTCAGGTCCCTGCTATTCCCTTACTGTTCAGGTCCCTGCTATTCCCTTACTGTTCAGGTCCCTGCTATTCCCTTACTGTTCAGGTCCCTGCTATTCCCTTACTGTTCAGGTCCCTGCTATTCCCTTACTGTTCAGGTCCCTGCTATTCCCTTACTGTTCAGGTCTCTGCTATTCACTTACTGTTCAGGTCCCTGCAATTCCCTTACTGTTCAGGTCCCTGCTATTCCCTTACTGTTCAGGTCCATGCTATTCCCTTACTGTTCAGGTCCATGCTATTCCCTTACTGTTCAGGTCCATGCTATTCCCTTACTGCTCAGGTCCATGCTATTCCCTTACTGTTCAGGTCCATGCTATTCCCTTACTGTTCAGGTCCCTGCTACTCCCTTACTGTTCAGGTCCCTGCTACTCCCTTACTGTTCAGGTCCCTGCTATTCAGGTCCCTGCTATTCCCTTACTGTTCAGGTCCCTGCTACTCCCTTACTGTTCAGGTCCCTGCTATTCAGGTCCCTGCTATTCCCTTACTGTTCAGGTCCCTGCTATTCCCTTACTGTTCAGGTCCCTGCTATTCCCTTACTGTTCAGGTCCCTGCTACTCCCTTACTGTTCAGGTCCCTGCTATTCCCTTACTGTTCAGGTCTCTGCTATTCCCTTACTGTTCAGGTCCCTGCTATTCCCTTACTGTTCAGGTCCCTGCTATTCCCTTACTGTTCAGGTCCCTGCTATTCCCTTACTGTTCAGGTCCATGCTATTCCCTTACTGTTCAGGTCCATGCTATTCCCTTACTGTTCAAGTCCCTGCTATTCCCTTACTGTTCAGGTCCCTGCTACTCCCTTACTGTTCAGGTCCCTGCTATTCCCTTACTGTTCAGGTCCCTGCTATTACCTTACTGTTCAGGTCCCTGCTATTCCCTTACTGTTCAGTTCCCTGCTATTCCCTTACTGTTCAGGTCCATGCTATTCCCTTACTGTTCAGGTCCATGCTATTCCCTTACTGTTCAGGTCCATGCTATTCCCTTACTGTTCAGGTCCCTGCTATTCCCTTACTGTTCAGGTCCCTGCTATTCCCTTACTGTTCAGGTCCCTGCTATTCCCTTGCTGTTCAGGTCCCTGCTATTCCCTTACTGTTCAGGTCCCTGCTATTCCCTTACTGTTCAGGTCCCTGCTATTCCCTTACTGTTCAGGTCCCTGCTATTCCCTTACTGTTCAGGTCCCTGCTATTCCCTTACTGTTCAGGTCCCTGCTATTCCCTTACTGTTCAGGTCTCTGCTATTCACTTACTGTTCAGGTCCCTGCAATTCCCTTACTGTTCAGGTCCCTGCTATTCCCTTACTGTTCAGGTCCATGCTATTCCCTTACTGTTCAGGTCCATGCTATTCCCTTACTGTTCAGGTCCATGCTATTCCCTTACTGCTCAGGTCCATGCTATTCCCTTACTGTTCAGGTCCATGCTATTCCCTTACTGTTCAGGTCCCTGCTACTCCCTTACTGTTCAGGTCCCTGCTACTCCCTTACTGTTCAGGTCCCTGCTATTCAGGTCCCTGCTATTCCCTTACTGTTCAGGTCCCTGCTACTCCCTTACTGTTCAGGTCCCTGCTATTCAGGTCCCTGCTATTCCCTTACTGTTCAGGTCCCTGCTATTCCCTTACTGTTCAGGTCCCTGCTATTCCCTTACTGTTCAGGTCCCTGCTACTCCCTTACTGTTCAGGTCCCTGCTATTCCCTTACTGTTCAGGTCTCTGCTATTCCCTTACTGTTCAGGTCCCTGCTATTCCCTTACTGTTCAGGTCCCTGCTATTCCCTTACTGTTCAGGTCCCTGCTATTCCCTTACTGTTCAGGTCCATGCTATTCCCTTACTGTTCAGGTCCCTGCTATTCCCTTACTATTCAGGTCCCTGCTATTCCCTTACTGTTCAGGTCCCTGCTATTCCCTTACTGTTCAGGTCCCTGCTATTCCCTTACTGTTCAGGTCCATGCTATTCCCTTACTGTTCAGGTCCATGCTATTCCCTTACTGTTCAGGTCCATGCTATTCCCTTACTGTTCAGGTCCCTGCTATTCCCTTACTGTTCAGGTCCCTGCTATTCCCTTACTGTTCAGGTCCATGGACTACCATTACTGAGTGATCTATATGTTTGTTTTTTAGAGAATACATTTGCTTCTGAGGTTCTATCCAAATGGCAAACCCTTCATCACGTTATATCCAGACGGAACAGGTAATGTGTTGTATCTTTTTATTTAAGAGACTCGGGCACCAGGCAATTGTACAACAGCTTAGCAATAAGTTCCTTAGTGAAAACAAAGCTATCCATCTGGGAATGTTGCTATCATCATCTCCTCTGTGGAGGCTGCTGACTTCACCTATATAATCATGGAGGACAAGGATTTAGAGCCAAACTTTGAGGCCATGTTTACAACCAGAGGCCAGTCTACGTGCTACCACCCCAATGGACTTATATGGTGTGTACCATTTAATACTTGCCATGAAAATCACATACACAGATCAACTGTGGCAGTGTTCTGCTGTTACTGCATGTCTATACTGGAACTGTGGCCTACTTGTGTTTGGAAACTGGACCTAAGCTTTGGGGTGTGTGTGTGTGAAGGGTGAACCTGACTCAGCTGGGAGGCTCCTGCTGCAGTGAGACCGGGGCTCTGAGACGACGCTGGACCTGGCTGGACCTTGAGCCTCACATCCAAGCCCCTCCCTTCCAGCCCATCTGTCTGGTCCTAGGTAGCCACGTCAGCCTCCGCATCCAGTCCCAGGAACGCATCTACCTCACATTCTCCTCTCACCAAAGCAGAGTACGTTTCAACGTGGGCTCCAAACTCAAGGTGAGTCGTCACAGGACTGTCTCAAGTAAGCACATATTGATGAACTTCTCCGTCGTTCATTGATTGATGGATTTTCAAGGATAAGGATAATTACAGTAATGCACATAAAACATACATAGCTGATAAGCTGCTAATCTCATGGACACGCTCCATCCCATGTGTTCTGTTTTCTGTTGTTTTTCTCTCCTAGCTAACCCATCCGGAAGGCCTAGTGATGCCGGGGCCAGACATCCTGCAACAACATCTCCAAATGAAAAGCCTGGAGATTTACACTCTGCTGGACCGGATGCAGACCTGCATGGCCTACCAGCACTCGGCCAATCCCCACAACATTAAGCCCCAGTACAGCCTCATTGCCCAGATGCAGAGACTCAAGAGACAGATGGAAAAACAGAGCTCACCCAAAAACACCAAAGCTCTCATGGCCTCTAAGGACTTATAACAACTGACAACTCAAAGCCTGTGTTGTTCTAGAATTCATATTGTTGCTATGAAACCAAGGCATTTAGCATTTTATTCTAATTAGAAATAAATACAGTAGCCATGTGTAGCTATGCTAAAATATTAGAAAAGACTGGTCATGTTTCTTGTCAGATACATTTTGAATAGATTTAATGGTTGGCCCATTGTGCAAATTAAGAAATTAGTCAGCAGTCTAAGGAAAATGATGAATGAGGCACCTCACTCTTCAATCACAAGTAGGCCTAGAAGATTCAGTTGAGGTCCCAACAACCCTTGAACCCACCAACCCAGCCGTTTAATGTTGCTGGTCGGCTGTACAGCTGCCACGCGACTTGAAGGATGTGTAGTGATGCAGGAAACCTACAAACGGGGTAATAATGTTTTGACTAACTAGTTTTATACTGACTCGGTGCAGGTATCATAGCTAACTCCGAATCTTCAATAGAAATAGGCCACGGTAGACAGAACCTTAATTACTCATCTGTGCAGCAGCCTGAAGGTCAACTGATTGACCATGACATTTCTGAACAGTCTCTTCAGAGGAGCTGTGTCTGCGATGTTATGCCCACGGCATTTACATAATTTAAGTAAAAATAAATCTTGTGAGTTAATTTAATAGTTGGCATATCATATATTTCCATATATATATATATATATATATATATATATATATATATATATATATATATATATATATATATATATATATATATATATATATATATATATATATATATTTTTTTTTTTTTAAGTAGTAGAAGGGAAAAAAAATACATTGCAATGAGTTTTCATGTCAGTGGCATAATGTTGACTTATCTGAATGCCTGGACCACAGCTATGGGAATGTGTGGAGGTCATCTCCAGAATGAGCACCAGGACACAGACCGACTGGGTGGACCAGAGGAGACATGAGGACAGTAGCCGAGGTAAGAGGAGAAAAGTACTATCAGATGAGATGAGTGATGATTGTTATAGGTCAGACTTCAGAATTATGCTGATCCTCGAAGCATAGCATGTTGTTTACTTACTTAGCCCAACTACTTCCCTTTCTCCTGACAAATGATTCCTTTGCAGTCAACATTCAGTCAGAAGAAGGGACTATAAAACCTGTAGAGGAATCAGGGATCCCCTTGGAATGTGTGGAGACACGTCTTGACTCCGAGGTAGCTAGGCGAAAAACACCGATGTTTTTAGAAATATTTCCTCACTATGAAAAAATATAGTAAATCACTTCAAATCAATTCCAATAAATGTCTATTTCCTGTCTCTGAGAAGTCCCTGAAGTGCTCCAAGAGCGTGATTTGTGTTGAGGGGAAAAGTCTACATCTTCATCTCAGAGTATTTTTATTGTTACCAGTCTAACAGACATCAGACAGCGTGAAATGTTAACGTTACTGTAGATACAGAATCCTGAAATCTGGAGTTTCTCCATTTTCACTTATTAATGATGAGCAATGTGGGCACTTCTGTTGAATAAATGATGAACTGCCTTTGTTGTCTCTCTTTAGAATCTTCCTAAAAACGAGGACCCGGAGATGGATCCGTCCCTAGATAATGAAGTGTTGGCTCACTCAGCAAGGATCTCCAAACTCCCACAGCTTGCCAAGTAGAAACTAAACAGTCACCAACACATTTTGACATGGTGATGTTTGTTATTATCACTGTTGGATTGTTTCAGAAAACTTTCTTCATGCTGTTTTTTTCTAAGTACATTATGGCTTAGCTGATTCAACTGAACACTGTCACGGTACAGTAATACCCCAATTGTATTACGCATACAATATTTTCTTGTATAATTTTTGGGGGGTTGTGAAAACAGTGTATTGCTGGTATGTAGGCCACTACAGGCGACTGACTGTATGGACATGGCTAAAAAGGACAGGCTAAGAGCTGAATGCTTGTTTCCTTTTAGAGCACAAGGGCATCCAGCTCGGACTCGTCATGGGAGCTCCTGGAAAGTGAGCTGGACTCTATTACCTGTGAGTACTGCCAGCAGCACAGGAAGCCCCCAGAGACCAGCTAGTCAACAATACAGACCCAGAGGAGGTGAGGCCTTCACAAACCACATACACAAGTCTCACACACATCTAACTCAGCCAATAAGCACAATCCTTTTTGTGTGAAACTGAAATTCACTCCAACCTGCAAAGAACCTCCAGTAACATTTGTCCCTCTGGATGTAATATCCCTGGTTTGATAGTTTGAAATCTCCCATTAGAGGCACAGCCCTTTGGTAGGTTCACCTGCCACTTAGATTGCTGGAGAGAAGGAAAACAATCACTTGTACACAATATTAGATGTCAAAATTAAGATTATACATGAATAGTCATTTATTTTGTAATGACTTTGTGTATTTATATTGTACAGATTTAATTCGAATTAAATGGCATTTCAACAAATTGGCCGGTGTAGGCCGTCATTGTAAATGAGAATGTATTCTTTACTGACTTGCCTAGTTAAATAAAACAAAATTGCTGGGAAGGCTTTCCTCTAGATGGAATGTAAACCCATTTCATGAAGCTCCTGACGAACAGTTGTTGTGCTGACGTTGCTTCCAGAGGCAGTTTGGAACTCGGTAGTGAGTGTTGCAACCGGGAACAGATTTTTACACGCTACATGCTTCAGCACTCGGTGGTCCCGTTCTGTGAGCTTGTG
Source organism: Oncorhynchus mykiss (assembly GCF_057628025.1). NCBI lineage: Eukaryota > Metazoa > Chordata > Actinopteri > Salmoniformes > Salmonidae > Oncorhynchus > Oncorhynchus mykiss. Next base: position 89,333,334 of record NC_143024.1, on the reverse strand, counting down.
CGGCCTACCACTTTGCGGCTGAGCCGTTGTTGCTCCTAGACGTTTCCACTTCACAATAACAGCATTTACAGTTAACCGGGGCAGCTCTAGTAGGGCATAAATTTGACGATTTGACTTGGAAAGGTGGCATCCTATGACGGTGCCTTTTTGAAAGTCACTGAGCTCTTCAGTAAGGCCATTCTACTATGCTTGTCTATGGAGATTGCATGGCTGTGTGCTCGATTTTAAACACCTGTCAGCAACGGGTGTGGCTGAAATAGCCGAATCCACTCATTTTGAAGGGGTGTCCAAGTACGCGTGTGTGTGTATATAAATATGTGTGTATTTCTCTGCTGCGTTTGAAATGTGTTGTCTCTGTCAGTTGTTTTTGTTACGAAGTGGCCTGGAGGATGGCTGACTGTCTGTCGGAGGGGGAGCCTGTGTTCTGCGTGATCCAGGAGAACTTAAAGGTTGATGTGGGCCCTCACCTGCCCTTCAAAACGGCTGCGAAGAAGCGGGCCGAGCAAAGGTCAGGACCAGTCTATCTGTGATAGATGGGGTACTAATACAAGCAACTCTAATTGACTCTACTTTTGATATGATATCCCTCAGCACCACTTTAAATCATCACTGAAATCCCGACAGTACTGTTCCCACGACTCTAAATTCAGAGTTTTTTTGTCCTCAGAATAACCTATTTTCAACTAAACCAGATAAGTCTACTCACAAGGTCACCGCCTCTTTGTTACATGAAATGTAGTATATAATTTAAGGTGCTAAAAGTTATTTAATATCCACTGATAAAAGTGAAAACCTTTTATTAATACAAATGGACATCTTAGGCTGCTGGACTCCGTTGACATTCAACCTCATAGGTTCTGTTAAAAGTATCAACACTCAGTGTTAACCTGTGTAACCATTTGCTATCGACTTTCAAATGAGGTCTGGACTGCCAAGAAGAAGACCCATTCGCCGAAATGGAAATCATTGATTCTCCAGACACTCTGCCCCTTTTATGGAGAAGAACAAGGACAGATGGTATACAAACTGAACTCTTAAGAGACTCTCTTGAACTCTGAACTCTCAATGTATACAAAATACAGTAATGACATTAATAAAAATACAATTATTAAGTTTCTGTATTTTCATTATACATTTTTCAAAAGTATTGATGATTTGAGAATAAGCAGGATGGTGGGATCGTTAACCCTAATGGTGTGCAAGCCATCCATCAGGAAGGCTCGCCGGTCTCATATCTTCTGTGACACTAGAGGACAAAGATCTCCTACCAGAAATCCAGATCGTCTTTACATTCATATCATAATATTGGCATTTCTGAAGAAATGCAGTGCCTTTTTGACTTCATGAGTACTGTGTGCATTTGGGAAGCTGCTGTTCTCCAGGTGACATGTTGGGTAGGAGTTTTCTGACAGTGTGCGCCTGCTTGAAATAAAACATTTTAGCCTTCACCTTTTCAGCTTCATTGGGGCCTGTGTAGGCTTACTTTAATGTCAAGTTTACAAATGTATCTGTGATCTTGCTGTTTTGCATGTTGGGTGTGTCTGTGTGTTTTGCCTGGTTGGCAGGGTTGAACCTGATCCAGCTGGGATGCTTCTGCTGCAGTGACACCCGGGAATTGTCTGGACCACAAGCCTCACCTGCATGCCCCTCCCTGACTGGACTTGAATGAACCCCAACCAAAACCAAATGTAATAATCATACAGTACTCTAACCGTGTTAGAAGCACAGAATGAGCAAACAGTGATTTATAATAGGCACGGAAGTGACTCACAGTTTTCAATTCTCTCCTAACACCCACTCATATCAAGACTGATCTGTAGTCTTCTGTAGCTCAGTTGGTAGAGCATGGCACTTGCTAGGAGAGTGGGTTTGATTCCCTGGACCACCCATACGTAAAATGTGTGCACGTGTGACAGTCACTTTGTATAAAAGCATCTGGTAAATGGCATGTATTATATAAACATATAAATGTCCTCACTGTCAAACTTAACTATGTGTATGAACATAAGATTCAACAACTGAGACAAAAACTGAACAAGTTCCACAGACATGTGACTGACAGAAATGGAATAATGTGTCCCTGAACAAAGGGGAGGGTCAAAATCAAAAGTAACAGTCAGTGTCTGGTGTGGCCACCAGCTGCATTAAATACTGCAGTGCATCTGCTCCCCATGGACTGCACCAGATTTCCCAGTTCTTGCTGTGAGATGTTAACCCCACTCTTCCACCAAGGCACCTGCAAGTTCCCGGACATTTCTGCGGGGAATGGCCCTAGCCATCACCCTCCAATCCAACAGGTCCCAGACGCTCTCAATGTGGTTGTGATCTGGGCTCTTTGCTTGCCATGGCAGAACACTGACATTCCTGTCTTGCAGGAAATCACACAGAACGAGCAGTATGGCTGGTGGCATTATCATGCTGGAGGGTCATGTCAGGACGAGCCTGCAGGAAAGGTACCACATAAGGGAGGATGATGTCTTCCCTGTAACGCACAGAGTTAAGATTGCCTGCAATGACAACAAGCTCAGTCCGATGATGCTGTGACACACTGCCCCAGACCATGACGGACCCTCCACCTCCAAATCGATACCGCTCCAGAGTACAGGCCTCGGTATAAAGCCCATTCCTTTGACGATAAATGCGAATCCGACCATCACCCCTGGTGTGACAAAACCGTGACTCGTCACCATAGCAACAACCATCCGTAGCACGCGCTCCAGCAGGTATATCGCATTGGTCGTCCCCAAAGCCAACACTTACTTTGGCCGCCTTTCCTTCCAGTTCTCTGTTGCCAATGACTGGAATGAATTGCAAAAATCTCTGAAGCTGGAGTCTCATATCTCCCTCTCTAACTTTAAGCGTCAGCTGCCTGACCGATCACTGTACCTGTACATAACACACACGACTACCTCATCCCCATATTATTACTTACCCTCTTCCTCTTTTGCACCCCAAGTATCTACTTGCACATCATTATCTGCGCATCTATAACTCCAATACTAATGCTAAATTGTAATTATTTTCACCTCTAGGGCCCATTTATTGCCTACCACCCTACTCTTCTACATTTGCACATACTACATAAATAGAAAAATATTTTATTTTGTGTTGACTGTATGTTTGTTTGTGTAACTGCTCTGCTTTATCTTGGCCAGGTCGCAGTTGTAAATGAGAACTTGAGAACCTACCTGGTTAAAAAAGGTGAAATAAAATGTAAAAAATTAAGAGCACTTTTTGCCAGTCCTGTCTGGTCCAGCGACGGTGGGTTTGTGCCCACTGGCAACGTTGTTGCCGGTGATGTCTGGTGAGGACCTGCCTTACAACAGGCTTACAAGCCCTCAGTCCAACCTCAGACTATTGCGGACAGTCTGAGCACTGATGGAGGGATTGTGCGTTCCTGGTGTAACTTGGGCAGTTGTTGTCATCCTGTACTTGTCCCGCAGGTGTGATGTTCGGATGTACCGATACTGTGCAGGTGTTGTTACACGTGGTCTGCCACTGCAAGGACAATCAGCTGTCCATCCTGTCTCCCTGTAGCGCTGTCTTAGGCGTCTCACAGTACCGACATTGCAATTTATTGCCCTGGCCACATCTGCAGTCCTCATGCCTCCTTGCAGCATGCCTAAGGCACGTTCACACAGATGAGCAAGGACCCTGGGTGTCTTTCTTTTGGTGTTTTTCCGAGTCTGTGGAAAGGCCTCTTTAGTGTCCTAAGTTTTCATAACTGGGACCTTAATTGTCTACCGTCTGTAAGCTGTTAGTGTCTTAACGACCGTTCTACAGGTGCATGTTCATTAATTGTTTATGGTTCATTGAACAACCATGGGAAACAGTGTTAAACCCTTTACAATGATGATCTGTGAAGTTATTTGTATTTTTACAAATTATCTATGAAAGACTGGGTCCTGAAAAAGGGACTTTTATTTTTTGTTGCTGAGTTTATTACTTTGCTTTTCTGCAGTTGGAGCACACGACGGGCCAGAGACACCTCCACATGAAGCGATCTGCAACCTGCTGCAGAGGATCCAGAGCTAGATCACCTAGCAACAGACCACCATTCCACCCCCTTGCCTGGCGTCGCAGATGGAGACTGGAAGACACCTCTGGATAAGCACTGTTCAGCTACCTGAGCCATATCATTCAACACTCGTATGCCTGTGTGGTTTCTTTTTCATTAAAATACTATACTTTATTGGATACAGTTGCTTTTGTTAGGTTTTTGCAATGAAAATTGCACAATGAGACATTAGCACTTTTGTATAGTGGTGGACAATGAGACAAGGACAGCAGATATTCCAATTTGTAATCCTTTAAAAAAAATCATAATGTTCATTGATAAACACAGTAGTTAATTCTATACAAAGAGGGCTGCAGTTTACATTCACCTTGTAATTCATTGAATTTTTTGTGAATTCCTTGAGGCAAATATGTAACCGTAGTATATTCAATTACTGAGTAGACCAATGATTTCTCCATTCCTTAACATCGCCAGGCCACAGAGAAGGTAAAAGTATCCCAAGTACAACATATTTTTTATTTTTTTGTACAAGTTCTCAGGGTACTTCTTACATGTATGCAACAAGTTGACAAAAACAGTCACACAGAGAACAGGTTGATGTATCTGTTGGAAACCACTGACATACAAGACAACGGTTAGAAGGGTTTATTTTATCTAAAAACAGACCAAAGGGGTCATTAAAATCTGAGGGCTTTGCAGCACAGGCCTTCATAGACCAGAGATCTCCATGTCCATAGAGAAAGGAAGGTGTAGAGACCCATAGACCAGTGATGTCCATAGAGAAAGGAAGGCGTAGAGACCCATAGATCAGAGATGTTCATAGAGAAAGGAAGGCGTAGAGACCCATTGACCAGAGATCTCCATGTCCATAGAGAAAGGAAGGCGTAGAGACCCATAGTCCAAAGATGTCCACAGAGAAAGGAAGGCGTAGAGACCCATAGACCAGAGATCTCCATGTCCATAGAGAAAGGAAGTTGTAGAGACCCATAGACTAGAGATCTCCATAGAGAAAGGAAGGCGTAGAGACCCATTGACCAGAGATCTCCATGTCCATAGAGAAAGGAAGGCGTAGCGACCGATAGACCAGAGATGTTCATAGAGAAAGGAAGGCGTAGAGACCCATAGACCAGAGATGTCCATAGAGAAAGGAAGGCGTAGAGACCCATAGACCAGAGATGTTCATAGAGAAAGGAAGGCGTAGAGACCCATAGACCAGAGATGTTCATAGAGAAAGGAAGGCGTAGAGACCCATAGACCAGAGATCTCCATAGAGAAAGGAAGGCGTAGAGACCCATAGACCAGAGATCTCCATGTCCATAGAGAAAGAAAGGCGTAGAGACTCATAGACCAGAGATGTTCATAGAGAAAGGAAGGCGTAGAGACCCATAGACCAGAGATCTCCATGTCGATAGAGAAAGGAAGGCATAGAGACCCATATACCAGAGATGTTCATAGAGAAAGGAAGGCGTAGAGACCCATAGACCAGAGATGTCCGTAGAGAAAGGAAGGCGAAGAGACCCATAGACCAGAGATGTTCATAGAGAAAGGAAGGCGTAGAGACCCATAGACCGGAGACCACCATGTCCATGGAGAAAGGAAGGTGTAGAGACCCATAGACCAGAGATCTCCATGTCGATAGAGAAAGGAAGGCATAGAGACCCATATACCAGAGATGTTCATAGAGAAAGGAAGGCGTAGAGACCCATAGACCAGAGATGTCCGTAGAGAAAGGAAGGCGAAGAGACCCATAGACCAGAGATGTTCATAGAGAAAGGAAGGCGTAGACCCATAGACCAGAGATCTCCATGTCCGTAGAGAATGGAAGGCGTAGAGACCCATAGACCAGAGATCTCCATGTCCATAGAGAAAGGAAGGCGTAGAGACCCATAGACCAGATATGTTCATAGAGAAAGGAAGGCGTAGAGACCCATAGACCAGAGATGTTCATAGAGAAAGGAAGGCGTAGAGACCCATAGACCAGAGATGTTCATAGAGAAAGGAAGGCGTAGAGACCCATAGACCAGAGATGTTCATAGAGAAGAAAGGCGTAGAGACCCATAGACCAGAGATCTCCAAGTCTGTAGAGAAAGGAAGGCGTAGAGACCCATAGACCAGAGATGTTCATAGAGAAAGGAAGGCGTAGAGACCCATAGACCAGAGATGTTCATAGAGAAAGGAAGGCGTAGAGACCCATAGACCAGAGATCTTCATGTCCATAGAGAAAGGAAGGCGAAGAGACATTAGATACTGTACAGAATTATTTTCACTACGTCTCGCAATCCATTAAGGAAACCAAATGAAGCATAAATGTGGCAGCTGCTTGTCACTCATTTGCCACCCGACTAATGAATAAGCCTTTCTCTCCTCGCCTGCTTAGAGCGTCCTCCTTTCTGCCACACAACATTCACCCTGGTTTGATACACTCACTGAGTGTGCAGACTTAACTCTTGAATTAGAACATGGTAACGTGTAGAGAATTGCAGTTGACATAGCTAATAACCCTGGTGCAGCGGTCATCAACCTTTTCTGAGTCAAGATCACAGAGTCAAAATGCAAGCCGAGATCGATGAGGTTTGTGCAGTAGGCTATAGGCCCAATACATTATAATTGCATATTGGCTATGCTTGAATTGCCCTGCCAATGTTGTTCTTTTCAGACCACTTTGAAGTAATATTAACAAAACGTAGGTATATGATCACACTGGTAATAGATCATTTGTTTGTATTACATGTAAGGCACAGCTGAGTGAGCATAATCAATAGCTTTTGATTTTTTTTAACTGGACTGACGGCCTGCATCTGATGGTCAGTTTGAGTGGAGGGACTGAGCAGCGGTGAGGTTGCCTCTGACCCGACTCACCCTCCTTCCTCTCCCTCCGCTGAGAAAAGGGGGCACAGACCAGTCGATCACTTGGTTGGTGACCACTGCCCTAGTCCAACCGTAACCACTTCATTTGATTTAAACAAGTTGATTCAAGATCAGTACCATAAAGAGTCTTAATTTCCCACGATCCTACCTACCATCTGAGTGACTGACGATCCTACCTACAGTGGTTCTTCCTTTAAAAGTTGCGTCATACTGTAGCACACCTTGCGGGCTGCCGCAGAATTCTATAGCACGTTATTTTTTGTCAGCCATTAATGCTAGTTAGTGCTAGTTTGGCCACTAGAGGGCATCTTTGTGAAGCATTTGACTATAATATTTCCTGTACTAGAGAATTGAAAACTTTTCTTTGTAAGAACATAGTATATGGGATTGATTAAGACATTTTGCTTCATTAATTCGATTAATATTATGGTGTTTTTATTCCAATAAAAAACGAAAATATGGCGCTGTACAACGTGACCGGTTGGGAGTAGGCTACTGTACTATGAGCAAAATAATCCTAACATTTCCACACCCTAATCAACAATCAAATACAAATAGAGAAGACATGTCATTGATTGAACACAACCACTCAAAATTTATTTAACCTGTTTCAAATGATGCGACACAACCAATATAAGCCCGTTCAGAGAGCAAACAGGTTGTTGAAGGTGGGAAGAAGAAAGTCTGAGAATGGATAGAAGAAACAATGTGAGAGGACGAGGACGAGTGCGTATGCAAGGTGGGCGATGAGGAGGAGGAGGGCAAGAAAGAGGAAGAAGAGGACAAGAAAGAGGAAGACAAAGAGTGGGAATATCTGATGAAATTCGAGCAACAGTTATAGACCATGTTATTGTCCATGGACTGACAATGAGAGAAGCAGGACTTAGAGTGCAACCCAATTTGAGCCGATTTTCTGTGTCCACCAAAGTAAGGACATTCCGAGAAGAGAACAGGTACAGTATACTACTGTATTTTTGTAATTGCAAATTTACTGTACTACACTATATGCAGCTGTTTCAATAGACATTTGTAAAGTTAATCACTGTATGAATTGTACTGCATGTTTTGTAACTGCACAACTACGTTTTGTAGAATTGCAAGGCTGCCACATGCAGGTGGAAGGACAGCTATATTCACTAGGGAGCAAGAGGCCGTTATAGTTGGCCTGGTCCTTCAAGATAATGCAATACGAGAAATCCAGGAACGAGTGATACAAGACAACACACACTCCCAGGGAATCGACAGTGTGAGCATTTTCCACAATTGACCGTGTCCTCCATCGTAACAGGATGCAAATGAAACAAGTATACAGAGTATCTTTTGAGTGCAACTCACCAAGGGTGAAAGAACTGCGAGCTCAGTATGTGCAAGTAAGTGTACATTCAGAAACATTTACTGTAATCCAGATTGTCTACAGTACTAACACATACTATGTGAATGACATTACTCTTCAGTACATACAATGTATGTGAATCAGAAGCCTAATTGTACTCTACAGTATAGCACTGTCTCTGCACGACTTACAAAATCCTACATACAGTATATTGTATTTCTACACAGACAATATTTGACTTGGAATCCTTGGACAGACCCCATGAGTTCATCTTTGTCGGTGAAGCAGGCTTCAATCTAACAAAGAGGAGAAGGAGAGGCCGAAACATGATTGGACAGCAAGCCATTGTTGAAGTCCCTGGTCAACGAGGTGGCAATGTCACAATCTGTGCTGCTATCAGCAACCATGGTGTTCTACATCACCATGTTACACTCAGGCCATATAACACCCAGCACCTTCTAAGATTTATTGCCAATCTAAGAGATATTTTATTTGAGCAGCAGGTTCAAGAGCAGCAGGGTCAAGAGCTAATTGAGAATCTCATTCCCACCTAGGTGATAGTGTGGGACAATGTCAGTTTCCACCGAGCTGCTCAGGTAAGGGAATGGTTTAACATCAATGGGCAGTTTATGAACTTGTACCTCCCTCCATACTCACCTTTCCTGAATCCGATTGAGGAGTTTTTCTCCTCTTGGAGATGGAAAGTGTATGATAGACAACCCTACACCAGAGTAAATCTGCTGCAAGCCATGGATTTAGCCTGTGGTGATATAGGTGAGGAATCATGTCAGGGCTGGATACGGCACACAAGAGGCTTCTTCCCCCGTTGCCTCGGGAGGGACAATATTGCTTGTGATGTCGACAAAGTGCTCTGGCCTGACCCAGCCCAAAGACAAGAAGAAGCACATTGATCACGTTTACTCCTTTGATTTTTATCCTTTTTAGTATTGCAAACTGTAGTACAGTGCATTGTAGGCTGCACACTGTACAATGGACAAATTGTATGGCCCTGAACATTGTGCTTTCCATTTATTAACAGTACTGACTGCTCAATAGATTTTGACTGGTTGCAGGTTCATATCAACAAACAACAAGAATTACAGTATCACAGAGACAAAGGACAAGTTTGTGAGATGCAGGGTACAGTACTGTAAAAATAGGGGTACAAGGAGGAGGAAGAACAAAAAACAAAATTGCAAAGAGCAAAGCAGAGTAGTAATTTCTGTTCCATTTTTTTTTAATCAATTTTGAGCTATAGAACATGTTTTCGTTCATCAAAAGACAATGACGGAAAAATATGAATATGTTTTTAGATAAAAAAATGTACTTCTCCCTGAGAATTGTATGTTTTGAACAATGTGTTTTCTATTTTTCGGTGTATTGTTTACTGACTGCTTGAGAGTGTATATCATTTTGATCACTTGGTTTATGATTTGTGAGCAGTGTTTGACTTTGAACACAGGTAAAACTGTTTAGTGGCGAATGTTTCATTTTGGAAGAGGAGTCAGAGGTTAAGTAATAGCGCTTGAAGATGAAGTTTTGTGTTTAATGTTTTCAGGAAATGGAGCAAGGTTTCAGAAATTGTGTTTTAGCCATTGAGAAAAACTTTAATACATTGCAAGTTGGGGGGGGGGGGGGTCACACCTACAGTAGCCGAGCTACTAGACTATCCTTTGTAAAGGTTGAAGAGTCTTTTGTCCTGCTAATAGCCCATCCTTGAAATGTTTACCTACTTTGCAGCCTGCTACACTTGTTTTCTCTCCCTGTTTTTAGAGGGAGACAAACCAAAAGCCCACCGCCCGCCCGGGCCAAACCCTCCCCTAACCCAGACGACGCTGGGCTAAATGGGTCTCCTGGTCGCGACCGGCACGGGTATCGAATCAACATCTGTAGCAACGCAGTGTCTTAGACCGCTGTGCCACTCGGGAGGCCCCATTCAAAGTTTTTAATGCTTATCAATTGCATTGCACAAAGTATCAAAATACTAAAATACTACTTAAACAGGACTCAAAGAATTGAATTGAAATGTTAATTTTATTTTTGGATCACAGAAACAATGAGAAAATATGGAAAAATAAATAAATAATGAAATGTTAATTATTTAAAGCAGCCTGTGTAATCGGCACATTACTCATGTCGCCTACGGTAGGCCTACAGTATATCAAAAAATAATTACATTTAGAGGATTCTAAATTAATATCTAAGGGGCATTTTCCATTAGGGCAAATCTGGTCTGTGAGAATATCTAAGGGGCTTTATATAATTGTAATGCAGGGTTGTTAATAATAATAATAAATCGCTTTGTTTAAAAAAATAACTATATTTTTAATAACCCCTTGTGATAGTGTGGTGCAATGACATCACCATCTACCACTAACGGTCGCAGCATAAACTCGTAACTTTTAAAGGAAGAACCACTGTACAAACTGAGTGACTGATGATCCTACCTATCTACCTACTGAGTGACTGACGATCCTACCTATCTAACTACCGAGTGACTGACGGTCCTACCTACCTACCAAGTGACTGACGATTCTACCTACATACCGAGTGATTGACGATCCTACCTACCGAGTGACGATCCTACCTACCGAGTGACTGACGATCCTACCTACCAACTGAGTGACTGACTATCCTACCTACCTACCGAGTGACTGACGATCCTACCTATCTACTTACCGAGTGACTGACGATCATACCTACCAACTGAGTGACTGACGATCCTACCTACCAAATGAGTGACTGAATTGCTAACTGGACCTCGCCATGCTCAGAGCAGTTGTGTCAGGGTATCTTTGTAGGATTTTTGTGCACCTCCCGTCTTCTTAGGCTGGTCCCTGAGGGCCAAAGTCTTGTCCGATGGTACTTTTTCTAGACTCTCACTCCACCGAGGGCTCCTGGTCTGGCCAGGTCAGGTCAGGGCTGGAGTAACAATGCTGTCTGGCCAGGTCAGGGCTGGAGTAACACTGCTGTCTGGCTAGGTCAGGTCAGGGCTGGAATAACACTGCTGTCTGGTCAGGTCAGGGCTAGAGTAACACTGCTGTCTGGCCAGGTCAGGTCAAGGCTAGAGTAACACTGCTGTCTGGTCAGGCCAGGTCAGGTCAGGTCTAGAGTAACACTGCTGTCTGGCCAGGTCAGGTCTAGAGTAACACTGCTGTCTGGCCAGGTCAAGGCTGGAGTAACACTGCTGTCTGGCCAGGTCAGGGCTGGAGTAACACTGCTGTCTGGCCAGGTCAGGGCTGGAGTAACACTGCTGTCTGGCCAGGCCAGGTCAGGGCTGGAGTAACACTGCTGTCTGGCTAGGTCAGGTCAGGGCTGGAATAACACTGCTGTCTGGCCAGGTCAGGTCTAGAGTAACACTGCTGTCTGGCCAGGTCAGGGCTGGAGTAACACTGCTGTCTGGCCAGGTCAGGGCTGGAGTAACACTGCTGTCTGGCCAGGTCAGGGCTGGAGTAACACTGCTGTCTGGCCAGGTCAGGTCAGGTCTAGAGTAACACTGCTGTCTGGCCAGGTCAGGTCAGGGCTGGAGTAACACTGCTGTCTGGCCAGGTCAGGGCTGGAGTAACACTGCTGTCTGGCCAGGTCAGGGCTGGAGTAACACTGCTGTCTGGCCAGGTCAGGTGAGGGCTGGAGTAACACTGCTGTCTGGTCAGGTCAGGGCTGGAGTAACACTGCTGTCTGGCCAGGTCAGGTCAAGGCTAGAGTAACACTGCTGTCTGGTCAGGCCAGGTCAGGTCAGGGCTGGAGTAACACTGCTGTCTGGCCAGGTCAGGTCAAGGCTAGAGTAACATTGCTGTCTGGTCAGGCTAGGTCAGGTCAGGGCTGGAGTAACACTGCTGTCTGGCCACGTCAGGGTTGGAGTAACACTGCTGTCTGGCCAGGTCAGGTCAGAGCTCGTCATCTTCTATGGACCAGCCCTTCAGGCTACTTATTCACAGACAACAGCAGGTTAATCTGGAGAGAGCGAGAACAGAAACACAGAGCTAACAACATCCAGCATGACTCAATGTCACTCCAGACGCCACTACACACAGTAAAAAATATATTGTGATCCCAATTGGATAACCTGAATAAAAGAAAGTTGATTAAATACACTTGTAAAAAGACCTTGAGATCTAACAGCCATCCCCAGTGCAAGAGTGATGAACCTTGTAATACCATGCCCTTGGTTCTGATTTTGTAGTGTAGCCAGTACAAGACTTGCCTGTTCCATAGAAGAGCAAGCGATGATCTGAAGGTCCCCTCCACTGTATCCCTCCTGAATCACGGTGTGCAGTCTCTGAAACCCCTGCTGGATGTTGTTCTGTTGGAGAAAACAGCACGCTAGCCAGAGAGCTGCTGGAGAGAAATTACACCCCCACCGGTCCCCTTTGTATCCTAGTTGCCATGTCAACGCCATTGTTGTGCACTTAGATTCACTTAGATTAGCACTTAGCCGTACACAAAGAGCCACAATAATTACTGAACAATGATTTCTCTTTAACAAGCAAGATCGAGGCTGAAAATGGTAACTGAGCATTGCTCAGCCTCAGCGACCTGCTGAAAACGTCTATTTGTTTTGTAGGCGTGTACCAAAACCATTATGAGATCCCGAACAGGGTTAGCCTGGCTCCAAATCTGTTTGTGCTGTATTGTCCTTTTTTGTCAGGAAAGCTCAAACCGATTTGGGACCAGGCTAGTACAGGGTTGTTAAAAGGAGAATGAGAGTTTCAATTCCTCCAGCGTGTAACAGACACCCACCCGAACAGGCTTGAAGAGGATAAACTCTGTGTCTCCGTTGGCCCGGTACAAGGACATGCTTTGTAACGTGCTTGGCAGCTTGCTCTTCATCACCCTGTAGGTAGGCATCACTATGTCGTTGATCTTGGCTAAAAGGGGAGGCACAGAAAGTCATTTTCCAGTTCCATGCCTTCCTTCCACCACATGATTTAGAGGTTCCACTGAAATATGATGCTACTGTTTCTTACCCGGCTGTTATCCAAGGTTGTTGAGAGAGGTTGTGGGTGGGACCTCTTTGGATCACCATGGTTTTCAGAGCGGACACCTGAAACAACACAAAGTCCATCACCCTCACACAAGGACAACATGAGTAATCTCACACCTGCAAACCTTGAAGAATTTTGATGAGTACCACTTCAGTGTGGCGGTGGAATCCCAGGCCCCCCCACATTGCTCAAATCATAGGGAAATGCACATTTGTTGCCTAATAAGGATGTTGGCAGAAGGCTGCCAGGGTAGGAATGGTAGGCTATAGACTGTTAGGAGTACTTGGTAATTGGCTGCTCTTCATTAGCTAACTAGAAATGTGTTTAAATGTACAATCAGGGCTGTCCGTAGGAGTTTCTAACAAGGTGATGCTGATGTATGCCTAAGGCTGGGTAGGGGGATGTCTGGAGGGGTGTCAGCCAACTTCCCCCTCAGAATGTAACTATTTGTTTTTCAAAAACCTATAACTGCTGTTTCCTGAAACCTACTGCAGTGTCTTAAATCATATCAAACAAAGTAGTCAACACAGAAGTCAGGTGTTTGATCGTTAATAAAATTGAGGTTGTCTCAATGACACTTTTACATTTTTCTAGGTGAAATTTGGGGGGGGGGGGGGTAATGATCATTGTAATTAATAGGTGTCTTTATGTGGATAGTCTAGTGAAAATGTAAACTGTTTTAATTGTATAGTAGTCTAGCATACTGTAAGCTGTTTGGAATATGAAACAAGTGAACTAGGCCTATATGAGTTTGTATCAGATCACCATCCTTCACCTCATCCATCAAGTTAGGTCTGACTACTAGGCTACCAATCATTCAACATGCCTTGTTTTCATTGGTGAACTGCCTTATGATAGCATGAGCAACCTACTGTTAATTAACATACAGTACAGCTTACAGTGCCTTCAGAAAGTACATACATCCCTTGACTTTACTTTTTCCACATTGTATTGCTTGTATTTAATTGTCATGTTTGTCAACAAGCTACACAAAATACTTGAATGTCAAAGTGAAAGAAAAAAAAATGTATTAATGGAAAATAAAACATATCTTTTGATTAAATAAGTATTAAACCCCCTGAGTTAATACATGTAAGAATTACAGTGAGTCTTTCTGGGTATGTCTCTATGAGCCACGCAAACCTGGATTGAACAATATTAGCCCATTATTATTTTACAAATTCTCAAAGCTCTGTCAAGTTGATCATTGCTAGACAGCCATTTTCAAGTCTTGCTATAGAGTTACAAGACGATTTAAGTTATTGCGTTTTAGGTTATTGTCCTGCTGAAAGGTGGATTTGTCTCCCAGTGTCTGGTGGAAAGCAGACTGAACCAGGTTTTCCTCTATAATTTTGCCTTTGCTTGGCTCTATTCAATTTATTTTTATTTAAAAAAAACTCCCTAGTCCTTGACGATGAAAGGCATACCCATAACATGATGCAGCCACCACCATGCTTGAAAACATGAGGAGTGGTACTCAGTGATGAGCTGTGTTGGATTTGCCTAAAACATGATGCTTTGTAATCAGGACAAAACGTTAATTTCTTAGCCACATTCTTTGCAGTTTTACTTTAGTGCCTAATAGCAAATAGGATGCATGTTTTATAATATTTTTATTATGTAAAGGCTTCAGTCTTTTTTACTCAGTCATTTAGGTTCTTATTGTGGAGTAACTAAACTCATGAATACCTTACTGCAAATAGCCTATATGTCATGACATTAGATACACATTGAACAAAATAAAGTCATGCCTTGTATCTGGCTACCAACTTGTGCCAGAACTCTATTTCCACAAGGGGGAAATGCATGTATCAATCAATGGACTATGAAATGGCTTACTTCACCATTGCTTTAAAAAAAACTCAGCAAAAAATAAAAAAGTCCCTTTTACAAGACCCTGTCTTTCAAAGATAATTCGTAAAAATCCAAATAACTTCACAGATCTTCGTTGTAAAGACTTTAAACACATTTTCCCATGATTGTTCAATGACCCATAAACAATGGAATGAACATGCACCTGTGGAACGGTTGTTAAGACAATAACACCTTACAGACGGTAGGCAATTAAGGTCTCAGTTATGAAAACTTAGGACACTAAAGAGGCCTTTCCACTGACTCGGAAAAACACCAAAAGAAAGATGCCCAGGGTCCCTGCTCATCTGCGTGAATGTGCCTTATACATGCTGCAAGGAGGCATGAGGACTGCAGATGTGGCCAGGGCAATAAATTGCAATGTCCGTCATGTGAGACGCCTAACACAGCGCTACAGGGAGACAGGACGGACAGCTGATCGTCCTCGCAGTGGCAGACCACGTGTAAAAACACCTGTACAGGATCGGTATATTCGAACATCACACCTGCGGGACAGGTACAGGATGGCAACAACAACAACTGCCTGAGTTACACCAGGAACGCACAATCCCTCCATCAGTGCTCAGACTGTCCGCAATAGGCTGAGAGAGGCTGGACTGAGGGCTTGTAGGCCTGTTATAAGGCAGGCCTGTTTGTAAGGCAGGTCCTCACCAGACATCACCGGCAACAACGTCATCTAGGGGCACAAACCCACCGTCGCTGGACCAGACAGGACTGGCAAAAAGTGCTCTTCACTGACGAGTCACGGTTTGTCTCACTAGCGGTGAGTCGGATTCACGTTTTTCTTCTAAGGAATGAGCGTTACACCGAGGCCTGTACTCTGGAGCGGGATCGATTTGGTGGTGGAGGGTCCGTCATGGTCTGGGGTGGTGTGTCACAGCATCATCGGACTGACCTTGTAGTCATTGCAGGCAATCTCAAAGCTGTGCATTACAGGGAAGATATCCTCCTCCCTCATGTGGTACCCTTCCTGCAGGCTCATCCTGACATGACCCTCCAGCATGACAATGCCACCAGCCATACTGCTTGTTCTGTGCGTGATTTCCTGCAAGACAGGAATGTCAGTGTTCTTTCGTGGCCAACGAAGAGCCCGGATCTCAATCCCATTGAGCACATCTGGGACCTGTTGGATCGGAGGGTGATGGCTAGGGCCATTCCCCCCAGAAATGTCCGGGAACTTGCAGGTGCCTTGGTGAAAGAGTGGGGTAACATCTCACAGCAAGAACTGGCAAATCTGGTGCAGTCCATGGGGAGGAGATGCACTGCAGTACTTAACGCAGCTGGTGGCCACACCAGATACTGACTGTTACTCTTGAACCCCCTTTGTTCAGGGACACACATTATTCAATGTCTCTTAGTCACATGTCTGTGGAACTTGTTCAGTTTGTCTCAGTTGTTGAATCTTATGTTCATACAAATATTTACACATGTGAGAGGACGTTTCTTTTTTTGCAGAGTTTACAATGTAGTTGATCTAACCTCAGGTTTCTCTACTCACAGCCATTTAAAAATATGCACTATGCAGAAATCCATAACCCAAAATATTGTATTTTCAACTGGTGTACAAAACCGAAAGTAAAAGACGCAAAAAGTAAACTTAAGGCCGGGAAGCATAGAAATTGCGCACATAGAACAGATCTACTGCTTCTTAGACTTGCTTTCAACGGGAATGACAATCTACATTTCTATGTGGATTTGGTCAGGTCGCCCAAAATATGACATATTGCAGCTTTAACTCTAAGTGTTTTAAAGTCACCACTGGCCTCATGCTGAAATCCCCAAGTAGTTTCCGTCCTCTCCGGCAACTGAGTTAGGAGGATGCCTGTATCTTTGTAGTGACTGGGTGTATTGATACACCATCCAAAGTGTACAGTGCATTCAGAAAGTATTCAGACCCCTTGACTATTACCAAATTGTATTACGTTACAGCCTTATTCTAAAATTGATTAAATTAAAACAATCCTCAATCTACACACAATACCCCATAATGACAAAGCGAGAACAGGTTTATAAATTTATACATTTTATACATTTTTTTAAACAGAAATACCTTATTTACATAAACATTCAGAACAACTGCTATGAGACTCGAAATTGAGTGCAGGTGCATCCTGTTTCCATTGATCATCCTTGAGATTTCTACAACTTCATTGGAGTTCACCTGTGATAAATCCAATTGATGACATAATTTGGAAAGGCCCACACCAGTCTGTATAAGGTCCCACAGTTGACAGCGCATGTCAGAGCAAAAAACTCTCAGACCATGAGAAACAAGATTCTCTGGTCTGATGAAACCAAGATTGAACTCTTTAGCTTGAATGCCAAGCGTCACGTCTGGAGGAAACCTGGCACCATCCCTACGGTGAAGCATGGTGGTGGCAGCATCATGCTGTGGGGATGTTTTTCAGCTGCAGAGACTGGGAGACTAGTCAGGATTAAGGCAAGATGAATGGAGCAATGTACAGAGAGATCCTTGATGAAAACCTGCTCCAGAGCGCTCAGGATCTCAGACTGGGGCAAAGGTTCTCCTTCCAACAGGACAACGACCCTAAGTACACATCCAAGACAACGCAGGAGTGGCTTGTCCTTGAATGTCCTTGAGTGGCACAGCCAGAGTCCGGACTTGAACCCAATCGAACATCTCTGAAGAGACCTGAAAAACATACCTGACAGCTTGAGAGAATCTGCGGAGAAGAATAGGAGAAACTCCCCAAATACAAGTGCCAAGCTTGTAGTGTCATACCCATAAAGACTCAAGGCTGTAAAGCTTCAACAAAGTACTGAGTAAAGGGTCTGAATACTTAAGTAAATGTGATATATTTTTATAAATTAGCAAAACATTCTTAAAACCTGTTTTTGCTTTGTCATTATGGGGTATTGTGTGAAGATTGATGAGGGAAAGTTAACAATTTAATCTATTTTAGAATAAGGCTGTAACGTAACAAAATGTGGAAAAAGTCAAGGGGTCTGAATAATAATTTCACCATGCTCAAAGGGATATATATATATATATTATTTTCATCTACCAATAAGTTGCCGTTCTTTGTGGGGCATTGAAAAACATCCCTGGTCTTTGTCATTGAACATGTGCTTGAAATTCACTGCTTGAATGAGGGACCTATAACAGACAATTTTACGTGTGGGGTAGTCATTCAACAATCATGTTCAACACTATTATTTAACACAGAGTTAGTCCATGCAGATTATCTGACTTGTTAAGCACATTCTTACTGCTGAAGTTATTTAGGCTTGCAATAACAGAGGGATTGAATACTTTTCATTTTTTATTAACTTCTAGAAACATAATTCCACTTTGACATTATGGGGTATTGTGTGTAGGTAAGTGACACAAAATCTAAATCTAATCAATTTTAAATTCAAGCTGTGTGAATACTTTATGAAGGCACTTTCTTTCAAGAGGACAGATCAAGAAGTGATTAATTAACATGATCCTACTAATGTTTTAACAGTCTAAAGCATGAAACACACAGAGAATCTCACTGCTGATAGACTGGTACTCATCACAGCGTGAGGCCCTTCCTTCTCTTGCTAGAACAAAAAGTGGTACTTGCTGCGTACCAACCCGATAGCGACGATCGCAATGCTCATCATTGGCCAACAACTTGACTTTGAGCCAATCAGAGAGTACGAACCCTCCCGTGTGAGAGGCAAAAAATAATAATAAATGAGGGCATTTTCTCCATACATCCGCAGATGAGCCAGTCACACTTCATATGCATTGGTAGCTAGCTAAGTGCGCAAACGCAATGCACACAACACTAAATACTTCCTCCAAACTAGCTAACCAGTGACCTTTCCCCTACACTCAAAATAGTAATTAAAACAGAAGTGGATGGCAGAGAACATGTCTACCGTTTACCCTCACTTCCTGGACAGAACAGAGCCTGAGATATACAGTTTACCCTCACTTCCTGGACAGAACAGAGCCTGAGATATACCGTTTACCCTCACTCCCTGGACAGAACAGAGCCTGAGATATACAGTTTACCCTCACTTCCTGGACAGAACAGAGCCTGAGATATACCGTTTACCCTCACTCCCTGGACAGAACAGAGCCTGAGATATACAGTTTGCCCTCACTTCCTGGACAGAACAGAGCCTGAGATATACAGTTTACCCTCACTTCCTGGACAGAACAGAGCCTGAGATATACAGTTTACCCTCACTTCCTGGACAGAACAGAGCCTGAGATATACAGTTTACCCTCACTTCCTGGACAGAACAGAGCCTGAGATATACAGTTTTAGAAACTGTTCTTCATCCTGTCAGCATTATATGGCAACACAGGAATATTTATAGAGCACAGGGCTGCGGGCCAGAAGGTTGTGGGTTTATAGACCACCCTGGACAAGAGTAGGGGTGGAAAGATCTCCATTATAGTAAAAGCATAGCATGAATCTGTCATCATGTTTACAGGTCTGAAAAAAAATAAAGACCTTTTATAAAAATGTCATGCAATTCTTCGTAATTTTACACATTAGTAGAATATTTTTTAATAATACCACACAAATTCCAGGCTAAGAATGGACAGAGAGATAGGCCTATGTGTACATCTGACAGGCTAAGAATGGACAGAGAGATAGGCCTATGTGTTCATCTGACAGGCTAGGAATGGACAGATAGATAGGCCTATGTGTTCATCTGACAGGCTAAGAATGGACAGAGAGATAGGCCTATGTTCATCTTATCCTATTTCTCCAATGCCAAATCAGTGCATCTTGTTTGCAAATAATTTAATAATTAGGAATCGGAGCATGGTACTTTCAAAAGTTAGGTCTACCTGTCCACCACAGACACAGAAGGCCTACTGACACAGGCAAATGTGAGCTTTAACTGCTGGTTATTCTTGGTCCGTGGCTTAACCCAACGAGAGAAGGTCACAAGGTTTCCCTCAAAGCTGTCTGGGTTTAAACATCTTCTATTGTACAGAAAGTGAATAGCTTTCAACAAATTGACAGTGACAGAATTAGATTTCCACGCAAAGGACATTTTTTGGTCTACCTTGGCTATAGAAGGTTGTAGCTCAGCCTCTTAATGTCAACGAAACTAAAACAATGATGTTCCCATAATGCATCAGTCACGTCTTTCCCAGGTATTTTACAGCTTGTTTCTAGCATAAAGCATCACAGACCAAAACGCTATTATAGATCACTTTATATAATTGGATCCGTAAGCTAACAAATCAAATGTATTTATAAAGCCCTTCTTACATCAGCTGATATCTCAAAGTGCTGTACAGAAACCCAGCCTAAAACCCCAAACAGCAAGCAATGCAGGTGTAGAAGCATGGTGGCTAGGAAAAACTCCCTAGAAAGGCCAAAACCTAGGAAGAAACCTAGAGAGGAACCAGGCTCTGAGGGGTGACCAGTCCTCTTCTGGCTGTGCCGGGTGGGAGATTATAAGAGTACACGGCCATTAAGGCCAGATTGTTCTTCAAGATGTTCAAACGTTCATAGATGACCAACAGGGTGAAATAATAAATCACAGTGGATATACGTAGCTGGTTTGTAGCATAATGCATCACCGATCAAAGCGCTGTTATAAATTACTTGATATCATTCAAATCGGTTTTATTTTCTTCAAAATCTTGCTAACAAAAGGGTAGACCTGCATTTTTTAAAAACATTTTCTTTAATAAAATGAAGGCCTAAGGCCTCTCTCAATTCGAGTCTTGGTTTTAACATAACAGCCCTTCACTGACACGGAGGGAGGCTATTTAAAAAGTGCATGGTGGGAGGAGGAATTGACTGACAAATCTATGGATATAGCAGTCTATAGCCTAATTTCATCAGTCAAACAGAAATTGGCTCCAACACAAAGCCCCTTTTGGTGTTAGTACAGTCTAATTAAAATGAAGACGGTTCCAACTAATGTCTTCTGGAATTTGCCTACTTTCAGCACCATGTACTGTCCATTTCTGATTGGTTGTGCCCCGGCTGCTGCTTCAAGTAAATCACTAGACTCTGGCTTATTCACAATAATATCAATAACTCTGATAAATACATCATGGGAAAGAAACACATCGTTTGTATTAAAATCAAATCATAGCAAGCTATCAAAGTTGACCTCCAGTCCTCCTTCTCAAACTGAACAGAACATAGGCTATAGGCTAATCTGCGCAGAAGACACAGAATTTGGGGGAATAGACCTAATGCATTTTTTCTTTGACTCCTGAACCGCCAACGTACAGTAGGCCCTACACAGCACAGCCACTGGTTAGGCAGCACACAACGTTTTTGATCGGCAAGAGCAGAGCAGGGCCGGCGCTCAGGGTTGGAATATCCATCGCAGTGTGTAATGCAGCCTAGTTTTATTCACACCATCCATCTTAGAAATATAACTTTGCTCTGTGCTTCTCCAATCACGCGCTTCGTAGCCTATAGCCTATAAATCATTTGATTGAGACCACACTAAATAGCCAAAAGGCGCACTTGATATTTCGTGCCCAGCAGAGAATCAGAGATGGGGGCGGCATCGATATACACTGAGTGTACAATTTTTATTATAATTTGTAAAAAAAAAAAAATGTAACCTTCATTTAACTAGGCAGGTCAGTTAACAACAAATTCGTATTTACAATGACGGCCTACCCCAGCCACACCTGGACGACGCTGGGCCAATTGTGCGCCGCCCTATCACGGCCGGATGTGATACAGCCTGGATTCCAACCAGGGAGACGCCTTTTGCGCTGAACTGCACTGCCTTAGACCGCAGCGCCACTCGGGAGCGCAACTGCTCTTTCCATGACATAGACTGACCAGGTGAATCCAGGTGAAAGCTATGATCCCTTACTAATGTCACTTGTTAAATCCACTTAAAATCAGTGTAGATGAAGGGGAGGAGACAGGTGAAATAAGGATTTTTAAGTCGTGAGACAATTGAAACGTATTGTATATGTGTGCCATTCAGAGGGTGAATGGGCAAGACAACATATTGAAGTGCCTTTGAACGGGGTATGGTACTGTAGTAGGTGCCAGGGGCACCGGTTTGTGTCGAAAACTACAACACTGCTGGGTTTCAAGCTTAACAGTTTCGTGTGTGTATCAAGAATGGTCCACCACCTAAAGGACATCCAGCCAACTTGACACAACTGTGGGGATATCGGCCAGCATCCCTGTGGAACACTTTCGACACCTTGTAGAGTCCAATTGTCTGTAATAATTGTTACAGACATATTCTTTCACTGTATCACAATTCCAGTGGGTCAGAAGTTCACATACACTAAGTTGACTGTGCATTTAAACAGCTTGGAAAATTTCAGAAAATAATGTCATGGCTTTAGAAGCTTCTGATAGGCTAATTGACATGATTTGAGTCAATTGGAGGTGTACCTGTATATGTATTTCAAGGCCTACCTTCAAGCTCAGTGCCTTTTTGCTTGACATCATGGGGAAATCAAAAGATATAAGCCAAGACGACAGAAAAAAGAATTGTAGACCTCCACAAATCTGGTTCGAAGCCTGAAGGTACCACGTTCATCTGTACAAACAATAGTACGCAAGTATAAACACCATGTGACCATGCAGCCGTAATACCTCTCAGGAAGGAGACTCGTTCTGTCTCCTAGAGATGAACGTACTTTGGTGTGAAAAGTGCAAATCAATCCAAGAACAACAGCAAAGGACCTTGTGAAGATGCTGGAGGAAACAGGTACAAAAGTATCTATATCCACAGTAAAACGAGTCCTATATCGACATAACCTGAAAGGCCGCTCAGCAAGGAGAAGCCACTGCGCCAAAACTGCTATAAAAAGCC
Organism: Oncorhynchus mykiss; assembly: GCF_057628025.1. Classification (NCBI taxonomy): domain Eukaryota; kingdom Metazoa; phylum Chordata; class Actinopteri; order Salmoniformes; family Salmonidae; genus Oncorhynchus; species Oncorhynchus mykiss. The sequence goes on along the minus strand of NC_143024.1, from coordinate 89,310,482 downwards.
AGACTACGGTTTGCAACTGCACATGGGGACAAAGATAGTAATTTTTGGAGAAATGTCCTCTGGTCTGATGAAACAAAAATAGAACTGTTTGGCCATAATGACCATCGTTATGTTTGGAGGAAAAGGGGGGATGCTTGGCAGGCCGAAGAACACCATCCCAACCGTCAAGCACGGGGGTGGAAGCATCATGTTGTGCTGTCAGAGCCCCAGGCTACGTCTGCCTGTCCTCTCCTCGGTCCGACTTACACGTTACCTTGGTGAGGAACTCCTCCAGATTCCCCACAGAGAGGTGAGTCTGTTGCTGGATGAACTGCTCACAGCTGAACTTCAGGTGGGGGTCTACGTCCTTCTCCCAGTCGATGTATTGTTCTTTTATCTCAGGTGATCCCTAAGGTCCAACAGAGACAGAGAGACAGAGTTTAGTTACTTGTACAGGGCGTCCTATTAAATCGGCATTGGCCGATGAATTGGGGCCAATTTCAAGTTTTCATAACAATCGGTAATCAGCATTTTTGGCCGCCGATTATGGCCGATTACATTGCACTCCACGAGGAGACTGTGTGGCAGGCTGACCACCTGTTACGCGAGTGCAGCAAGGAGCCAAGATAAGTTGCTAGCTAGCATTAAACTTATCTAGCAACTTATCTTATAAAAAAACAATCAAACTACACATGGTTGATGATATTACTAGTTTAACTAGCTTGTCCTGCGTTTCAAATAATCAACGTGGTGCCTGTTAATTTATCATCGAATCACAGCCTACTTCGACAAATGGGTGATTTAACAAAAGCGCATTCGCAAAAAAAAACACTGTCGTTGCACCAATGTACCGAACCATAAACATCAATGCCTTTCTTAAAATCAATACACAAGTACATTTTTTAAACCTGCATATTTAGCCCGTAAGCAATATTAACTAGGGAAATTGTGTCACTTCTTTTGCGTTCTGTGCAAGCAGAGTCAGGGTATATGCAGCAGTTTGGGCCGCCTGGCTTGTTGAAAACTATGTACAGACCATTTCTTCCTAACAAAGACCGTAATTAATTTGCCAGAATTTTACATAATTATGACATAACATTGAAGGTTGTGCAATGTAACAGCAATATTTAGACTTATGGATGCCACCTGCTCGATAAAATATGGAACGGTTCCGTATTTCACTAAATGTTTTGTTTTCGAAATTATATTTTCCAGCAGCTCTTCGCAATGCTTGAAGCACAGCGCTGTTTATGACTTCAAGCCTATCAACTCCCGAGATTAAGCTGGCAATACTATAGTGCCTATAAGAACTTCCCATAGTCAAAGGAAAATGAAATACAAATGGTATAGAGAGAAATAGTCCTAATAATTCCTATAACTACAACTGAGAATATAGAAGACTCATGTTAAAGGGAAACTCCAGCTTTCATATGATCTCATGTTCTGAGCAAGGAACTGAAACGATAGCTTTCTTACATGGCACATATTGCACTTTTACTTTCTTCTCCAACACTGTGTTTTTGCATTACTTAAACCAAATTGAAAATGTTTCATTATTTATTTGAGACCAAATAGATTTGTATTTATGTATTATATTATTAAAAGTTAGTTAGTTACTAGTAACTGGTATTGCAGATGAGGTCCAACAGAGATAGGTTAGTTAGTTACTAGTACATAGTAATATAGATGAGGTCCAGAGAGAGGTTAGTTAGTTACTAGTACTGTAGATTATGTCCAGAGAGAGGTTAGTTAGTTACTAGTACATAGTACTGTAGATGAGGTCCAGAGAGAGGTTAGTTAGTTACTAGTACATAGTACTGTAGATTAGGTCCAGAGAGAGGTTAGTTAGTTACTAGTACATAGTACTGTAGATTAGGTCCAGAGAGAGGTTAGTTAGATACTAGTACTGTAAATGAGGTCCAAAGAGAGGTTAGTTACTAGTACATAGTACTGTAGATGAGGTCCAGAGAGAGGTTCGTTTCTAGTACATAGTACTATAGATTAGGTCCAGAGAGAGGTTAGTTAGTTACTACTACTGTAGATGAGGTCTAGAGAGAGGTTAGTTACTAGTACATAGTACTATAGATTAGATCCAGAGAGAGGTTAGTTAGTTACTAGTACATAGTACTGTAGATTAGGTCCAGAGAGAGGTTAGTTAGTTAGTTAGTTAATTAGTTAGTTAGTTACTAGTACATAGTGCTGTAGATTAGGTCCAGAGAGAGGTTAGTTAGTTAGTTACTAGTACACAGCATTGTATATTAGGTCCAGAGAGAGGTTAGTTAGTTACTAGTACATAGTACTGTAGATTAGGTCCAGAGAGAGGTTGGTTAGTTACTAGTACACAGCAATGTATATTAGGTCCAGAGAGAGGTTAGTTAGTTACTAGTACATAGTACTGTAGATGAGGTCCATAGCGAGGTTATTTACTAGTACATAGTACTCCAGATTAGGTCCAGAGAGAGGTTAGTTAGTTACTAGTACATAGTACTGTAGATTAGGTCCAGAGAGAGGTTAGTTAGTTACTACTACTGTAGATGAGGTCTAGAGAGAGGTTAGTTACTAGTACATAGTAATATAGATTAGGTCCAGAGAGAGGTTAGTTAGTTACTAGTACATAGCACTATAGATTAGGTTCAGAGAGAGGTTAGTTAGTTAGCTACTAGTACATAGTACTGTAGATTAGGTCCAGAGAGAGGTTATTTACTAGTACATAGTACTGTAGATTAGGTTCAGATAGAGGTTAGTTAGTTACTAGTACATAGTACTGTAGATTAGGTCCAGAGAGAGGTTAGTTAGTTAGTTACTAGTACATAGTACTGTAGATTAGGTCCAGAGAGAGGTTATTTACTAGTACATAGTACTGTAGATGAGGTCCAGAGAGAGGTTATTGACTAGTACATAGTACTGCAGATTAGGTCCAGAGAGAGGTTAGTTAGTTACTACTACTGTAGATGAGGTCTAGAGAGAGGTTAGTTACGAGTACATAGTACTATAGATTAGGTCCAGAGAGAGGTTAGTTACTACTACTGTAGATTAGGTCCAGAGAGAGGTTAGTTAGTTACTAGTACATAGTACTGTAGATTAGGTCCAGAGAGAGGTTAGTTAGCTACTAGTACATAGCACTGTAGATTAGGTCCAGAGAGAGGTTAGTTAGTTAGTTAGTTACTAGTACATAGTACTGTAGATTAGGTCCAGAGAGAGGTTAGTTAGCTACTAGAGAGAGGTTAGTTAGTTAGTTAGTTACTAGTACATAGTACTGTAGATTAGGTCCAGAGAGGGGTTAGTTAGTTACTACTACTGTAGATGAGGTCTAGAGAGGTTAGTTAGTTACTAGTACTGTAGATTAGGTCTAGAGAGAGGTTAGTTAGTTACTAGTACATAGAACTATAGATCAGGTCTAGAGAGAGGTTAGTTAGTTACTAGTACATAGGACTGTGGATTAGGTCCAGAGAGAGATTAGTTAGTTACTACTACTGTAGATTAGATCTAGAGAGAGGTTAGTTAGTTACTAGTACATAGAACTATAGATCAGGTCTAGAGAGAGGTTAGTTAGTTACTAGTACATAGCACTGTAGATTAGGTCCAGAGAGAGGTTAGTTAGTTACTAGTACATAGTACTGTAGATTAGGTCCAGAGAGAGGTTAGTTAATTAGTTACTATTACATAGTACTGTAGATTGGGTCCAGAGAGGGGTTAGTTAGTTACTACTACTGTAGATGAGGTCTAGAGAGGTTAGTTAGTTACTAGTACTGTAGATTAGGTTCAGAGAGAGGTTAGTTAGCTACTAGTACATAGTACTGTAGATTAGGTCCAGAGAGGGGTTAGTTAGTTACTACTACTGTAGATGAGGTCTAGAGAGGTTAGTTAGTTACTACTACTGTAGATTAGGTCCAGAGAGTGGTTAGTTACTAGTACATAGTACTGTAGATTAGGTCCAGAGAGAGGTTAGTTAGTTACTACTACTGTAGATTAGGTCCAGAGAGTGGTTAGTTACTAGTAACTGGTATTGTAGATTAGATCCAGAGAGTGGTTAGTTACTAGTACATAGTACTGTAGATTAGGTCCAGAGAGAGGTTAGTTAGTTACTACTACTGTAGATTAGGTCCAGAGAGTGGTTAGTTACTAGTAACTGGTATTGTAGATTAGATCCAGAGAGTGGTTAGTTACTAGTACATAGTACTGTAGATTAGGTCCAGAGAGTGGTTAGTTAGTTACTACTACTGTAGATTAGGTCCAGAGAGTGGTTAGTTAGTTACTAGTAACTGGTATTGTAGATGAGGGACCTCCCAAATGACATATATGAGGTTTTCTGACATAGAAACTCCTGGTCCTGTATGTGTAGGATGTATTTCAACTAAATCTAAAGAACTTTACCTTTAAGAGATATTCTAGGATGGCATTGGGGCTGTAGAGTCTGAAGAAACTAGGTACAGATTTGGGGTTCATCATTTGGAAGGCAGCATCTGCTTTGAAACAGGAAAATAAAAGATGGATCTTGCTGAAGAAGGATTAGAGTGCTCTCTAGTGTTACAAATTAAATCTGCCCTTGGAAGTACCAGAACAGGAGCAATTCTACCGACGGCTAGATAAGGCTATACAGTAACTCAAGTTATAATGTTATAATAATAGCCATGTGCATTTGGACACAACAGTCATCCCTGACTGATTATGCTAATGTCATGACATGTTTTAAAGGAACCTCTTCTGTCCCTCCTCACCATCTCACCTCTGGTTCTCTTCAGGTCCAGAGAGATCTCCTTGATGGCAAAGTCTGTGTGGAATGTTCCCTCATGATAAACAGGTGTTTGATCAGAAACAGCTGACCGTCTACTTGTGTCCGAACAAGATTAGGTAGTAGTTTTGGAATTGTTAGCTAGATTACTCGTTGGTTATTACTGCATTGTCGGAACTAGAAGCACAAGCATTTCGCTACACTCGCATTAACATCTGCTAACCATGTGTATGTGACAAATAAAATTGGATTTGATTTGATAGATTAAACCATACCGGTAACTTTAACATCAGAATATTTCAAATGTTAACCCCCCCCCCCCCCCCAAAAAAAACAGTATTGACCCATTTAAGAAGAAAAAAAGGTGAAGAGGTTTGGGAAGGACACCCTTTACAGTTAGAAATGTACACCCCAGAGGCCAGTTTATTAGGTATAACTATCTAGTACCGGGTCAGACCGCCCTTTGCCTCCAGAACAGTCTTAATTCTTTGGGGGATTGGAAACATTGCTCAATTGGCATCAAGGGACCTAACATGTGCCAGGAAAACACTCCCCACACCATCACACCACCGCCACCAGTCTGTACCGTTGACACCAGACAGTATGGGGCCATGGACTCATACTGCTCACACCAAATCCTGACTCTGCCATCAACATGACGGAACACGAACCGGTATTCGAAGGACCAGGCAATGTTTTTCCACTTCTCAATCGTCCAGTGTTCGTGATCATGTGTCCAATGGAGCCGCTTCTTGTTTTCAGCTGAGATGTCGTTCTGCACGCCACTGTTGTACTGCTCTGTCAATTGTCTGTTTGTCTGCCCGTCTGTTAGCTTGCACGATTCTTGCCATTATTCAGTTCGATCTCTCTCATCAACGAGCAGTTTTTGACCTCAGGACTGCCACTGACCACGTGTTTTTTGTTTGTTGCACTGTTCTCTGTAAACCCCAGGAGGACATTTCTGAGATACTGGAACTGGCACCGACGATCATACCTCGCTCAAAGTCGCTTAGGTCACTCGTTTGGCCCATTCAAACATTCAAATGGAACAGTAGTAACTGAATGCCCGTCTGCCTGCGTTACACAGCAAGCCATGGCCACGTGACTCACTGTGTGTAGGAGAGACCCATTTTGGTGTATCTGATAAACTGGCCACTGGATGTATAACGTGACGCATTACGTGCATGGCATTGTCCTTGTGCCTGAAATAAATCTGCAGCAATCTTGTTCTTGAGGATGACATCAGAGGCTTTGAGCAGGGACTGGATGCAGGCAGATAAGGCCTCTTGAGATAAGCCCTGGAAGGCTGCTCTCTGGAGGGACAACAAATCCCACGCATCAACAGGGTGGATGGCATCAACACAGGGACAACGGGGTGGACAGCATCAACACAGGGACAACAGGGTGGACAGCATCAACACAGGGACAACATGGTGGACAGCATCAACACAGGGACAACAGGCTGGACGGCTTCAACACAGGGACAACAGGGTGGACAGCATCAACACAGGGACAACAGGGTGGATGGCATCAACACAGGGACAACAGGGTGGATGGCATCAACACAGGGACAACAGGGTGGACAGCATCAACACAGGGACAACAGGGTGGATGGCATCAACACAGGGACAACAGGGTGGACAGCATCAACACAGGGACAACATGGTGGACAGCATCAACACAGGGACAACAGGGTGGACAGCATCAACACATGGACAACAGGGTGGACAGCATCAACACAGGGACAACATGGTGGAAAGCATCAACACAGGGACAACAGGGTGGATGGCATCAACACAGGGACAACAGGGTGGATGGCATCAACACAGGGACAATAGGGTGAATGGCATCAAAACAGGGACAACATGGTGGACAGCATCAACACAGGGACAACAGGGTGGATGGCATCAACACAGGGACAACATGGTGGACAGCATCAACACAGGGACAACAGGGTGGACAGCATCAACACAGGGACAACAGGGTGGATGGCATTAACACAGGGACAACATGGTGGACAGCATCAACACAGGGACAACAGGGTGGACGGCATCAACACAGGGACAACATGGTGGACAGCATCAACACAGGGACAACAGGGTGGACAGCATCAACACAGGGACAACAGGGTGGACAGCATCAACACAGGAACAACATGGTGGACAGCATCAACACAGGGACAACATGGTGGACAGCATCAACACAGGGACAACATGGTGGACGGCATCAACACATGGACAACATGGTGGACAACAGGGTGGACAGCATCAACACAGGGACAACATGGTGGACAGCATCAACACAGGGACAACAGGGTGGACAGCATCAACACAGGGACAACAGGGTGGACAGCATCAACACAGGGACAACATGGTGGACAGCATCAACACAGGGACAACAGGGTGGACAGCATCAACACAGGGACAACAGGGTGGACAGCACATCTATACACATGTAGAACTTGGATAAGCAGACCAGCGTCTGCTTACCCTGACTGTAGGGTACCACATGCCATGCAAGTCAGCGGGAGAGACGTACGGCTGAAAGCGGGATGAGACTATACTACCTGTACGCAAGGACCAGAGAGAGAGAAAGTACAACAGTAAGACCATTCATAACTTATAAAGAGAAGACTCCTGTGTTCCAGTGGCACGTTGTGTTAGCTAATCCAAGTTGATCATTTTATAAGGCTAATTGATCATTAGAAAACCCTTTTGCAATTATGTTCGCACAGCTGAAAACTTTTGTCATGATTAAAGAAGCAATTAAACTGCCCTTTTTTAGACTAGTTGAGTATCTGGAGCATCAGCATTTGTGGGTTCGATTACAGGCTGAAAATGGCCAGAAACAAATAACCTTCTTCTGAAACTCGTCAGTCTATTCTTCTTCTGAGAAATGAAGGCTATTCCATGAGCGAAATTGCCAAGAAAGTGAAGATCTCGTACAACGCTGTGTACTACTCCCTTCATAGAACAACACAAACTGGCTCTAACCAGAATAGAAAGAGGAGTGGTGCACAACTGAGCAAGAGGACAAGTACATCAGTGTCTCGTTTAAGAAACAGACGCCTCACAAGTCCTCAACTGGAAGCTTCATTAAATAGTACCTGCAAAACACCAGTCTCAACGTCAACACTAGAGAGGAACCAACTATGAGGGGTGGCCAGTCCTCTTCTGGCTGTGCCGGGTGGAGATTATAACAGAACATGGCCAAGATGTTCAAATGTTCATAAATGACCAGCATGGTCAAATAATAGGTCTGGGACAGGTAGCACGTCTGGTGAACAGGTCAGGATTCTATAGCCGCAGGCAGAACAGTTGAAACTGGAGGCGCAGCATGGCCAGGTGGACTGGGGACAGCAAGGAGTCATCATGCCAGGTAGTCCTGAGGCAAGGTCCTAGGTCCTCCGAGAGAGAGAAAGAAAGAGAGAAAGAGAGAATTAGAGAGAGCATACTTAAATTCACACAGGACACCGGATAAGACAGGAGAAGTACTCCAGATATAACAAACTGACCCTAGCCCCCCGACACATAAACTACTGCAGCCTAAATACTGGAGGCTGAGACAGGAGGGGTCAGGAGACACTGTGGCCCCATCCGATGATACCCCCGGACAGGGCCAAACAGGAAGGATATAACCCCAAGCACTTTGCCAAAGCACAGCCCCCACACCACTAGAGGGATATCTTCAACCACCAACTTACCATTCTGAGACAAGGCCGAGTATAGCCCACAAAGATCTTCTCCACGGCACAACCTCAGGGGGGGCGGGGCGCCAACCCGGACAGGAAGATCACATCAGTGACTCAACCCACTCAGTGACGCACCCATCCTAGGGACGGCATGAAAGAGCACCAGTAAGCACCAGTAAGCACCAGTAAGCAGCAGTAAGCACCAGTAAGCACCAGTAGCACCAGTAAGCCTCATTCAAGGGTTTTTCTTTAGCTGTCATCAAGGAAAATTAGTTTAATACTTTTTTGGTTACTACATGATTCCATGATGTGTCATTTCATAGTTTTGATGTCTTCACGATTATTCACAATGTAGAAAATAGTAAAAAATAAAGAAAAACCCTGGGACGAGTGGCTGTGTACAAACTGTTGACCGGTACTATATGTATGCATATATACACAGTATATAAATAATTTGTCAATAAAATAGCAAGTGCAATTTATGATTTATTCATTGAAACATTAATATAAACTGGTTATATTATATGGTGGACCAACAACCTTCAAAAAGGCAGTAACCTCAGTAGTGGTGCTTGTAACCTCAGTAGCGGTGCTTGTAACCTCAGTAGCGGTGCTTGTAACCTCAGTAGTGGTGCTTGTAACCTCAGTAGTGGTGCTTGTAACCTCAGTAGTGGTGCTTGTAACCTCAGTAGTGGTGCTTGTAACCTCAGTAGTGGTGCTTGTAACCTCAGTAGTGGTGCTTGTAACCTCAGTAGTGGTGCTTGTAACCTCAGTAGCGGTGCTTGTAACCTCAGTAGTGGTGCTTGTAACCTCAGTAGTGGTGCTTGTAACCTCAGTAGTGGTGCTTGTAACCTCAGTAGTGGTGCTTGTAACCTCAGTAGTGGTGCTTGTAACCTCAGTAGTGGTGCTTGTAACCTCAGTAGTGGTGCTTGTAACCTCAGTAGTGGTGCTTGTAACCTCAGTAGCGGTGCTTGTAACCTCAGTAGTGGTGCTTGTAACCTCAGTAGCGGTGCTTGTAACCTCAGTAGCGGTGCTTGTAACCTCAGTAGTGGTGCTTGTAACCTCAGTAGTGGTGCTTGTAACCTCAGTAGTGGTGCTTGTAACCTCAGTAGTGGTGCTTGTAACCTCAGTAGTGGTGCTTGTAACCTCAGTAGTGGTGCTTGTAACCTCAGTAGTGGTGCTTGCAACCTCAGCAGTGGTGCTTGTAACCTCAGTAGCGGTGCTTGTAACCTCAGTAGTGGTGCTTGTAACCTCAGTAGTGGTGCTTGTAACCTCAGTAGTGGTGCTTGTAACCTCAGTAGTGGTGCTTGTAACCTCAGTAGTGGTGCTTGTAACCTCAGTAGTGGTGCTTGTAACCTCAGTAGTGGTGCTGGTAGAAGCCTATGGCTATGCAATGAAATAGCCTCATTTTTGGAAAATGTAAAAGACAAGACGCTCTTATTTCCCAAGCCCCTTTATCACAGTCAAGACACACTTTTTTTTTAAAAGTAAACAAAAACATGTAATATAAAAACAGAATAACAATAGAACAAAATATTTTTCCAAATGAAAACAGTTGCCAGAGCGAAATTATTAAATATTTAATTAATTATTATCAAATGATGCATATCTCGAACAGTTAGTCTGAAAGGGAGATAATTTGAAACGGGGCTCAAGTTTAAATCTTTTTTTTTCAGGGTTACAAGACAAAAATCGGTCTTCTTTTTCAATATACAGATGTTCAATGTAGTTTATTCTGCCTGTTATTTTGAATTTTCTTAAATGGATGAACAATTCCACATTGAACACTGCATGGTGATGAATTCCAGACATCTGTTTCCTGAGGCGGCATATGCTTAATGATTCTGATGGAAACACGCTGTCTTTATCCAGTTTTTCTGTGCATATTTTACGATTTTTACATTTATAAAAACTATGATCACTTGGCAAGGACTGTAGCTTGTATATCCCATCGGTTAGATACATTTCTATAGGCATTTATTTATGTAGGCCTAACAGGAGTTAGTGTGCACACTCTGTGTGTGTATATAGAGAGGTCGAAACGCAATTGAATGAATGAGACACAGAGGGAATTTAGGGAGAAAGGCGTGATGCTTGGCTTGGCTTCTTTTTTTGTTGTGCCCTGCAAATGCACATGTACACATGGAACACTAGAGTCAAAGCAAATTAACGTTGTCTTTATTAAGACAAAATGTCACTTGCCTATTCGGGCAGACACCAAATAGTTTTACACTATTCAATAAAAAAAATGAAATCTCTGGTTAATGATCAAGCTTTGACGTCTGTTGGAGTACTCATGGATTACTCATGCCCGGACGTAGTTTATTACAAGTTGAACAGGGAATTCAACACAGAAAACATCTAACAGGCCTCTTGGAGACAGGCTCTTTCTATTCTACTCAGACAGCACCAAGTGTACTGTAAACATCTGTAGTGTAAAAGTCAAAACAAAGGGCAGTGACTAAGGAACTGGATCTCAGGGCTTGAGGCGTCACTACAGACACCCTGGTTCGATTCCGGGCTGTATCACAAACGGCCATGATTGAGAGTCCCGTAGGGCGGCGCACAATTGGCCCAGCGTAGTCCGGGTTTGGCCAGTGTAGGCCGTCATTGTAAATAAGAATTGGCTTGCCTAGTTAAATTAAGGTTAAAAAAAACATTTAAAAAACCCAGAATTAACCTTAGATTAGTATATAGGGGCAAAATTCTCCCACTGACTTAAGACAGCAGTCAGTCAAACCTACCTCCATCCTCTCTAGTTTCTCAGGATAGGCCAGGTCCCCGGGGGCGGGGTTGTATCCGATGATGTCAGTCTGGATGTAGATGTGCATCCTGGACATCCTCCAGCATCTGCTTCACCACCGCCTCAAACACCCCCAGCTGACCAGCTACACACACCGTAACGTCATACACTCCTACTCAGCCTGGTTACACACCCTCGCTTATAGAAAGAAACACCATGTCCTAGGGATGATCCCTAGGTACAGTACTTCCTCTAGTCTAGGTGTGGGTACAGTACTTCCTCTAGTCTAGGTGTGGGTTTGGAGACAGTACTTCCTCTAGTCAAGGTGTGGGTACAGTACTTCCTCTAGTCTAGGTGTGGGTACAGTACTTCCTCTAGTCTAGGTGTGGGTACAGTACTTCCTCTAGTCTAGGTGTGGGTACAGTACTTCCTCTAGTCTAGGTGTGGGTACAGTACTTCCTCTAGTCTAGGTGTGGGTACAGTACTTCCTCTAGTCTAGGTGTGGGTACAGTACTTCCTCTAGTCTAGGTGTGGGTACAGTACTTCCTCTAGTCTAGGTGTGGGTACAGTACTTCTTCTAGTCTAGGTGTGGGTACAGTACTTCCTCTAGTCTAGGTGTGGGTACAGTACTTCTTCTAGTCTAGGTGTGGGTACAGTACTTCCTCTAGTCTAGGTGTGGGTACAGTACTTCCTCTAGTCTAGGTGTGGGTACAGTACTTCCTCTAGTCTAGGTGTGGGTACAGTACTTCCTCTAGTCTAGGTGTGGGTACAGTACTTTCTCTAGTCTAGGTGTGGGTTTGGAAAAGAAGATGCTCATCCTGACAGATGTGAAACATGAAGGCAAAGCCACAACGCACCTGGGAAGAGAACACAGAACAGACAGACAACATCATCGCTGGCAAAACATGTTGAAGGCTTCTCAGATAATATCATTTTCAGTAATGTGTTTGTACAGTATCTATGCAACTGTATCTGACAAATAAAATAAAACCAATCATAAGTAAATGGATCTTAGTAAAATACTGTGATCTTACTAATGCACAGCGGTCCTTGTTGTTTATAACGGTGTAGAAGTTATTACTTATGAGCCCTTAAACAAAAATGCAGTTAAGAAAAAATCTATTTAAAAAAAATAAGAGCAACAATAAAATAACACGAGGTTACAGTGAGGGAAAAAAGTATTTGATCCCCTGCTGATTTTGTACGTTTGCCCACTGACAAAGACATGATCAGTCTATAATTTTAATGGTAGGTTTATTTGAACAGTGAGAGACAGAATAACAACAACAAAATCCAGAAAAACGCTCGTCAAAAATGTTATAAATTGATTTGCATTTTAATGAGGGAAATAAGTATTTGACCCCGTCTCAATCAGAAAGATTTCTGGCTCCCAGATGTCTTTTATACAGGTGCGTGCTCAGTCCCTTCCTGTACGCCCTGTTCACTCATGACTGCATGGCATTAAGTTTGCCGACAACACAATGGTGGTAGGCCTGATCACCAACCACGATGAGACAGGCTAGGGAGGAGATCAGAGACCTGGCCGTGTGGTGCTAAGACAACAACCTCTCCCTCAACATGACCAAGGAGATGATTGTGGACTACAGGAAAAGGAAGACCAAGCACCCCCACATTCTCAACGATGGGGCTGCAGTGAGCAGGGTTTCAAGTTCCTTGGTGTCCACATCACCATAAACTAACATGGTCCAAGCACACCAAGACAGTCGTGAAGAGGGCATGACAAAATCTATTCCCCATCAGGTCCTCAAATCCTCAAATGGTTCTACAGCTGCACCATCAAGAGCATCACTGCTAGGTATGGCAACTGCTCGGCCTCCGACCGCAAGGCACTACAGAGGGTAGTGCGTACGACCCAGTAAATCACAGATGCCAAGCTTCCTGCCATCTAGGACCTCTATACCAGGCAGTGTCAGAGGAAGGCCCTAAAAATTGGCAGACTCCAGCCACCCTAGTCATAGACTCAAGTCCAAAAGGCAACACAAACAGCTTCTACCCCCAAGCCATAAGACTCCTGAACATCTAAGCAGTGGCTACCCAGACTATTTGCAGTGTTCCCCCCCCCCCCCCTTATGCTGCTGCTACTCTGTTCATTATCTATGCATAGTCACTTTAATAACTCTACCTTCATGTACATATTACCTCAACTACCTCGAATAACCGGTACCCCCGGCACATTGACTCTGTACCAGTACCCCCGTATATAGCCTAGCTATTGTTATTTTACTGCTGCTCTTTAATTATTTGTTACTTTTATTTCTTAAGGTATTTTGGTTAAGGGCTTGTAAGTAAAAATGTCACTGTAAAAGTCGTGTTGTATTTGGCGCATGTGACAAATAAACGTTGATTTGAATGATATAAAGATAACAGAACACACCACAGTAGGTGAGGCGATCCTGATAAGCCATGATCATACAGTACATGAACCCAATACTCACTCAAGTATTCTCTCTGACCTCTGTTCCATTTGTTCAATCAGCATCTGAAAGAACAATCACTATTATTCATCTCTACAAACACAACAGAGTTTTTCAACCAAAAGGAAGGCTTAGCAATTTGATGTTTAATTCCAACAGAATAAATAAATAATTCTACTCACTCTGTCTTTGGGTGCAGCTGCTCTGAACTTGACACAGTGTGAAGGCATCGTCTGGGTCCGTTAGACCCAACAGATCCTGAAAGAAAAATACATTTTAAATCAGACAGACAACTCAAGACAGAAGACTTGTCTACCAGTACCAAGTCAAAATCCATGATAAAAAAGCGGCCGAGGACTCCTTCCTACCCTTTTTGTTAAGTGGCTGGTGAGATTCTGCATAGCGTTCCCAGTGTGAGTCTTCATGAAGGGCTTTAGACAGACATTGTTGGAACTTGGTCAGATACACTGGGTAATCCTTAAAGTTTGCCTGGGAAAAAAGGAAGTAAATCAGCCAACATGAAGACACAGCTCTACAATAGAATACACACTTTCCTATGTGGGATGAAAATATAATTACATGGGAAGAAACATACTCTATACAGTCCTCCAATTTCGAAAGCATTGGTATAAATCCTTCACTGTTTACAGACCGTGTGGGCGGGTTTAATTTCTGCAGAGACAGGGCGAGAATGAACTTTTGCAAGGCTTGAGTCAGGAAAAAGATTAACCAATGACATTTGCTAAAGGATTTAAAATGCCACAGAAAGGAGGATGGGAACAGGGTCTAATACATTTTTTTTTTTTAAAGACAGCTAACCGTGTTGATGTTCTCCAACTCGTTGTTGTAAGAATGCTTCTGCTGTACGTTCTCAGTCAGAGCCACCAGTTCTGACTGTTTAAGAGAAAACTATCTGTTGACAGGGAACTAGGATTTTGATAACAGGTTGACATTTAAATGTCTGATGTTTTATTCCATAACAAATGGAAACAGGTCCATACTACTTTGTTCTGTTGGTACTTTTTGTGCCTCTGACACAGTCACATAAACAAAACGTGACTGTCAGATAACCAACATGTAGGCTACGTGACTGTGTCAGAGAACCTACATCTACAGTGGTTTCTCCACTAAATGTTTTGCGATTATGCTGCGGGATTTAAAGGTAATTTGTGGTTTAGTACGGTACCCTGCGACACCACTTCATTGCTCCAGACCACCACAAGGGGGAGTTAGAAAACTCCGATATTACTGTTAGGCCATATCACCCAGGGCGACTATCAAATGCTTCTCAAAGATGCCCTCTGGTGGTCAAACTAGCACTACACAGCATTAATGGTCCCAGTGCTTCACACTTAAATAAAGGGCCATTGAATTCTGCAGCACCATGCAAGCTGCACCGCAGTACGCTGCAATTTTTAAAGGATGAACCACTGTACCCTAAGTTGGTTCTCTGACACAGTCACAAAGTCTACGTGTTGGTCCTCAGCGCGGTCGTCGCTATTTACCACAGCCACAAAGTCATGAACTCCTCTTATTTCTACAATTTACCTTTTTAAAATTTAATTTGAAACTGAATCCTAACCTTAACCACACTGCTAACCCTATGCCTTAACCTTTAATGAAGACCAACAATACATGTTTTGTTTTCATACATTTTTACGGTACAGGTATGCCAATTTGTACTTTGTGGCTGTAATATCTAGTGGAAACCCGACAGCAGCAGACGGGGTCCGGGTCCGGGAAAAAGGGCGGAGTTCCAAAAAGGGGGAGGACTGTGACTACAGCTTCCAATAGTATGACTATTTTCAGAACACATGTAGACTTCATTGGTTGAAACGTTGAAAGGCTTCAAACGTTGCACACGGAAATTAAGATGTTAAATGAAGGTTTATGCTCAGGTGGAATTTACTGAACAGTGTTGTTCCAATGCAGTTGCAAGTCTGTAACATCAAATCAAACTTAATTTGTCACATGCGTTAAGAAAATATTTACCAAATAAACTAAAGTAAAAAATAATAAAAAGTAACAAAATAACATAACAATAAACAAGGCTATATACAGGGGGTACCGGTAATGAGTCAGTTTGCGGGGGGGGGGGTACCGGTTAGAGGTCATTTGTACATGTAAGTATGGGTGAAGTGACTATGTATAGATAATAATCAGGAGTTGCAGCAGTGATGTACAAAACAAATGGGGGGGGTCAATGTAATAGTCCGGTGGCCATTTAATTATTTGTTCAGCGGTCTTATAGCTTGGGAGTAGAAGGGAGGACAGAGGCTTTTGGTCCCAGACTTGGTGCTCTGGTACCGCTTTTTATATTTTAGTTCACCTTTATTTA
The DNA here is from genome assembly GCF_057628025.1 of Oncorhynchus mykiss. NCBI lineage: Eukaryota > Metazoa > Chordata > Actinopteri > Salmoniformes > Salmonidae > Oncorhynchus > Oncorhynchus mykiss. The sequence continues at coordinate 89,294,564 of NC_143024.1, read as the reverse complement.
ACCAGGTAGGCTAGTTGAGAACACCTTTATTTAACCAGGTAAGCCAGTTGAGAACAAGTTCTCATGTACAACTGCGACCTGGCCAAGATAAAGCAAAGCAGTGTGACACAAACAACACAGAGTTACACATGGAGTAAACAATAAACAAGTTAATAACACTTGGGTGACTGGAGTCTCTGACAATTTTATGGGCTTTCCTCTGACACCGCCTATTATATAGATCCTGGATTGCAGGAATCTTGGCCCCAGTGATGTACTGGGCCGTACGCATTACCCTCTGTAAAGCCTTACGGTCAGATGCCGAGCAGTTGCCATACCAGGCGGTGATGCAACCAGTCAGGATGCTCTCGATGGTGCAGCTTTAGAACTTTTTGAGGATCTGGGGACCCGTGCCAAATCCTAGGATAGAATTACAGTCAGATTTTCCAAATGGAGGGTGAGGGAGAGCTTGGCATGCATCTCTTTGTGTGGAGTAAAGGTGGTCTAGAGATTTTTTTCCTCTGGTTGCACATTCAGGTAAAATTTTTGTAAAACTGATTTAAGTTTGCCCTGCATTGAAATCACTGGCCACTAGGAGCGCCACTTCTGGGTGAGCATTTTCTTGTTTGCTTTTGGCCTTATAGATTTGGTTGAGTGCAGTCTTAGTGCCAGCATCGGTCTGTGGTGGTAAATAGACGGCTATGAATAATATAAATGAGAACTCTCTTGGTAGATAGTGTGGTCTACAGCTTATCATATCTTAGTACTCTACCTCAGGCGAGCAATATCTCGAAGACTTCTTTAATATTAGACATCGCGCACCAGCTGTTATTGACAAAAAGACGCACACACCCCAAAAAAGCACACGCCCCCATTTAGGACACTCTTTGACATTGTGTCACTAAACAGAGGAATGACGTAACCCAAAGCATCAATTTGCATGACAGCATAGAAGCACTCACTGCTGTTGCCCATCGCTCCTAGAATTAGATTAATAAGAATGTCCTTTTGGTATCTGCTACCTGGGTGGAGTTGAGTTGAAAATTCTTGGCTAGGTAACAGACTCTGTTAGTATGTGTAATGTGTAGGTAGATTGTAATGTGTGTGTTTTACCTGCTACCATACAGAGATGGTGACATTTACCACCAGGTGGAGCCCTGGATCAGATTTGACATCCAATAAGTGATTTTTCCACAATCTAAGGATATAACTAGGCATACGGAACACTTCTGTATGACTCTCAGAATTACAATAATATCAGACAAAACCATATCAAACTGTACTGGTTTGTAAATCAACATACGATGTTCTGAATGTATTTTTAAAAGAGAAACTTATACAAGGAGCAATCCCAAAAATACTGTATGTGGAATGTTTGTGAAAGCAAGAACCCTTGAACCAGACTGACAGACTCATAGACGGTCATGTATTGCGTCTATTCAACCACTTTATTATGAAGGGGTATGAGACAGTTTCTGCCCCCCAGCATGCAGTCTGTCTAGACGTGGATCGATAAGTCCCAAGAAACGTCAGAGATCTGCATCTAGTAATGACAAAAATATTAGGCATACATATATATCACGAGTTTCGTCTGTGTTTCCTTCTCTGTTGTTTTTTTTGCGCTGTTTTCAACCAAACAATCTGCTTTCATTTATGTGAAATGTTTATCTTCATAAGGGGCTCCTGAGTGGCGCAGCGGTCTAAGCCACTGCGTGTCAGTGCTAGAGGCGTCACTACAGACTTTGGTTCCATTCCAGGTTGTATCACAACCGGCCGTGATTGGGAGTCCCATAGGACGGCGTACAATTGGCCCAGTGTCATCCGGGTTAGGTCATTGTAAATAAGAATTTGTTCTTAACTGACTTGCCTAGTTTAATAAAGAATAAATATATATATATATATATATATAAAAGAGTGGAGGAATAAAGGAGAAAATGTGATTACATAGTTAATGTTCTTCTAACAGAATGTTCTTTCTTTGTTGTGGTAGAAAAACAACCAATTTACCTTCAGTTAAAATATCATTTTCTTGCCCAACGTTGATACGTTCCATGTTTCTTTGCTATTCCTTGGAAAAATGGTGAATGTACTGTACAGTATATCCAATACATATAATCCACATCTGAATATAAGTTTCAAATAATAATTTGATATTAAAAAATCACCTGATATTGTTGCTTAATAAGTCTTTCCAATGTGTGTTATTCATTAATACAGTTTGTTAAAAAAATATAGTGTTTGAGACTACAGCTTTAGAATGTTCATCAAACAGTACACCGTATTGATTACACCGTATAGCAAGTACACTGTATAGCAAGTACACTGTATAACAAGTACACTATATAGCAAGTACACCGTATAGCAAGTACACTGTATAGCAAGTACACTGTATAGCAAGTACACAATATAGCAAGTACACTGTATAGCAAGTACACTGTATAGCAAGTACACCGTATAGCAAGTACACCGTATAGCAAGTACACCGTATAGCAAGTACACCGTATAGCAAGTACACCGTTTAGCAAGTACACCGTATAGCAAGTACACTGTATAGCAAGTACACCGTATAGCAAGTACACCGTATAGCAAGTACACCGTATAGCAAGTACACCGTATAGCAAGTACACCGTTTAGCAAGTACACCGTATAGCAAGTACACCGTATAGCAAGTACACTGTATAGCAAGTACACCATATAGCAAGTACACCGTATAGCAAGTACACCGTATAGCAAGTACACCGTGTAGCAAGTACACCATATAGCAAGTGCACCGTATAGCAAGTACACCGTATAGCAAGTACACCGTATAGCAAGTACACCATATAGCAAGTACACCGTATAGCAAGTACACCGTATAGCAAGTACACCGTATAGCAAGTACACCGTATAGCAAGCACACCGTATAGCAAGCACACCGTATAGCAAGTACACCGTATAGCAAGTACACCATATAGCAAGTACACCATATAGCAAGTACACCGTATAGCAAGTACACCGTATAGCAAGTACACCATATAGCAAGTACACCGTATAGCAAGTACACCGTATAGCAAGTACACCATATAGCAAGCACACCGTATAGCAAGTACACCGTATAGCAAGTACACCGTATAGCAAGTACACCGTATAGCAAGTACACCGTATAGCAAGTACACCGTATAGCAAGTACACGTATAGCAAGTACACCGTATAGCAAGTACACCGTTTAGCAAGTACACCGTATAGCAAGTACACCGTATAGCAAGTACACCGTATAGCAAGTACACCGTATAGCAAGTACACCTGTATAGCAAGCACACCGTATAGCAAGCACACCGTATAGCAAGTACACCGTATAGCAAGTACACCGTTTAGCAAGTACACCGTATAGCAAGTACACTGTATAGCAAGTACACCGTATAGCAAGTACACCGTATAGCAAGTACACCGTATAGCAAGTACACCGTATAGCAAGTACACCGTTTAGCAAGTACACCGTATAGCAAGTACACCGTATAGCAAGTACACTGTATAGCAAGTACACCATATAGCAAGTACACCGTATAGCAAGTACACCGTATAGCAAGTACACCGTGTAGCAAGTACACCATATAGCAAGTGCACCGTATAGCAAGTACACCGTATAGCAAGTACACCGTATAGCAAGTACACCATATAGCAAGTACACCGTATAGCAAGTACACCGTATAGCAAGTACACCGTATAGCAAGTACACCGTATAGCAAGCACACCGTATAGCAAGCACACCGTATAGCAAGTACACCGTATAGCAAGTACACCATATAGCAAGTACACCATATAGCAAGTACACCGTATAGCAAGTACACCGTATAGCAAGTACACCATATAGCAAGTACACCGTATAGCAAGTACACCGTATAGCAAGTACACCATATAGCAAGCACACCGTATAGCAAGTACACCGTATAGCAAGTACACCGTATAGCAAGTACACCGTATAGCAAGTACACCGTATAGCAAGTACACCGTATAGCAAGTACACGTATAGCAAGTACACCGTATAGCAAGTACACCGTTTAGCAAGTACACCGTATAGCAAGTACACCGTATAGCAAGTACACCGTATAGCAAGTACACCATATAGCAAGTACACCATATAGCAAGTACACCGTATTGATTACACCGTTTAGCAAGTACACCGTATAGCAAGTACACCGTTTAGCAAGTACACCGTATAGCAAGTACACCGTATAGCAAGTACACCGTATAGCAAGTACACCATATAGCAAGTACACCGTATTGATTACACCGTATAGCAAGTACACCGTATTGATTACACCGTATAGCAAGTACACCGTATTGATTACACCATATAGCAAGTACACCGTATTGATTACACCGTATAGCAAGTACACCGTATTGATTACACCATATAGCAAGTACACCGTATTGATTACACCGTATAGCAAGTACACCATATAGCAAGTACACCGTATAGCAAGTACACCATATAGCAAGTACACCGTATTGATTACACCGTATAGCAAGTACACCGTATTGAGTACACCATATAGCAAGTACACCGTATTGATTACACCATATAGCAAGTACACCGTATTGATTACACCGTATAGCAAGTACACCATATAGCAAGTACACCGTATAGCAAGTACACCATATAGCAAGTACACCGTATTGATTACACCGTATAGCAAGTACACCGTATTGATTACACCGTATAGCAAGTACACCGTATTGATTACACCGTATAGCAAGTACACCGTATTGATTACACCGTATAGAAAGTACACCGTATTGAGTACACCATATAGCAAGTACACTGTATAGCAATTTATTTGTTTCCTTCTTTTGAAAAGCATCTTACTGTATGACTATTTGAACACCATCGTTGCTTCATAATGGCCTCAGGGCGTTCCGACTGCTGATAACCCCGTTCTGTGTCAGATTGCGTGCAAATCCACTGTTCTCTCAATGCTCTGAAATGACTAAATGTTCATGCAATAAAATAAATAGGATTTCTTGAACCGTGTTTTCAGTGACTTAGATAACTTCTTAATCAGTCGGCATGGTTAGAATCTCTTTCTATTCCTCTCTATTGGGATTGTCTCCGGTACCCTATCACCGAAACAACCGCCAACCTCGGTGAAGCCACAAGCCAATACTTTGTCCAAGATTAAAGGCCAGATTTAATATATTCCATCCTGCCTTAGCTGTCTTTATGCATTAGTTTGGAATACACAGCTACAGTCCAACATAGAAACATCTTATTCTGAAAACTAGGTATGCCTAAATACTGCACCTGCTATTTCACCCTGTGTACTTTTATTTAAACAGATAAGTGTATGTTAATACCACTGTGTAAATACCTCGTTTTTCAGCTTGTATAATGTTATTTAAACAGATAAGTGTATGTTAATACCACTGTGTAAATACCTCGTTTTTCAGCTTGTATAATGTTATTTAAACAGATAAGTGTATGTTAATACCACTGTGTAAATACCTCGTTTTTCAGCTTGTATAATGTTATTTAAACAGATAAGTGTATGTTAATACCACTGTGTAAATACCTCGTTTTTCAGCTTGTATAATGTTATTTAAACAGATAAGTGTATGTTAATACCACTGTGTAAATACCTCGTTTTTCAGCTTGTATAATGTTATTTAAACAGATAAGTGTATGTTAATACCACTGTGTAAATACCTCGTTTTTCAGCTTGTATAATGTTATTTAAACAGATAAGTGTATGTTAATACCACTGTGTGAATACCTCGTTTTTCAGCTTGTATAATGTTATTTAAACAGATAAGTGTATGTTAATACCACTGTGTAAATACCTCGTTTTTCAGCTTGTATAATGTTATTTAAACAGATAAGTGTATGTTAATACCACTGTGTAAATACCTCGTTTTTCAGCTTGTATAATGTTATTTAAACAGATAAGTGTATGTTAATACCACTGTGTAAATACCTCGTTTTTCAGCTTGTATAATGTTATTTAAACAGATAAGTGTATGTTAATACCACTGTGTGAATACCTCGTTTTTCAGCTTGTATAATGTTATTTAAACAGATAAGTGTATGTTAATACCACTGTGTGAATACCTCGTTTTTCAGCTTGTATAATGTTATTTAAACAGATAAGTGTATGTTAATACCACTGTGTAAATACCTCGTTTTTCAGCTTGTATAATGTTATTTAAACAGATAAGTGTATGTTAATACCACTGTGTAAATACCTCGTTTTTCAGCTTGTATAATGTTATTTAAACAGATAAGTGTATGTTAATACCACTGTGTAAATACCTCGTTTTTCAGCTTGTATAATGTTATTTAAACAGATAAGTGTATGTTAATACCACTGTGTAAATACCACAAATGCACATTTGATCAAATTGACCAGCAAAACCTTTTCACAGTCTTTAAATATATATATTTTTGTAAATAAATTATTTACAGACGTCTCCAATCAACATAATTCTAGCTGGACTGTGTTCGTGCACTCGGGCTCTGTCATGATCCATGTCACGAGGGTGTCTGCTGGTGAGGTCACAGTGAGTTCAGATAATTTTTTTTGTTGTCTATTACTAGTTGAAAGGATCGGGGTCCAGTGGGGTCTTACTGGAGGATAAAGAGAGATGTCAGAAGGAATCTCATCACAGCTTCATCGTTGTTGTACGGTGCTGAAGTGGTCTGTAGATTAATAGTGATATACAGCCACCTAACACTTCACGACACCTTATAAATCGGTGAAATGAATCTAAGCCACAAAATATCAAGTGGTTTTCTTTTGTTTTGCCTACAGAGTGTGTGTCTGAATTAAATGAAAATTAGTTAAGATTAGGTAACAGACAAATAAAAGCATTATCATTACAATTCACACTTTATTTATGTAATTTTATTACATTTTTTTAACAAGGAATGTGTGACAATAATGATGCATTGGAAAAAGTCAAATTGCTCAAATACCAAAGGTACTGGCATGTGAGCATACCGAGCCAATAGGTGAGAAGAAAACAGTAAGGTATTTACAGAGATTGCACATGTTGTTTCTAATTACAATTAAGACATTATTTCTGTATTGAAATGTCACTTCAAATGGCTTTTCTTTAGAAGTTTTCAACATGAATCAACGTTTTTCACATCGCCGTGCCTTTTTTTTGACAAAGAGATGAAGAATTGTGTCTTTGTGATTTTGTCAATTAATAGTCCAGTTGTCAGTGCATTAGAAGTGCTGTGATTTTAGAATTGTAAAAGAGGCAGATTAACTATTAAAATGAACTCTTAACATGTTTATTTTCACAAACATCATCCTAATACATAAGAAAAATCATGGAGAGGATCTTGTATGAAACAGAAGATTGTAGATGAATATTCCTGTTATAACTGCTCTGTAATCAGAGGAACGGATGTCATGATGATGTAATGATGATGTCATGATGATGTCATGATGACATGTCAAAATAAACAGGTTACATGTAAAACATTTAGCAACATGCTGCTAACGACTGATACATGGACAAAGGTCAACAATCTACTGTATGTGTACTGTATGAAATAAACTCATTTCAGGGCTTTTCATTTTGTTTTATTTAACTAGGCAATGACGGCCTGCCCGGGGAACAGAGGATTATCTGCCTTGTTCAGGGGCAGAACAACAGAAAGACGTATTACCTTGTCAGCTCAGGGATTCGAACTAGCAACCTTTTGGTTACTGGCCCAACGCTCTAACCACTGCCTGCTAAGCACATCCCAAAACCAACAAGCATAAATATAGCAGTGAATATTAATGTGTTAAAGCAAGAAATAAAATCTGCAATATTTTTTTTAACACAATAAATGGTTTCCATAAATAATTTTTAAAAAACAATGTATTTGCTTCTATAAGAGAATGATTGGAGACTGATCTGGCACCATGGCTTTGTTCTGCTTTATACAGCATGGATGGTGTGACACAAAGGCAGCCAGGTGAGGCTGAAGTGGGTCTGTTCTGCTCCCTTTGTGTTGCATTAGCTGGCCTGTTAATCCTGGCAGTCTGTCCCCTCGAGGTGGTCTGGGATGGGCAGCCCCGTGAGAACAGTCAGACACTTGTTCCACACGTTGAACACGGGACACACTGGCTGAGCGAAGGTGATGTCGAACGTGTACAGGTGCTGTGAGCCGGCGCCATCGTAGAAGGCCAGGGAACCGGCGTCGTAGTCCAACAACACCCCCACGCGGCGCAGGTGGGGGGACGGCTCGATGGGCATCTCCTTGCTGTTGTGACGTACTACCCAGGAGTTGTTGCATCGAGATAATACCCACGAGGCCGAGTTCTTGCCGATCCACTCGTGTTTCGGTGCTGACTTGTAAGCAACGCCCACAGCAAACCTGATGAAGATAGAAAAATAGCATGTTAATGGCTCATTCTCTAGTTGAGGTCCAATAGCACCTGTGGGAAATGACAGGACTCCTAGCGTCCTAGAGATTTTTAGATTTCAAGATTCTAGTCTAACAGAGACTGTGATTGGATTTCCCAATGTGAATCTCACACACCTTTGTCTCTCCATATGTTCTGGTCTGAGGTATCTGAGGCACGACTGGTCCATATTCTTACCATGTGCTCCCTCCTATCAAGGCCTCCCAGTAGTGGCGCCCGCTGTCGATGTACACATTCCCAGTGACGCCGTAGCTGCCCTGGCTGGTGAAGCGGTCCTGATTGTGGCTCTTCTTGGACGACGTCTCGTCTCGCTCCACCGTCAGGTTGTCGTGGGAGACCTTCAGCTTCTTGTGAGCAGACTTTGGGTCCAACTTGAACGGCTGACCTGTAAATGGACCATAGATTAATTAAGAAATAAGGCCTGGGGGGGGGGTGTGTGATATATGGCCAATATACCACGGCTAAGGGCTGTTCTTAAGCACGACGCAACGCGGAGTGCCTGGACACAGCCCTTAGCCGTGGTATATTGGCCATATACCACAAACCCCCGAGGTGCCATATTGCTATTATAAACTGGTTACCAACGTAATTAGAGCAGTAAAAATACATGTTTTGTCATACCCGTGGTATACGATCTGATATACCACGGCTGTCAGTCAATCAGCATTCAGGGCTCGAACCACCCAGTTTATAATTTAACAGTAAACAATAGTAAATACGCTCGTAAATATCTCCATATGTCAATATCTCCTAAGAAGGTTTAATGACGTCAGCACGGTACAGCTATTGGAAACTCATACTGTTGGTCTTGAGCTTCCCAGGCACACTGCTGCGACTCCCTGCCTGGTTGATAGCTTTGACCATGAAGATGTACTTGGTGCCACACTGGAGTCCATGCACTGTGTAGTGGTTCTGCTTGATGTTGGGCACAATCATCCAACTGTCAGCCGAGTTACACAAACCTAGAGCACAGACAAAGTCGAGTCAGTTAAATAACAGGAGCTACAACCACTGGATTGTAACACAACACACAAATGTAACAGACATTCGTTGACATAACAACACCTTCAATTATTACTTTGTTGTCATCAAATCAAGATTGTGGTAATTCTAGCATCTGTATTGTCATAACCTCTCACGGCTGTTATTTCTCTGCGTGACCCGTCGTACACAATAACATTGTCCGCTCACTGTAGTATGAACAGGCCCTGGGGCAGAAGAGGAACAATTTCTTGCAACCCTTGCTAGGGTGATCTGTTCCAACAGTCTGCCACTTACATGAGCCGCAGGGAAACACAAATCTCCATCTGGATTGGAATCCAGTCTGACTCAGCCTATATACTCTGGCCTGGATCAGTCTCTAGCAGAGATACACAGCAGAGATCTCTGATATCTTATTATCGTCTTATTATCCAATGAAAGGAAAGCATGGTTGTTGCCGCCCTTCTGAAATTAAAAAATGCTTTATTTGATCGGCCCAAAGCTTTTCACAGCAGGAGCCACTCAGATAGTCAGATAGCCACTCAGATAGTCAGATAGCCACTCAGATAGTCAGATAGCCACTCAGATAGTCAGATGGCCACTCAGATAGTCAGATAGCCACTCAGACAGTCAGATAGCCACTCAGATAGTCAGATAGCCACTCAGATAGTCAGATGGCCACTCAGATAGTCAGATGGCCACTCAGATAGTCAGATGGCCACTCAGATAGTCAGATGGCCACTCAGATAGTCAGATAGCCACTCAGATAGTCAGATAGCCACTCAGATAGTCAGATAGCCACTCAGATAGTCAGATAGCCACTCAGATAGTCAGATGGCTGCTCAGATAGTCAGATGGCCACTCAGATAGTCAGATGGCCACTCAGATAGTCAGATAGCCACTCAGATAGTCAGATGGCCACTCAGATAGTCAGATAGCCACTCAGATAGTCAGATGGCCACTCAGATAGTCAGATAGCCACTCAGATAGTCAAATAGCCACTCAGACCTTTCATGATTGAACAGTTTATACCACAACAGGCACGCTGTACACAGCGAACTGTACTGAGGAGATCTAGGACATGCGTACGTACTGACGACATTGGCTTGTCCAGTGAAGATGGCATACTGCAGCTCATAGGAGACCACGCAGAACTCGTCATCTGATGTCCAGTGAGCTGTGATGGTGTCATACGATGCCGTACATAATTCCTCCCGGATTATTGGGGGATTTGGTGCTGAAAATAGAAACATTTAGTTATTTTTCTTCACGTCTCTGGTGTTTGTCATTTATTTAGGACAACAATGATGAACAGTAGGCACTACTCACTACAGTACATTGGATTTACAAAAAAAAAGTATATATATATTATTTTTGGACCAAAAGGGGTTGGATATTTGGGTTGGTAGATAAATTCTAGTTTACTCTTGCAAGGGGCTGTGACTTCATTGGCCAGTACAAAGTTGTAAATGAGAACTTGTTTTCAACTGGCCTACCTGGTTAAATACATTTTTTAAATTTTTTTTATATAAATAAAAATTGTGCCATGTGATTCATTTGGTTAAGTTACTGGACGTATAGTTAGTTACATGGAGTACAGAAGACATCCTGTGGAGAATTACCCAAAAGCCAGAACAATTTAAATCCAATTAATTCAACTGTAAACAAACCCCGAACTGTTAGTTTACACCTGTAGTTTACCAAGCATGTGACAAAAACAATTTGAGAAGCTACAGTGTAGATGTTTTTATATTTGACTGCTGGAGAAAATAGATAAACAGAGAAATTGCACTGTGCCAGAATGTCTCATTTCAGATAGACCTGAGTTATAGATATGTTCTCAATTTATTTCTGACTGAAAAGATGGGAAAAGGTGGATAACAGGTGGAATTGTGTTCACCTGTGAGGTAATCCAAGCCTTCCAGCATTTTCTTTTCCCTTGTAAAGTCCAACGCAAACGTATCAAAGGTGTCATTCAGGTTGATCTCTGGTATCAGGATCTGAGAGGATGCTGTCGCCATGGACACTCTAAAACACAACGATATATATCGTGACACACATGACATTTCTCTCGTTACAACCTGGGACTTTGTCAGTTGAGACTGTTTGAAGCATTATCACAACAACCACTTGATAGCTCACCTCTCGCAGATGCTTTTGGCTGTCTGCAGGAAGCGGGCGTGGTCTCCCTCCCTCAGGGTGTGATCTGCCTGAGTGATGAGGGATGACGATCTCTCGATGATCTGCTTGCAGGTGGCGATCTGCTGGGCTAGTTTTCTCAGACGCATAGCCTGAGAGGAAACCATGGATTATTCAATACCCCGGTGCAGGGACAGACCAATAGACTGCAGCTACTGCGGCTTCAGAAACGTCTGTACTACAGCATGTTCAATTGAGTTGACAGTTCTTTATTCAAAAGGTCACAATCGAGAGGTCATTCAATTGTACATAATCATGTCACCATTTTTCTCGAATTCAAAAAACATGCTTTGCGTGTTTTTATCTAATAAAATTTGCTTCGACCATCATGATTAGCCAAGCAGCCAAGTGATCAACTTTGAAGATGGAATGAGGAGTATCTACATTATCCAAAACATCACCATGGTAACAGAACATGCCTGCTTACCCCCTCTGTCCATTGTCAGGGAGCAGAGAGGAGAGAGGGGATAAGTGAGAGGAGAGAGCAGAGAGGAGAGAGGGGATAGGTGAGAGGAGAGAGGAGAGGAGATGAGAGAGGGGAGAGCAGGAAGCAGAGCGCAGAGAGGGGATAGGTGAGAGGAGAGAGCAGAGAGGAGAGAGGAGAGAGCAGGAAGCAGAGAAGAGAGAGCAGGGGGCAGAGAGGAGAGAGAAGAGGAGATGAGAGAGGGGAGAGGAGAGAGGGGATAGGTGAGAGGAGAGAGGAGAGGAGATGAGAGAGGGGAGAGCAGGAAGCAGAGAGCAGAGAGGGGATAGGTGAGAGGAGAGAGCAGAGAGGAGAGAGGAGAGAGCAGGAAGCAGAGAAGAGAGAGCAGGGGGCAGAGAGGAGAGAGAAGAGGAGATGAGAGAGGGGAGAGGAGAGAGCAGGTAGCAGAGAGGAGAGAACAGGAAGCAGAGAGGAGAGAGCAGAGGAGAGAGCAGGGAGCAGGGAGCAGAGAGGGGAGAGGAGAGAGAGGAGAGAGCAGGCAGCAGAGAGGAGAGAGCAGGAAGCAGAGAGGAGAGGGCAGAGGAGAGAGCAGGGAGCAGAGAGGGGAGAGCAGAGGAGAGAGCAGAGAGGGGAGAGCAGAGGAGAGAGCAGGGAGCAGAGAGGGGAGAGCAGAGAGGGGAGAGCAGAGGAGAGAGCAGGGAGCAGAGAGGGGAGAGCAGAGAGGGGAGAGCAGAGAGCAGAGAGGGGAGAGGGGAGAGCAGAGGAGAGAGCAGGGGAGAGCAGAGGAGAGAGCAGAGGAGAGATCAGGGAAAAGAGAGGAGAGAGCAGAAAGGAGAGAGCAGGAAGGAGAGAGCAGAGAGGAGAGTGCAGAGAGGGGAGAGCAGAGAGGGGAGAGCAGAGGAGAGAGCAAGGGAGAGCAGAGGAGAGAGCAGAGGAGAGAGCAGAGAGGAGAGAGTAAAGAGGAGAGAGCAGAGAGGGGAGAACAGAGAGCAGGGAGCAGAGAGCAGAGAGCAGCCTCCTGACTTTGAAACGAGGCACGGGGCGAGGAAGGAAGCAGTGTTCCTCAGAGGGGCCAGATCACAGGAAACAGGTCTGATGTGGCTCTGACACTGAACATGGTACAGCATGCAGAGAGGAGAGAGGAGAGAGGGGATAGGTGAGAGGAGAGAGGAGAGGAGATGAGAGAGGGGAGAGCAGGAAGCAGAGAGCAGAGAGGGGATAGGTGAGAGGAGAGAGCAGAGAGGAGAGAGGGGATAGGTGAGAGGAGAGAGGAGAGGAGATGAGAGAGGGGAGAGCAGGAAGCAGAGAGCAGAGAGGGGATAGGTGAGAGGAGAGAGCAGAGAGGAGAGAGGAGAGAGCAGGAAGCAGAGAAGAGAGAGCAGGGGGTAGAGAGGAGAGAGAAGAGGAGATGAGAGAGGGGAGAGGAGAGAGCAGGTAGCAGAGAGGAGAGAGCAGGAAGCAGAGAGGAGAGAGCAGAGGAGAGAGCAGGGAGCAGGGAGCAGAGAGGGGAGAGGAGAGAGAGGAGAGAGGGGAGACGAGAGAGCAGGCAGCAGAGAGGAGAGAGCAGGAAGAAGAGAGGAGAGAGCAGGAAGCAGAGAGGAGAGAACAGGAAGCAGAGAGGAGAGAGCAGGAAGAAGAGAGGAGAGAGCAGGAAGCAGAGAGGAGAGGGCAGAGGAGAGAGCAGGGAGCAGAGAGGGGAGAGCAGAGGAGAGAGCAGAGAGGGGAGAGCAGAGAGGGGAGAGCAGAGGAGAGAGCAGAGAGGGGAGAGCAGAGGAGAGAGCAGGGAGCAGAGAGGGGAGAGCAGAGAGGGGAGAGCAGAGGAGAGAGCAGGGAGCAGAGAGGGGAGAGCAGAGAGGGGAGAGCAGAGAGCAGAGAGGGGAGAGGGGAGAGCAGAGGAGAGAGCAGGGGAGAGCAGAGGAGAGAGCAGAGGAGAGATCAGGCAAAAGAGAGGAGAGAGCAGAAAGGAGAGAGCAGGAAGGAGAGAGCAGAGAGGAGAGTGCAGAGAGGGGAGAGCAGAGAGGGGAGAGCAGAGGAGAGAGCAAGGGAGAGCAGGGGAGAGCAGAGGAGAGAGCAGAGGAGAGAGCAGAGAGGAGAGAGTAAAGAGGAGAGAGCAGAGAGGGGAGAACAGAGAGCAGGGAGCAGAGAGCAGAGAGCAGCCTCCTGACTTTGAAACGAGGCACGGGGCGAGGAAGGAAGCAGTGTTCCTCAGAGGGGCCAGATCACAGGAAACAGGTCTGATGTGGCTCTGACACTGAACATGGTACAGCATGCCAGCGGCATCCCCCCCCCAGAGCACTCTCTAATGACACTTAATGGGGGGAAAGGAAGGGAAACCACTCAAGGAGCAGAGTGGATTTGTTTCAGATGCATAAATACTGTGCAATGTCTCCTCCATTACTACCAGTGAGCTGGCATACTACAGAATACAATACTGTATAGCACACACAAAACAAAGCTACTCTAGTTAGAGCAGTCACATAGCGATGACCTGACAACACTGATTTTCATCAAATAGGCATTCCAGAGTAAATTATGTTCATCATACATTCCATTAAAGAAGCAAGCAGACTTATGTTTGCCTCTTGAGGTACACTGCAGTGGCACTGGGGCTCCCGAGTGGCGCAGCGGTCTGAGGCACTGCATCTCACTGCTAGAGGCGACACTACAGACCCTGGTTCCATTCCAGGCTGTATCACAACCGACTGTGATTGGGAGTCCCATAGGGCGGCGAGCAACTGGCCCAGCGTTGTCCGGGTTAGGGTTGGGACGGGGTAGGTACTCCATTGTAAATTGTTCTTAACTGATTTGACTCGTTAAATAAAAGGTTAAGTAAAGGGTAAATAAAATAACATAGTCAGTGAAACAACAACACCTTTACAGAGGGTTAGTAACCAAAAGGTTGCTGGATCGAATCCCCCAAGCTGACAAGGTAAAAATCTGTCCTTCTACAGTTAACCCAAGACGTGGATGTCGGTTAAGGCAGCCCCCCCCCCCCCCCAACAAGGTGGAATCAGAGCGTTGCCATCAATCACAACAAGGTGGAATCAGAACATTGCCCTCAGTCACAACAAGGTGGAATCAGAACGTTGCCATCAGTCACAACAAGGTGGAATCAGAACATTGCCATCAGTCACAACAAGTTGGAATCAGAACGTTGCCATCAGTCACAACAAGGTGGAATCAGAACATTGCCATCAGTCACAACAAGGTGGAATCAGAACATTGCCATCAGTCACAACAAGGTGGAATCAGAACGTTACCATCAGTCACAACAAGGTGGAATCAGAACATTGCCATCAGTCACAACAAGGTGGAATCAGAACGTTGCCCTCAGTCACAACAAGGTGGAATCAGAACATTGCCCTCAGTCACAACAAGGTGGAATCAGAACATTGCCCTCAGTCACAACAAGGTGGAATCAGAACGTTGCCATCAGTCACAACAAGGTGGAATCAGAACATTGCCCTCAGTCACAACAAGGTGGAATCAGAACATTGCCCTCAGTCACAACAAGGTGGAATCAGAACGTTGCCATCAGTCACAACAAGGTGGAATCAGAACATTGCCCTCAGTCACAACAGGGTGGAATCAGAACATTGCCCTCAGTCACAACAAGGTGGAATCAGAACATTGCCCTCAGTCACAACAGGGTGGAATCAGAACATTGCCCTCAGTCACAACAAGGTGGAATCAGAACATTGCCCTCAGTCACAACAAGGTGGAATCAGAACATTGCCATCAGTCACAACAAGGTGGAATCAGAACATTGCCTTGTGACTGATTACATTGTCACTGTAATGTAGTGAGGTGTTTTTGCCATAAGGGCTGCAATGTCTACTTGCACGTTTTGACTTGTAGCTGTTGTTGACAGTTGCAAACGTCTATAGGGGAGGGGAGGAGGAGGGCAGTATGGAGTATTACCTTTCCCTCGTTTATCTTGGTGGCTATGATCTGTCTTCTCTGCTGTACCACGTCCATCAGGAGGTCACACTCTTCCAGGAGCTTGTTCTCTTGTCTTGATGCATTCCCCTTGGAAACAGATCAGGACAGCGATATCTAATACTTTATGTTTGGCATTGACAGGATAAAACATAGCATTTTACAGACATTTGTATTTTTATTTTTAAATTTAAAACTTTGTTTTATTTATTTAACCTTTATTTAACTAGGCAAGTCAGTTAATTAAGAACAAATTCTTATTTGCAATGACGTCCTATCCTGGCCTAACCCGGGCGACGCTGGGTCAATTGTGCTCCGCCCTATGGGACTCCCAGTCACGGCCGGTTGTTATACAGACAGGAATTGTTGTAGCCCTTTCCTGCAGTCAAATTACCACAATGCACTCTGGTGGCTTCATGGGTAGAATGTCATGAAACCTTCTTTTTTTTTCTCCCATAAAATCTGGTGTTTCTATGTCAAATGTTTTTTTCTTATTTTAGAAGTATTCTGTGATGTATATAAAGTGTAATATTGGGATGCAAACTCAACATGTAATACATTTCAACCCTATATCTGACATGGTACAGGGCTCTCATTTTCTTAAGTCCATAACCAGGTGTGTGAGATGTTGACTTTTGTTTCAAAGTAGATTTGTTTAAGACTACCAAGAAACACCCTGGGTGACCCTGAGTTAGGCCACAGGAGTACAATTTATTAGAGAATGCTCATAGACTGTAACAAAGCCCCCCTTGCTCATATATAACCTGAGGCAGTAGGCTATCTATTATTTCCCAGGATAGATCTACGCAGCCATAGAGATCCTATTAAATGACATTTCTAGTATGTCATTCTATGTACAAACCGCTGTCACCATACACAGGGTAGCATAGTGCCACAGGTGAGAGTCAGCTGAGCCTAGTCATTGCAACAATTATTTTTGCTTTCCCACATACAGCCAGAGCTGCTGCTGGCCCACTCTCTCCTACATCTCTCTCCTACATCTCTCTCCTACATCTCTCTCCTACATATCTCTCCTACATCTCTCTCTCCTACATCTCTCTCCTACATCTCTCTCCTAAATCTCTCTTTCATCTCTCTCCTTTCTCTCACCTACATCTCTCTCCTACATCTCTCTCTCCTACTTCTCTCTCTCCTACATCTCTCTCTCCTACATCTCTTTCTCCTACATCTCTCTCCTAAATCTCTCTCCTACATCTCTCTCCTAAATCTCTCTCCTTCATCTCTCTCCTTCATCTCTCTCCTACATCTCTCTCCTACATCTCTCTCCTACACCCCAAAGATTTTTTGAACAAAATAATTTTTTTAACCAAAGATATTTTTAACCAAAGATTTTTTAACCGAAAACTTTTTTAAAACCCCAAAGATTTTGTAAACCAAATATTTTTCTATCTACTGTATGTCAGCAACTACTGTAAAATGTGTCTTATCTGACACCTAATATTTACAATACAAGTAAGAAATAAAAAAGTTTAACCTGTCAAACAATAGAAATGCCACTGAAACTGAGAGCTGTATCAAATAGCCTGATACGGAAACAGATAAACATCCTTACTTACCTCCACATGTTGGCAGATCTGGATCAACTTGCCCATCAGAGTTTCCAACTCGTTGTTCCTCTTAATCAGATTGCTGAGGTTGGAGTCCAAGGTTTGCTGTGGGGGAAAAAAAGAATAGAACAAATATGAACAACAGAAAGAGTCTGTAGCTGAAAATATTCCGCTAGCAAAATGTAAACGTTTAACTAAATGTGGAAAGAAGGGGAGGAAAAATCATAATCACAATCATGGCTGTGCACTGGAAAAGGACGATACACTAACAGACAGTCCCTTCATAGGGTCTGGTTGTGTCCCATTTGGTCTCTCTCTGTCTGTCTGTCTGTCTGTCTGTCTGTCTGTCTGTCTGTCTGTCTGTCTGTCTGTCTGTCTGTCTGTCTGTCTGTCAGTCAGTCACCTCTGAGCTAGCCCCAGTGCCAGAGCTCCCATCATCCAGCCTGCTCACTGAGCTGCCAAAGCTGAGAGGGACAAGCAGAGCGTCTGCCAGAGATGTATCCTAGGGCTCAATTATTTCTTGGTATTTTATTACAGATCCCCATTAGCGGCTGCCAAGGCAGCATCTACTCTTCCTGGGGTCCAAAACAAGATTAAGGCAATTACATACGAAACATAACAGAGACATTATTACACCACTACTTTACCATTATATATCTACAATACAATACATTATTACACCACGACTCTACCACTATATATCTACAATACATTATTACACCATGACTCTACCACTATATATCTACAATACATTATTACACCACTACTCTACCACTATATATCTACAATACAATACATTATTACACCACTACTCTACCACTACATATCTACAATACAACACATTATTACACCACTACTCTACCACTACATATCTACAATACAACACATTATTACACCACTTCTCTACCACTATATATCTACAATACAACACATTATTACACCACTATATATCTACAATACAACACATTATTACACCACTACTCTACCACTACATATCTACAATACAATACATTATTACACCACTACTCTACCACTATATATCTACAATACAACACATTATTACACCACTATATATCTACAATACAATACATTATTACACCACTACTCTACCATTATATATCTACAATACAACACATTATTACACCACTACTCTACCACTACATATCTACAATACAACACATTATTACACCAATATATATCTACAATACAACACATTATTACACCACTAGTCTACCACTATATATCTACAATACAACACATTATTACACCAATATATATCTACAATACAACACATTATTACACCACTAGCCTACCACTATATATCTACAATACATTATTACACCACTACTCTACCACTATATATCTACAATACAACACATTATTACACCACTAGTCTACCACTATATATCTACAATACAATACATTATTACACCACTATATATCTACAATACAACACATTATTACACCACTACTCTACCACTATATATCTACAATACAACACATTATTACACCAATACTCTACCACTACATATCTACAATACAACACATTATTACACCACTACTCTACCACTACATATCTACAATACAACACATTATTACAACACTACTCTACCACTACATATCTACAATACATTATTACACCACTACTCTACCACTATATATCTACAATACATTATTACACCACTACTCTACCACTATATATCTACAATACATTATTACACCACTAGTCTACCACTATATATCTACAATACATTATTACACCACTACTCTACCACTACATATCTACAATACAACACATTATTACACCACTAGTCTACCACTATATATCTACAATACATTATTACACCACTACTCTACCACTATATATCTATAATACAATACATTATTACACCATTATATATCTACAATACAACACATTATTACACCATTATATATCTACAATACAATACATTATTACACCACTACTCTACCACTATATATCTACAATACAACACATTATTACACCACTACTCTACCACTATATATCTACAATACAACACATTATTACACCACTATATATCTACAATACAATACATTATTACACCACTACTCTACCACTATATATCTACAATACAATACATTATTACACCACTATATATCTACAATACAATACATTATTACACCACTACTCTACCACTATATATCTACAATACAATACATTATTACACCACTACTCTCCCACTATATATCTACAACACATTATTACACCACTAGTCTACCACTATATATCTACAATACATTATTACACCACTACTCTACCACTATATATCTACAATACAATACATTATTACACCACTACTCTACCACTATATATCTACAATACAACACATTATTACACCACTACTCTACCACTATATATCTACAATACAACACATTATTACACCACTAGTCTACCACTATATATCTATAATACAACACATTATTACACCACTACTCTACCACTATATATCTACAATACAACACATTATTACACCACTACTCTACCACTATATATCTACAATACAACACATTATTACACCACTAGTCTACCACTATATATCTACAATACAATACATTATTACATCACTACTCTACCACTATATATCTACAATACAACACATTATTACACCACTACTCTACCACTATATATCTACAATACAACACATTATTACACCACTACTCTACCACTACATATCTACAATACAATACATTATTACACCACTATATATCTACAATACAACACATTATTACACCACTACTCTACCACTATATATCTACAATACATTATTACACCACTACTCTACCACTATATATCTACAATACAACACATTATTACACCACTACTCTACCACTATATATCTACAATACAACACATTATTACACCACTACTCTACCACTATATATCTACAATACAACACATTATTACACCACTACTCTACCACTATATATCTACAATACAACACATTATTACACCACTACTCTACCACTACATATCTACAATACAATACATTATTACACCACTATATATCTACAATACAACACATTATTACACCACTACTCTACCACTATATATCTACAATACATTATTACACCACTACTCTACCACTACATATCTACAATACATTATTACACCACTACTCTACCACTACATATCTACAATACAACACATTATTACACCACTACTCTACCACTATATATCTACAATACAATACATTATTACACCACTACTCTACCACTATATATCTACAATACAACACATTATTACACCACTACTCTACCACTACATATCTACAATACAACACATTATTACACCACTATATATCTACAATACAATATTACACCACTACATATCTACAATACAACACATTATTACACCACTACTCTACCACTACATATCTACAATACATTATTACATCACTACTCTACCACTATATATCTACAATACAACACATTATTACACCACTACTCTACCACTATATATCTACAATACAACACATTATTACACCACTATATATCTACAATACAATATTACACCACTACATATCTACAATACAACACATTATTACACCACTACTCTACCACTACATATCTACAATACATTATTACATCACTACTCTACCACTACATATCTACAATACAACACATTATTACACCACTACTCTACCACTACATATCTACAATACAACACATTATTACACCACTTCTCTACCACTATATATCTACAATACAACACATTATTACACCACTATATATCTACAATACAACACATTATTACACCACTACTCTACCACTACATATCTACAATACAATACATTATTACACCACTACTCTACCACTATATATCTACAATACAACACATTATTACACCACTATATATCTACAATACAATACATTATTACACCACTACTCTACCATTATATATCTACAATACAACACATTATTACACCACTACTCTACCACTACATATCTACAATACAACACATTATTACACCAATATATATCTACAATACAACACATTATTACACCACTAGTCTACCACTATATATCTACAATACAACACATTATTACACCAATATATATCTACAATACAACACATTATTACACCACTAGTCTACCACTATATATCTACAATACATTATTACACCACTACTCTACCACTATATATCTACAATACAACACATTATTACACCACTAGTCTACCACTATATATCTACAATACAATACATTATTACACCACTATATATCTACAATACAACACATTATTACACCACTACTCTACCACTATATATCTACAATACAACACATTATTACACCACTACTCTACCACTACATATCTACAATACAACACATTATTACACCACTACTCTACCACTACATATCTACAATACAACACATTATTACACCACTACTCTACCACTACATATCTACAATACATTATTACACCACTACTCTACCACTATATATCTACAATACATTATTACACCACTACTCTACCACTATATATCTACAATACATTATTACACCACTAGTCTACCACTATATATCTACAATACATTATTACACCACTACTCTACCACTACATATCTACAATACAACACATTATTACACCACTAGTCTACCACTATATATCTACAATACATTATTACACCACTACTCTACCACTATATATCTATAATACAATACATTATTACACCATTATATATCTACAATACAACACATTATTACACCATTATATATCTACAATACAATACATTATTACACCACTACTCTACCACTATATATCTACAATACAACACATTATTACACCACTACTCTACCACTATATATCTACAATACAACACATTATTACACCACTATATATCTACAATACAATACATTATTACACCACTACTCTACCACTATATATCTACAATACAATACATTATTACACCACTATATATCTACAATACAATACATTATTACACCACTACTCTACCACTATATATCTACAATACAATACATTATTACACCACTACTCTCCCACTATATATCTACAACACATTATTACACCACTAGTCTACCACTATATATCTACAATACATTATTACACCACTACTCTACCACTATATATCTACAATACAATACATTATTACACCACTACTCTACCACTATATATCTACAATACAACACATTATTACACCACTACTCTACCACTATATATCTACAATACAACACATTATTACACCACTAGTCTACCACTATATATCTATAATACAACACATTATTACACCACTACTCTACCACTATATATCTACAATACAACACATTATTACACCACTACTCTACCACTATATATCTACAATACAACACATTATTACACCACTAGTCTACCACTATATATCTACAATACAATACATTATTACATCACTACTCTACCACTATATATCTACAATACAACACATTATTACACCACTACTCTACCACTATATATCTACAATACAACACATTATTACACCACTACTCTACCACTACATATCTACAATACAATACATTATTACACCACTATATATCTACAATACAACACATTATTACACCACTACTCTACCACTATATATCTACAATACATTATTACACCACTACTCTACCACTATATATCTACAATACAACACATTATTACACCACTACTCTACCACTATATATCTACAATACAACACATTATTACACCACTACTCTACCACTATATATCTACAATACAACACATTATTACACCACTACTCTACCACTATATATCTACAATACAACACATTATTACACCACTACTCTACCACTACATATCTACAATACAATACATTATTACACCACTATATATCTACAATACAACACATTATTACACGACTACTCTACCACTATATATCTACAATACATTATTACACCACTACTCTACCACTACATATCTACAATACATTATTACACCACTACTCTACCACTACATATCTACAATACAACACATTATTACACCACTACTCTACCACTATATATCTACAATACAATACATTATTACACCACTACTCTACCACTATATATCTACAATACAACACATTATTACACCACTACTCTACCACTACATATCTACAATACAACACATTATTACACCACTATATATCTACAATACAATATTACACCACTACATATCTACAATACAACACATTATTACACCACTACTCTACCACTACATATCTACAATACATTATTACATCACTACTCTACCACTATATATCTACAATACAACACATTATTACACCACTACTCTACCACTATATATCTACAATACAACACATTATTACACCACTATATATCTACAATACAATATTACACCACTACATATCTACAATACAACACATTATTACACCACTACTCTACCACTACATATCTACAATACATTATTACATCACTACTCTACCACTATATATCTACAATACAACACATTATTACATCACTACTCTACCACTATATATCTACAATACAACACATTATTATACCACTACTCTACCACAACATATCTACAATACAACACATTATTACACCACTACTCTACCACTATATATCTACAATACAACACATTATTACACCATTATATATCTACAATACAACACATTATTACACCACTACTCTACTACTATATATCTACAATACAATACATTATTACACCACTATATATCTACAATACAACACATTATTACACCACTACTCTACCACTACATATCTACAATACAATACATTATTACATCACTACTCTACCACTATATATCTACAATACAACACATTATTCCACCACTACTCTACCACTATATATCTACAATACAATACATTATTACATCACTACTCTACCACTATATATCTACAATACAACACATTATTACACCACTACTCTACCACTACATATCTACAATACAATACATTATTACATCACTACTCTACCACTATATATCTACAATACAACACATTATTACACCACTACTCTACCACTACATATCTACAATACATTATTACACCACTACTCTACCACTATATATCTACAATACAACACATTATTACACCACTATATATCTACAATACAACACATTATTACACCACTAGTCTACCACTATATATCTACAATACAATACATTATTACACCACTAGTCTACCACTATATATCTACAATACATTATTACACCACTACTCTACCACTATATATCTACAATACAATACATTATTACACCACTACTCTACCACTATATATCTACAATACAACACATTATTACACCACTAGTCTACCACTATATATCTACAATACAACACATTATTACACCACTAGTCTACCACTACATTTCTATAACACAAAATCCATAATGCAGCAATATAGCAATTTTACAATGTACGTGTGTGTAGAGTGCGTGTGTTAGGAGATGTGTCCATGTGTGTGGTGTGCCTTTGTGTGTAAATTAAATGCTTAACACTGAAGACCTGCGCTACAGCACGATATACATTTAAATGCAATGTCCCGACGTTAGTGGAGACTGCATGTTACGGCCCAATCGGTAACGATCTTTCAATTTCAAGCGTAGTATAACATTAACATAACATTGGCGATACGTATTTTATCGAGCTCCAGGCAACTAAACCATTCATGCATTAATCACCCAACGGTGACTCAGATCCAACTCTCTCAAAACTTGACTAATTATGGCATTGCTGCATGGTACATCCATGGCTATAGTGTATAGCAGCGGTTCCCAACCTTTCACTGTATGTTCCGGGACCACTCATTCACCGTCAAACGTTGTTGAGATCCACCATTATAAAACTGTTACCAAAATATTTAAATAACAATGAAATGACATATTTTCATGAAAACGTTAGTTTGATAAGTCAAATTCATACAATTACATTTTTCCACCCCCCCAAAAAATCTGGTTGTTAGTTATTTTGGTAATTAATTGTTTTTGCACAGTTGCTATGCAAAAAGACTGGTCACCCGTTCTAAACAAAATGGTTGCTATGCAGGCTGGATAACTTTCTTGTAGCTAGCTATCTCGCTAGCCTAACTTAAACCACGTCAAACATTGAACCTGGAATGACCGTATACTAGCTGCATTTTCATTTTTTCAAGTTTTTTTTTTAGCATTTTTGCAATTGGCATTTACTTGGATATATCCATGATAATGCTTTATTTCGACTGGCTCAGGAAAAGTGGTCTCGTCTGGGCACCGTTCACTATTTGTATGCTACAGAGATTGACATTCAAGAGTGAAACATTGTTTCCAAGGTTGGACAGGCAGACTGTGAGGCTTACATTAAACCCCCTCTGTACCAAACTAAAAGCTAGGCTTATATTAAACCCCCACTGACCCAAACTAAGCTAGGCTTATATTAAACCCCCACTGTACCAAACTAAGCTAGGCTTATATTAAACCCCCACTGTACCAAACTAAATGCTAGGCGTATATTAAACCCCCACTGTACCAAACTAAGCTAGGCTTATATTAAACCCCCACTGTACCAAACTAAATGCTAGGCTTATATTAAACCCCCACTGTACCAAACTAAAATCTAGGCTTATATTAAACCCCCACTGTACCAAACTAAAAGCTAGGCTTATATTAAACCCCCACTGTACCAAACTAAAAGTTAGGCTTATATTAAACCCCCACTGTACCAAACTAAATGCTAGGCTTATATTAAACCCCCACTGTACCAAACTAAAAGCTAGGCTTATATTAAACCCCCACTGTACCAAACTAAATGCTAGGCTTATATTAAACCCACACTGTACCAAACTAAGCTAGGCTTATATTAAACCCCCACTGTACCAAACTAAATGCTAGGCTTATATTAAACCCACACTGTACCAAACTAAGCTAGGCTTATATTAAACCCCTACTGTACCAAACTAAATGCTAGGCTTATATTAAACCCCCTCTGTACCAAACTAAGCTAGGCTTATATTAAACCTCCACTGTACCAAACTAAGCTAGGCTTATATTAACCCCCCACTGTACCAAACTAAGCTAGGCTTATATTAAACCCCCAATGTACCAAACTAAGCTTATATTAAACCCCCACTGTACCAAACTAAGCTAGGCTTATATTAAACCCCCACTGTACCAAACGAAAAGCTAGGCTTATATGAAACCCTCACTGTACCAAACTTAAAGCTAGGCTTATATTAAACCCCCACTCTAGCAAACTTAAAGCTAGGCTTATTGTCACGCCCTGGTCTTAGTATTTTGTGTTTTCTTTATTATTTTGGTCAGGCCAGGGTGTAACATGGGTTATTTATGTGGTGTGTTTTGTCTTGGGGTTTTTGTAGGTTATGGGATTGTGGTTAGTGAAGTAGTCTAGGAAAGTCTATGGTTGCCTGGAGTGGTTCTCAATCAGAGGCAGGTGTTTATCGTTGTCTCTGATTGGGAACCATATTTAGGCAGCCATATTCTTTGAGTGTTTCGTGGGTGATTGTTCCTGTCTCTGTGTTTGTTGCACTAGATAAGGCTGTTTCGGTTTTTCACGTTTCTTGTTTTGTATTTTGTTCGTATTTTTCATCTTTCATTAAAGATGTTTATGAATAACCACGCTGCATTTTGGTCCTCTCATTCACCAGAAGAAAACCGTCACACTTATATGAAACCCCCACTGTACCAAACTAAAAGCTAGGCTTATATTAAACCCCCACTGTACCAAACTAAAAGCTAGGCTTATATTAAACCCCCACTGTACCAAACGAAAAGCTAGGCTTATATGAAACCCCCACTGTACCAAACTTAAAGCTAGGCTTATGTTAAACCCCCACTGTACCAAACTAAAAGCTAGGCTTATATTAAACCCCCACTGTACCAAACTAAGCTAGGCTTATATTAAACCCCCACTGTACCAAACTAAGCTAGGCTTATATTAAACCCCCACTGTACCAAACTTAAAGCTAGGCTTATATTAAACCCCCACTGTACCAAACTTAAAGCTAGGCTTATATTAAACCCCCACTGTACCAACCTTAAAGCTATGCTGGAAGCAAAGGGAAATAATGTGCGAGTTGAGATAAATACAAGAGATGATACTGACAGCAACATGAACATGATATTCCGTTGGAGGTGCAGAGATCATTTTCAGATGGAACTTTTTATTTTATTTTTTATTTTATATATATTTTTTAATATTATTAATTTTTTTTTTCATTATTTTTTTCAGATGGAACTGTTAGCAGGCATAAGTGTGTCTGTGATGGACATCACAGAGCAGCTTGGAACACTGCTCATCCAATCAGTATCCAGGATCCAAACAACCAGTTATTAATGCTCCCAATTGTTATTATTTTTTGAAGAAAACAAATCTTAAAGGCCCAATGATGCCGTTTCTATATCCATTTCAAAAAGTTTCTGGGTAACATTTAAGTACCTTACTGTAATAGATTTCCATAAAAAAAAACATTTTTTTACGATTTAAATGTTAGCTTTCTTACATGGCACATATTGCACTTTTACCTTCTTCTCCAACACTTTGTTTTTGCATTATTTAAACCAAATTGAACATGTTCCATTATTTATTTGAGGCTAAAATGATTTTATTGATGTATTATACTAAGTTAAAATAAGTGTTCATTCAGTATTGTTGTAATTGTCATTATTACAAATCAATTTTAAAAAAATCGGCCGATTAATCGTTATCGGCTTTTTTTTGGTCCTCCAATAATCAGTATCGGCATCGGCGTTGAAAAATCATAATCGGTCGACCTCTAGTTTGAATTTGAACATTGAAACAATGTTACAAATGTGAAACAATGTTACAAATACTAAATGTTAGTCTAAAATAAATGTGAGATAATGTCTGGATGCTTTTGGAACAGAGTAAAAAGGCATTTTAACATGATCAATTTAGCTGGTGGTAACTTGTGGAATAGACACCGGCTGGAATTCAGTTTTAACCAATCAGCATTCAGGATTAGACCCACCATTGTATTAAACCACATATCACAGTCATAGCAAGTACATTTTATGTTGTATGATTGTCTTGCACAACAATTTAGTATTAACAGCTAGTTATATCTTTGCTCCAAGGATGAATCGGTCCACCCACACAGACAGCATTGTGAAGAAGGCGCAACAGCGCCTCTTCAACCTCAGGAGGCTGAAGAAATTCGGCTTGTCACCAAGAGCACTCACAAACTTCTACAGATGCACAATCGAGAGCATCCTGTCGGGCTGTATCACCGCCTGGTACGGCAACTGCTCTGCCCACAACCGTAAGGCTCTCCAGAGGGTAGTGAGGTCTGCACAACGCATCACCCGGGGCAAACTACCTGCCCTCCAGGACACCTACACCACCCGATATCACAGGAAGACCATAAAGATCATCAAGGACAACAACCACCCGAGCCACTGCCTGTTCACCCCGCTATCATCTAGAAGGCGAGGTCAGTACAGGTGCATCAAAGCTGGGACCGAGAGACTGAAAAACAGCTTCTATCTCAAGGCCATCAGACTGTTAAACAGCCACCACTAACATTGAGTGGCTGCTGCCAACACACTGACTCAACTCCAGCCACTTTAATAATGGGAATTGATGGGAAATGATGTCAAATATATCACTAACCACTTTAAACAATGCTACCTAATACAATGTTTACATACCCTACATTATTCATCTCATATGTATACGTATATACTGTACTCTCTATCATCTACTGCGTCTTTATGTAATACATGTATCACTAGCCACTTTAACTATGCCACTTTGTTTACATACTCATCTCATATGTATGTACTGTACTCAATACCTTCTACTGTATCTTGCCTATGCCACTCTGTACCATCACTCATTCATATATCTTTATGTACATATTCTTTATCCCCTTACACTTGTGTCTATAAGGTAGTAGTTTTGGAATTGTTAGCTAGATTACTTGTTGGTTATTACTGCATTGTCAGAACTAGAAGCACAAGCATTTCGCTACACTCGCATTAACATCTGCTAACCATGTGTATGTGACAAATAAAATTTGATTTGATTTGATTTGATTTGACTTTGTCTTTCCACAAGGGTTATGCAGTGAGGCATAAGGAGAATACAAGGACATTGGTTTGATGTCTGAGAGGGTTATTCGTTAATGGTTATATAATCCTGGATGGACTTAATATTGGGATTACGCTCCAGAAGAATTGTTCCATGTATGGGTCTATTGATAGCATCATGGGCTTACTTCCCTGAATGAAAACAGCAAGCTAATACCAAAATGGACTGTTAATGCCAGAACACTTTGCTCAACAAAAGAAAGAATTTAAATCAACTGCTTGTTGAAATCCTTAGGCCTATATGTTGAAGTAATTGTTCACCATGTTTTTTCCCCCTTGGTTTTATCACATTAAGTACAAGCCCTTCGTGTTGCAATGCCATAAAGTAATTGTGACACATACAGTGCATTCGGAAAGTATTCACACCCCTTCCCTTTTTCCACATTTTGTTACTTTACAGCCTTATTCTAAAATGGATGAAATAAAAACAATTCCTCATCAATATACACACACAATACCACATAATGACATCACAATACCACATAATGACATCACAATATCACATAATGACAAAGTGAAAACAGGCTTTAGAAAAAAAATACAGAAATAACTTATTTACATAAATATTCAGACCCTTTGACATCAGACTCATTCCTATTTCCATTGATCATCCTTGAGATGTTTCTACAACTTGATTGGAGTCCACCTGTGGTAAATTCAATTGATTGGACATGTTTTGGAAATGCACACTACCGTTCTATATAAGGTCCCACAGTTGACAGTGCATGTCAGAGCAAAAACCAAGCCATGAGGTCGAAGGAATTGTCAGTAGAGTTCCGAGACAGGATTGTGTCGAGGCACAAATCTGGAGAATTGTACCAAAATATTTCTGCAGCGTTGAAGGTCCCCAAGAACACAGTGGCCTCCGTCATTCTTAAATGGAAGAAGTTTGGAACCACCATTACTCTTCCTAAAGCTGGCCGTCCGGCCAAATTGATCAATCAGGGTAGAAGGGCCTTGGTCTGGGAGATGGGAGATGGCAGCATCATGCTGTGGGGATGTTTTTCAGCGGCAGAAACTGGGAGTCTAGTCATAATCAAGGGAAAGATGAACAGAGCGATGAACCTGCTCCAGAGTGCTTAAGATCTCAGACTGGGGCGACCTTCCAACAGGACAATGACCCTAAGCACACAGCCAAGACAACGCAGGAGTGGCTTCGGGACAAGTCTCTGAATGTCCTTGAGTGGCCCATCCAGAGCCCGGACATGTACCTGATGAAACATCTCTGGAGAGACCTGAAAACAGCTGTGCAGCGGCACACCCCATCCATCCTTACAGACGTTGAGAGGATCTGCAGAGAAGAATGGGAGAAACTCCCCAAATACAGGTGTGCCAAGCTTATAATGTCATACCCAAGAAGACTCAAGGCTGTAATCGCTGACAAAGGTGCTTCAACAAAGTACTGAGTAAAGGGTCTGAATACTTATGTAAATGTGATATTTCAGGTTTTTTTTTGTACGTTTGTAAACATTTCTAAAAACCTTGTTTTTTCTTTTTCATTATGGGATATTGTGTTTAGATTGATGAGGTAACAATATATATTTAATCCATTTTAGAATATGGCTGTAACGTAATAAAATGTGGAAAAAGTCAAGGGGTCTGAATGCTTTCCGAATACACTGTACAGTACAGTACGATGAAAAAAATGGAAGAATTTAGTAAACAGAGAACTTTGGAGAACTGAACGTGTCTGTGAAGTCACTGTTTAGCTAATGTCGGGAAGCTCTCTCAGGTCGGCCTTTTCACATTGCCATTTCATTAGGTTCTGTGTGTCAGCCGTCAGCGTGCACAGAAATAGCCTTTTTCTTATGTATTTTTATTAAACTGCTCTCACCAAAATGATTTATTTATATCCAAGCAGAGGTGATGAAAGCAATTATAATAGCTTTGTGCTGCCTGCCGTGGATGGATGGATGGAAGGTGCCTGGAGATCCATAGAGCCCTGGCTGGAGAACAGCTGATGCAGCCGCACAGAAACAACCAATGACTCCATGATAAACGCTGCAATTCAGTTCATTAAGTTTAAATGGACTCATTATGATCATTTCATCGGCTGAAAAATAAATGTATTTCATACAGCAGTATGTCTAGTAGTATGTTTGCACGTCAAGTTGTATAATGCACTTGAAATAATTGACTTGGTGAAGAAAACGGAACGTGATGACATGAGGAGTCATAAAGGGAATAGTTATGGTTGGTTAACACTGTTGCCAGGTCAAAATAATATTGCTTTTATGTAAATAGGGTGTCTACCCGTCTAGCCTGTCTCTCTTCCATAAACGTTTGACAGTTAGGGTGGCATGCCAGTTGACATTTCAACTCCCAACAGGAGATAAAGCATCCACTTCCTCTCAGAGATGATTTTGTCCTGTGCCATTAATTTGAAAGTGTTTGGATCCCTGAAGAACCTCCCTGTCCAACACTGAAAGACAGACAGCAGGCCCAGACTATATAACCAGCTTGACCAAGAACCTCCCTGTCCAACACTGAAAGACAGATGGCAGGCCCAGACTATATAACCCACTCTGCCAAGAACCTCCCTGTCCAACACTGAAAGACAGACAGCAGGCCCAGACTATATAACCCACTCTGCCAAGAACCTCCCTGTCCAACACTGAAAGACAGACAGCAGGCCCAGACTATATAACCTGCTCGGCCAAGAACCTCCCTGTCTACACTGAAAGACAGACAGCAGGTCCAGACTATATAACCAGCTTGACCAAGAACCTCCCTGTCCAACACTGAAAGACAGATGGCAGGCCCAGACTATATAACCCACTCTGCCAAGAACCTCCCTGTCCAACACTGAAAGACAGACAGCAGGCCCAGACTATATAACCCACTCGGCCAAGAACCTCCCTGTCCAACACTGAAAGACAGACGACAGGCCCAGAGCTATATAACCCACTCTGCCAAGAACCTCCCTGTCTACACTGAAAGACAGACGACAGGCCCAGAGCTATATAACCCACTCGGCCAAGAACCTCCCTGTCTACACTGAAAGACAGACCGCAGGCCCAGACTATATAACCCACTCTGCCAAGAACCTCCCTGTCCAACACTGAAAGACAGACGACAGGCCCAGACTATATAACCCACTCGGCCAAGAACCTCCCTGTCCAACACTGAAAGACAGACCGCAGACCCAGACTAGTTGTCAGAACAGAAAGTTGTCAGAACAGTTTCGAAACACAGACAGTGACCTGACCGGTCAGGTTTTTGTCAGGAAGGAAGAGAGACTGAGCAAGCCATAACCAAAGGTATGGGACCAAAAGCATTCCTCATCCAGAGGAAGCAGCTATTCCTTCCTCTCATCATGTCTGAATTGATTTAGGAAAATAGAAATCCATCGCAGGGAACTGTCCAAACACTAAGAGCATTTCAATGTACTATAGTTCAGGCACACAGTTGTATAATTTATCATTATAGTATAGAGGAAATTAACTTGAAAAATATGTAATGAAGATGAAAACATGTCAGATGAACGTGAGGAAACAATGTAGAACCTTTGGAACTTGAACCATAACACATAATGTTCCTTTTAACTCTAGAACCAATAATGATTGTTTTAACTCTAGAACTAATATTCATAATTTAACTTGAAACAATAATGAACATTTTAACTCTAGAACCAATAATGATCCTTCTAACTCTAGAACCAACAATGATCCTTCTAACTCTAGAACCGATAATGATCCTTCTTACTCTAGAACCAATAATTATCCTTCTAACTCTAGAACCAATAATGATACTTCTAACTCTAGAACCAATAATGATCCTTCTAACTCAAGAACCAATAATGATCATTTGATTTGATTTGATTGATTTGATTTGATCCTTCTAACTCTAGAACCAATAATGATCCTTCTTACTCTAGAACCAATAATGATCCTTCTAACTCTAGAACCAATAGTGATCCTTCTTACTCTAGAACTAATATTCTTAATTTAACTTGAAACAATAATGAACATCTTAACTCTAGAACCAATAATGATCCTTCTTACTCTAGAACCAATAATGATCCTTCTAACTCCTTCTAACTACTCCTTCTAACTACTTCTAACAGTACATAACTGGGACCAAGCTTCCTGTCATCCAGAACCTCTATCTCAGGAGGTGTCAGAGGAAAAAAAATAAAAAAATAAAAAAATAAATAAACAATTCTAAAACTCCAGCCACCCAAGTCAGAGAGTGTTCTCTCTGCTACAGCACGGCAAGCGGTACTGGAGCACCAAGTCTAGGTCCAAAAGGCTTCATAACAGCTTCTACCCCCAAGCCATAAGACTCCTGAACAGCTTATTAAAGGGCAACCCAGACCCCTCTTTTACGCTGCTGCTACTCTCTGTTTATTATCTATGCATTGATACTTTAACTCTACCTACTTGTACTGTACATATTACCTCAATTACCTCAGCTAACCGGTGCGCCCGCACATTGACTCTGTACCGTTACTCCCTGTGTAAAGCCTTGCTTGTTATTTTAGTGCAGCTGTTTAATTATTTGTTACTTTTATTTTCTATTTTTTACTTATCTAGTTTTTTACTTACCACTTATTTGTATTTATTTTCTTAACTTCTTAAAGCATTGTTGGTTAAGGGCTTGTGACAAATACAATTTGATTTGATTTGATCCTTCAAACTCTAGAATCATTCAAATTAGAAATATTTTTACCCCCTCCCCTCTCTTTCTCACTTTTCTTTTGCCCAACATGAGAGATTTCAGACATGTACAGGTGTCTAAATACTTCTGTTACGTCTATGATTTACATCCCCTCTACATTAGCCAGTTCCTTCTGGGTTGTAAATGAACAGGGCTAGGATGTGGCTTCGCAGTGGGTAACATCGGCATACTGTAGTCCAGCTTGTCAAGACTGCAATTCAGAAGTGCAATTCATTTACCAGCGCTACCTTTTTTTTTGCAGTGAGGTCTATGACTGCATCTCCACATAAATTAAATATCTTTGTCTTTTCATAAAGTCTCTGTTAACATTATTTATTTAGGTTATTTTGTAATTTGGCTGTTGTATATTTTATATGCTTAAACTCAAAAAGGTGAATCGGGGTGACTAGTCATTTATGTAAAAGATAAAGCCTCTTAAAAAAGATATATTTAAAAAAAATCAAGACAATAGCCCCATGTGAAAGATGCACGAGGGGGCACAAAGGAAAATGTTGCAACCCCTAAAACCTGGTCCTTCTAGTGCTATAGACTGACTCAGGGACACAGTATGACAATACCTTGGCACAGAGGTCAGGGGGGAATGACAAACAGACAGAGAGTAATCCCACACAAGACAAAAGGTATTGACAGCTGGATAAAGAGTAATGAGCACCAGTTCTGGGTTTGTTGGCTAGTTCTGACATTTACTGTCATGCTCAGAATAACTTCATTCATTTGTATCTGAAGAATGAAAGAGTTGACATGGCCACGGACGTTGTAATCAGATATAACGTAGGATTTGTCCTGAAAAAAAAAACGTGACCAACTAGTAGGTAGAGTATCTTACAACTGGCAAGAAATGTCAGAAATGCAGAGCTCAAGTTTGACCACAACTACAGTAAGTCTGCCGCTCTTCCTTTAACCTATTTAACTAAGCAAGTCAGTTAAGAATAAATTCTTATTTTACAATCTCCCTGGGGGGGGGGGGTTATGTAAAACCTGATGGTAAACTATGTTCCAGAGTACATATATTATCTTTATGATGTATATATACTGTATGGCATTACTCTTTACGCAAAAAAGCAGATATCACAAAGAGGCCGTGAAGCCACCCATAGTGGTGGACTATATTCTACTGGTCAGGTTTACAGAGCATTTGCACCTGTGCAAAATATTCTCCTGTTATTTTCAGAGGGGAATAAAAGAGTCCAACATATATATTTTATGATTTTACCTTGATATATTTCAACTTGATTATTGGTATTATTTCGTCTGCAGGTTTTATTCCCCGTTGAAAATAACAGCTGTTAACTCTTAGTAGACCTGTCCCTGAATATGGAGTTGGATTAATACTGTAGATACCGTAGATATCTCCTGGTCTGCTTCCTCTTGCTCGCTCCTCTCACTGAGATAGCAGTCTGGCGTTCTCTGCACAATGACAGCATGATCAAACAAAGGAAACACTGGTTACCGCTGATGCTCTGACCTCGATCGCCATAGTGTTGCAATCTAAGATTACCGCATCTCAGTTTCACTGGGATTCTGGGACCAAGCTTGGCATTCTCTTTGTTTTTGGTGAAAGGTCAAGCAAAAAAAGTAGTCCGTGTGTACTATGTAATGCAAAATCCCTGTTGGTGACTCATGCATAAATAGTGTCACATTTGTATTTATTTGTGAAAAGTCCTGGGGTCTTTTCAAAGTCATGCAATGGTATCCATGTGGTCCCTAGAAAGCCTTCATCTAGACACGTTATTACATGATTACACTGACTTCTCCTTTTACTAAAGGCATTGACTAAACACTGCCTCCTTCAAATAAAACATCAATTGGCTATCAATCAACTGTAAAAAAAAAAAAAAAAAAAAAAAAAAACGATAATAGATATTGCTATTGTAAATACAAAAAAAAAAAAAAATGAATTTACTAATAAAATACTTCAATACATGTGGTTCAACAGAATGTATAGGGGTTAAGGTCTACTGACATCACATCCCTATTTGCCGTGTCTCTTGATAGAGCTTGTCAGATGTGAGGGTATATTTCCATGTGAAAGGCTAACTATAATACACAGCCGCATGGTTCTGCCTGGTAATAAAGCGTTAATCGCTCCCATGAGGTTTTCTGGAGCCATGATCGAGTCCCATGGCGCGTAGGCGAAATGCTAGCCCACAAAGCCCAAACGTCAATGCTTTTGACAGGAGCTCATTCAAGTCTTAAGTGCAAGGAATGCGTGGCCACCTTTTTTGTGTGTGTTCCAGCTAAGAGCCTCTCGTGATACCATATTAATATGGACGCATGGAGGGAAAGAGGTTAGTTGAACTTAACCTGAAACCCTTGGAAGCAATCTCTATTTATTGGTTGTGATTTCGTGTCAAAATGTTATATTTAAGCCGCTAAAAGAAAGTGTCATGGTGTGTGATCACTCCTTGTTCCCAAAGCTCTTTGCACTTTGAAATATTAACAGACCTCATATGAGTTTACTGTAGCTGCATTAGTGGGGAAATCTGACTGAATGTGGAATTCCATTTGACATGTTTCTAATACTGTAAGCTTTGTGTTGACGTTTCGTAAGCCAAGAGGGCCAGTAGATACAGTATAACTGTGTGTTTACCTGATTGTATTGTTCTCTTGTGCAACACTGTTTACAACCACAATGACTCCTGATTTACCCATGAGTCTGAGGAAACATTCCTCGTTGGTTAGCAGAGGATATTAATAGGATACTATTTTATTGAAATATTGGATCCTACTTCAATTTTAAATCTTAAAATGCCCGTGTGAATTGTGGAACAACAGGGTTTTACATGCTGCAGTATGTCACATAGGTTTTTAGGATGAGGCAACATTTGGAAAACAACACAATTAGCAATCACATAATTTTTTTGCTTCTCTGAAAATGTGTGTGGCGAATCTCAACCAAACTAAAAAAGAATGGTCAGATATTGAATCTGACGTGTCAGGTAATTCAGGCACAATATTGTTTATTTAATATACCCAAATGTTTTTACTTGATTTGAATCAAATATGATTTTTAATCTCACCATTTATTCCACTCAGTGGACACAAGTTATTGCACATAGTGAGCTTTTCACAGTCAATCATTAATTTCCCATACTCCCCAGACATTCCTGAAGGTGTGTAGCGTATAGCATAGTACAGCACAGAGCATCTCTTACCTTGAGTTTCTCATAGCGGTCGCTGAGGGCGGCTACTTGGTGGTCCCGATGCCGACCGACCAGTTTGCACAAGGCACAGATCAACTGTTCATCTGTGACACAGTACATGTTCACCTTCTCGTCCTCGTGCTCCAGACACATGAGTCCCCTGATGTGGCAGTCCGGCATGGGCTCGATCAGACGGTGGCTGGTGAAGGGCTTCTTATTGGGGTGGGTGGCCTTCAAGCATTCGTCGCAGTAGGACACCTCACAGGTGACACAGGTCTTGACGGCATCCTGGGGAGGGTCTTGCTCACAGAACTGACACTGCACCCTCTCGCTGGGGGAGGTCATGGCCGTGCCGTCCGGGGCGACCCGCTCACGGCGAGTCTCGCTGGGGGAGTTGGGCCCGCTCACGGAAGCCTTCTGGAAGCGGTCGATGATGTTCTGCAAAGTGACGTTACGCTTCAGTCCCTCTAGGCCCCTCTGGTTGAGGGTGATGGCATAGCGACAGGTTGGGCACTGGAAGGCGCTGATGGACTGCACAGGCTCGTTGGGGCTGCAGTGGGAGATCAGGATGCGGTGGGCACAGTTGAAACACAGGCTGTGAGCGCAGGGCAAGAGCAAGGGGTCCTCGAAGAGCTCCAGACAGATTGGGCAGGTCAGCTCCGACTCCAGTGTTTCCATCTTCACACGCAACAAAGCGATGTCGTCAGCGAAATCCAGGGAAGCTGATCAGCTATCTGTAGGGATGACATGGACTTCATCATTAGAGAATGGGAGAATGGGAGAGATAGAGAGAGAGAAAGAGAGAGAAGCAAGGGGTTCAAAAGGGTTAAACAGTAGGGGGTTGTCAACTTTCCCAGAATAGAAATTAATGAGTAGTCTGACCACATTCCCAATCTAAAGAAAACTGGAGATTACTTGGTGTGGTAGAATAATAAATAGCAGGTATTGGATAACACATCTCTGGTATCTTCATCAGGGGGTATTGCATGAAATGCAGACACTTCTAAATTGAGTTTCGGTGTATTCTAAACCCCTTACAGAAATATGAATTAAAGCTGAATCGAAATGAAACCTGTTTGGTAAGAAGTAAAGAAATCCATGTCGCTCTTGAGTTCTCTAGAACTAATTCCTACATATTTTATAGGGAGGCACATCTGACCGTATTTCCTGCGATGCAACAGCCAAACGAAGAAGACCGAAATTGGGAAAAACAAACAAACGCTGCATATTTTATAAGAGCTTTGAGTTGTTTTGATGATATAACTCTGGAAACACCATAAATGAGTCATTTTCGTCAAGTGGCCCTTGTCTATGGAGAGGCTTGGCTAGGCTAGCTAGCCCAGGGCAGTGAAGCCAGACAGATCACTGAAGCAGAAGTCCCTGCCTGTTCACGGCTGGAACTCCTTACTGTGACTGGCCTGACGGACACAGAGCCTTTGTTCCAGGCCAGTCAGACACCCCAGCTGCGAGTGGATACGCTGAGCCCGTCGCGTCTCCCTGTGTGAACTCTACCTCCACTCATTATGTGTGAAAGAAGGCAAAAGCTCATTATCAGGCCAGCCGGGCACAAGTGGTCTTTGAAGTTGAGGACACAGAAACTCGCAGAGAGCTATAGCTAAGGACGGGTTTGTTCCCTTCCCCTATTCTTGTTCAAATCCACAGAGACACTCAGTTAACCTACTGGAAGATACAACTGGTGCGCTCGTCTCACATGTCTGTGATGTAGACAATATGAATTCCTCTGTGGGGCTTTGTTGTGCTACTGTTGGTGCTTTGTCCCAGACATGGAGTTTGTTTTAACAGAAACCCTCTCTCTGTTATCCAAGTTGATGAGCCAAGTCAAGCTAAGGAGGGTAGAATTAGCGTGTCCAATGTTCAAACGTGATGTCAGTACTAAGAAAACATACGGTATAGGTTACTGTATAGCAGTTGCCAGAAATACACTCAAATATTATTATGGTTTATGGTTTCCTCCACAAAAAATAGAGTCTATTCTTAATGCAATGTTAAATGATCCATTTTAAAATGCACAGTGCACACGATATAACATGTTGATTGTTTGTACACTGAAGTAAATTAATCTGGTGAAATGGAAGTTATACCATTTCAACAGTAAGATTACTTACAGAGTAGATTAGTGCTCATGTCTACTAAGAATAGTAGCAGAATTAGAAGTGTCTACTTAATCCACACAAGATCACTGTCCTGAAATGTCTGTCTGTCATCCTTTTTTTTAAAATCTTATTTTATTTAACCTTTATTTAACCAGGCAAGTCAGTTGAGAATAAATTGTTATTTACAATGACTGCCTACCCCCGGCCAAACCCGGAAGACGCTGGGCCGATTGTGCACCGCCCTATGGGACTCCCAATCACGGCCAGTTGTGATACAGCCTGAAATGGGAACCAGGGTCTGTAGTGACGCCTCCGCTGTGCCACTCATAGTGTGGGTAAGTATTCCACAAAACAAACACAACTCGACTGACACGTACACTCTTCGAAAAGAAAAGGTGCTACAGTATATCTAGAAAAAAATATACACAAATATTCAGATAAAAAGGGTGTACCAAAAAAGGGTTCTGTGCCCGCATAGGAGAACCCTTTGAAGAACCCCTCTTGGTTCCAGATAAAAACCCTTTTGGGTTCCATGTGGAACCCTTTCCACAGAGGGTTCTACATGGAACCCAAAACAGTTCTACCTGGAATCAAAAAGGGTTCTACTGTGGGGACAGCCTCAGAACCCTTTTCGAACCCTTTTTTTCTAAGAGTGTACTGAATATTAATAATATAATCATATTTTTGTATATTTCCTCAAAACAAATGACAATACAACAGTAGCATGCAAATAAACGTCCACCCGTGAGTGAACATCCCCGGCAAATGACTAAGTCTCCGTTCAGTGAAGACAAATAACAAGTCATAAAATATTGAAAAAGAATCAAAAAGAGCTTTTGCGTGAAGTGCAAATACTGTCCATGAAGACAAAATGTCCCTGCCAATGATGTCATCACACAATCTTACAAAAGCCCTAGATACACTGAACCCCTGTCAAAGTACACTGTGGCAGAAAGCCAGAGGAGAGTGATTCACATCAACTACACCTTTACTCCGCTCCCTTTGAAAGTTTTCCATTCACACGCAGTTCACTTTACCCACCGGTGGATTCCGTCCCGCTTTGCACTGCAGAGACATTTCGGTTGAGGGGAAAACTTCTGACCATAAATCATGAAAACATATTAAAGGACATCAAAGGAAACCGTCCCCCCCGTAACGAAGAGGTGGTCGGTATGCAGTACCCAGATGACAAAAGTCTTCGTAATGCAGTAATCCTGCTGTACCGGTGTACACGGCTGTCACTAACCAGGAACCAGAGACAGAGAGCAAAAGGTAACCAGCACAACAGGAAGACCTTCCCCACAACTCCAGGACAGACAGCTCCACCTACAGTAGGAGAGCTGGCCAGCAATCACTGGAAATACAGGCAGAGAGAGAGAGAGAGAGAGAGAGAGAGAGAGAGAGAGCGAGAGAGAGAGAGAGAGAGAGAGAGAGGCAGAGAGAGATACAGCGAGACAGAGGGGCAGAGAGAGAGAGAGGGGCAGAGAGAGAAAGAGAGAGAGAGAGGCAGGACATAAGCAGAGACGGAGTTCTCCAGAACCCCAGGGGTAGACCTAGTCAGTGTAACTCTGGCCCTCACACAGGACAGGCAGGTCAGTGTCCTCTGATCCCTGCCTTTTGAGCTGTAAACCAAAGAGGAGACAGAGAGGAGAGAGTCAGGATCAGTTTCCCTCTGTGACTGTCTCCTCTGCCTTTCTAGCGGCACAATGCTGCCCTGTGTGGTGGAACTGTTCTTAGCTCTGTCACCAGGGATTAAAAACAGAGAAAGGCTGACGATACACATGCACACAAATACACACGCACGCAGGAACGCAGGCACGCACACTTATGTGCACGCACACGCACGCACGCACGCACGCACGCGCACACACACACACACACACACACACACACACACACACACACACACACACACACACACACAGGGGATGGGTTGGGATTGGAGCAGGGACAGGGGTCTCTGATTCCCTCTGCTCCCAAACAACAAGCTGACCTGGAACACAGGGATCACACCAATCTGAACTCTTTCTCCCTGCTCAAAATGTCAGTGTTTCTCAAATGTGTCACTGGGTTGAGGCAGTAAGCATACAAAGTTTCACAAATTCATCATTAGATTACAAAAGAGAATGAGAAAGGTAAGAATTGCTGTTTCAAAGATTAAAACTGTAAAACTTCCCAGTGTGTTCATGATAAACCCTGTGTTAATCTGTTCCGGTGTGTTCATGATAAACCCTGTGTTAATCTGTTCCGGTGTGTTCATGATGAACCCTGTGTTAATCTGTTCCGGTGTGTTCATGATAAACCCTGTGTTAATTTGTGTGTTCACATCACTCGAGTTTTATAAAGTGGGGATGGATCACTTTAAATTAAGGAGGGTACCATCTACCATCTGCTCTCCGTGTGCCTCCCCTCCCTCTCTCCCTCGCTCCCTCCCTCCCCTCCCTCACTCTCTCTCTCCCTCACTACCTCGCTCCCACCCTCCCTCCCTCCCTCCCTCCCTTGCTCTCTCAATCCCCTGCCTGACAGACAGATCCATATTGTTGACATTCTAGACATCTTGGTGAACACAAAGCGGTGGGTGTGAGAGTGAGTAACAGATGGTGTTGGAGATGGTAGGTCAATGGCATTCCCCTGTCTGATGTCCTGTGAAGCCTCCAGCTGGGCAGCAATACCTGCTGTACTGTAGTCTAGTGTACCGTAGTGTAGTGTACTGTCGTGTATTGCAGTGTAATGTAGTGTAGTGTGCTGTACTGTACTGTAGTGTAAAGTACTGTTAGGTAGTGTACTATACTGCACTGTACTGTACTGTAGTGTACTGTACTGTTAGGTAGTGTACTGTACTGTATGGTAGTGTACTGTACTGTACTGTATGGTAGTGTACTGTACTGTACTGTACTGTACTGTAGTGTACTGTACTGTAGTGTATTGCAGTGTAATGTAGTGTACTGTACTGTACTGTACTGCTAGGTAGTGTACTGTACTGTTAGGTAGTGTACTGTACTGTTAGGTAGTGTACTGTACTGTACTGTACTGTTAGGTAGTGTACTGTACTGTACTGTACTGTTAGGTAGTGTACTGTCCTGTACTGTACTGTTTGGTAGTGTACTGTTAGGTAGTGTACTGTACTGTAGTGTATTGCAGTGTAATACAATAGTGTATTGTACTGTACTGTACCGTTAGGTAGTGTACTGTACTATACTGTACTGTACTGTTAGGTAGTGTACTGTACTGTACTGTACTGTAGTGTAGTGTACTGTACTGTACTGTACTGTACTGTTAGGTACTGTACTGTACTGTACTGTAGTGTAGTGTACTGTACTGTACTGTACTGTACTGTAGTGTAGGGTAGTGTACTGTACTGTATTGTACGGTAGTGTACTGTTAGGTAGTGTGCTGTACTGTACTGTACTGTACGGTAGTGTACTGTTAGGTAGTGTAGTGTACTGTACTGTACTGTACTGTACTGTATGGTAGTGTACTGTTAGGTAGTGTACTGTACTGTACTGTTAGGTAGTGTACTGTACTGTACTGTACGGTAGTGTACTGTTAGGTAGTGTGCTGTACTGTACTGTACGGTAGTGTACTGTTAGGTAGTGTACTGTACTATACTGTACTGTTAGGTAGTGTACCGTACTGTACTGTACTGTTAGGTAGTGTACTGTACTGTACTGTACTGTACTGTTAGGTAGTGTACTGTACTGTACGGTAGTGTACTGTTAGGTAGTGTACTGTACTGTACTGTTAGGTAGTGTACTGTACTGTACTGTACTGTTAGGTAGTGTACTGTACTGTACTGTACTGTACTGTTAGGTAGTGTACTGTCCTGTACTGTACTGTATGGTAGTGTACTGTTAGGTAGTGTACTGTACTGTAGTGTATTGCAGTGTAATGTAGTGTATTGTACTGTACTGTACTGTTAGGT
This sequence comes from Oncorhynchus mykiss, assembly GCF_057628025.1. Lineage (NCBI taxonomy): Eukaryota > Metazoa > Chordata > Actinopteri > Salmoniformes > Salmonidae > Oncorhynchus > Oncorhynchus mykiss. The sequence continues at coordinate 89,251,115 of NC_143024.1, read as the reverse complement.
AGTGTACTGTACTGTACTGTAGTGTAGTGTAGTGTAGTGTACTGTACTGTATTGTATGGTAGTGTACTGTAGTGTACTGTACTGTACTGTACTGTTAGGTAGTGTACTGTACTGTACTGTAGTGTAGTGTAGTGTAGTGTACTGTACTGTATTGTACGGTAGTGTACTGTACTGTGCTGTACTGTACTGTACTGTAGTGTAGGGTAGTGTACTGTACTGTATTGTACGGTAGTGTACTGTTAGGTAGTGTGCTGTACTGTACTGTACTGTACTGTACTGTACTGTTAGGTAGTGTACTGTACTGTACTGTTAGGTTTTGTACTGTACTGTACGGTAGTGTACTGTTAGGTAGTGTACTGTTAGGTAGTGTACTGTACTGTACTGTACTGTATGGTAGTGTACTGTTAGGTAGTGTACTGTTAGGTAGTGTACTGTACTGTACTGTACTGTACGGTAGTGTACTGTTAGGTAGTGTACTGTTAGGTATTGTACTGTACTGTACTGTATGGACGGTAGTGTACTGTTAGGTAGTGTACTGTTAGGTAGTGTACTGTTAGGTAGTGTACTGTATGATAGTGTACTGTTAGGTAGTGTACTGTACTGTACGGTAGTGTACTGTTAGGTAGTGTACTGTACTGTATGGTAGTGTACTGTTAGGTAGTGTACTGTACTGTACTGTACTTTTAGGTAGTGTACTGTACTGTACTGTTAGGTAGTGTACTGTACTGTACTGTACTGTATGGTAGTGTACTGTTAGGTAGTGTACTGTACTGTACTGTACGGTAGTGTACTGTTAGGTAGTGTACTGTACTGTACTGTACTTTTAGGTAGTGTACTGTACTGTACTGTTAGGTAGTGTACTGTACTGTACTGTACTGTACAGTAGTGTACTGTTAGGTAGTGTACTGTACTGTACTGTACGGTAGTGTACTGTTAGGTAGTGTACTGTTAGGTAGTGTACTGTACTGTACTGTACTGTATGGTAGTGTACTGTTAGGTAGTGTACTGTACTGTACGGTAGTGTACTGTTAGGTAGTGTACTGTACTGTATGGTAGTGTACTGTTAGGTAGTGTACTGTACTGTACTGTACGGTAGTGTACTGTTAGGTAGTGTACTGTACTGTACTGTACTGTTAGGTAGTGTACTGTACTGTACTGTTAGGTAGTGTACTGCACTGTACTGTACTGTATGGTAGTGTACTGTTAGGTACTGTACTGGACTGTACGGTAGTGTACTGTACGGTAGTGTACTGTTAGGTAGTGTACTGTACTGTACTGTACTGTTAGGTAGTGTACTGTACTGTACTGTACTGTTAGGTAGTGTACTGTACTGTACTGTACTGTTAGGTACTGTACTGTACTGTACTGTACTGTTAGGTAGTGTACTGTAGTCTTTTGTACTGTTAAGTACTGTACTGTACTGTAGTGTACTGTACTGTACTGTACTGTACTGTACTGTACTGTTAGGTAGTGTACTGTACTGTACTGTTAGGTAATGTACTGTACTGTACTGTACTGTACTGTACTGTAGTGTACTGTTCGGAAGTGTACTGTACTGTACTGTGGTGTACTGTTAGGTCGTGTACTGTACTGTAGTGTTAGGTAGTGTACTGTACTGTACTGTAGTGTACTGTACTGTACTGTAGTGTACTTTACTGTACTGTAGTGTAGTGTAGTGTACTGTACTGTAGTGTACTTTACTGTACTGTACTGTAGTGTACTGTACTGTAGTGTACTGTACTGTACTGTAGTGTTAGGCAGTGTACTGTACTGTACTGTAGTGTACTGTACTGTACTGTACTGTAGTGTTAGGTCGTGTACTGTACTGTAATGTACTGTACTGTTAGGCCGTGTACTGTACTGTAGTGTACTGTCAGGTAGTGTACTGTACTGTACTGTTAGGTGGTATACTGTACTGTTAGGTACTGTACTGTACTCTACTGTTAGGTAGTGTACTGTACTGTATTGCACGGTGGTGTACTGTTAGGTGGTGTACTGTACTGTAGTGTACTCTACTGTTAGGTAGTGTACTTTACTGTAGTGGACTGTACTGTTAGGTAGTGTACTGTACTGTAGTGTACTGTACTGTTAGGTACTGTACTGCACTCTACTGTTAGGTAGTGTACTGTACTGTAGTGTACTCTACTGTTAGGTAGTGTACTTTACTGTAGTGGACTGTACTGTTAGGTAGTGTACTGTACTGTACTGTACTGTATGGTAGTGTACTGTTAGGTAGTGTACTGTTAGGTAGTGTACTGTACTGTACTGTACGGTAGTGTACTGTTAGGTAGTGTACTGTTAGGTAGTGTACTGTACTGTACGGTAGTGTACTGTTAGGTAGTGTACTGTACTGTATGGTAGTGTACTGTTAGGTAGTGTACTGTACTGTACTGTACTGTTAGGTAGTGTACTGTACTGTACTGTTAGGTAGTGTACTGCACTGTACTGTACTGTATGGTAGTGTACTGTTAGGTACTGTACTGGACTGTACGGTAGTGTACTGTACGGTAGTGTACTGTTAGGTAGTGTACTGTACTGTACTGTACTGTTAGGTATTGTACTGTACTGTACTGTACTGTTAGGTAGTGTACTGTACTGTACTGTACTGTACTGTTAGGTACTGTACTGTACTGTACTGTACTGTTAGGTAGTGTACTGTAGTGTATTGTACTGTTAAGTACTGTACTGTACTGTAGTGTACTGTTCGGAAGTGTACTGTACTGTACTGTGGTGTACTGTTAGGTCGTGTACTGTACTGTAGTGTTAGGTAGTGTACTGTACTGTACTGTAGTGTACTGTACTGTACTGTAGTGTACTTTACTGTACTGTAGTGTAGTGTAGTGTACTGTACTGTACTGTAGTGTACTTTACTGTACTGTACTGTACTGTAGTGTACTGTACTGTAGTGTACTGTACTGTACTGTAGTGTTAGGCAGTGTACTGTACTGTACTGTAGTGTACTGTACTGTACTGTACTGTAGTGTTAGGTCGTGTACTGTACTGTACTGTACTGTACTGTTAGGCCGTGTACTGTACTGTAGTGTACTGTCAGGTAGTGTACTGTACTGTACTGTTAGGTGGTATACTGTACTGTTAGGTACTGTACTGTACTCTACTGTTAGGTAGTGTACTGTACTGTATTGCACGGTGGTGTACTGTTAGGTGGTGTACTGTACTGTAGTGTACTCTACTGTTAGGTAGTGTACTTTACTGTAGTGGACTGTACTGTTAGGTAGTGTACTGTACTGTAGTGTACTGTACTGTTAGGTACTGTACTGCACTCTACTGTTAGGTAGTGTACTGTACTGTAGTGTACTCTACTGTTAGGTAGTGTACTTTACTGTAGTGGACTGTACTGTTAGGTAGTGTACTGTACTGTAGTGTACTCTACTGTTAGGTAGTGTACTGTACTGGTGCATTTTAGTGTCAGTGTGTTTCAGTGGAGAAGAGTGAGGCTCATCTTCACACACCCGGGACCCAGAGGTTCCTAAAAACATGGTCCTAGTTCCTTTCTCTACCTATATTAGCCTAACACATGCCTGCTATTTAAAAAATCATGTTTTGTTACACACAAAGTCCTCTAGGAATAGTTTCATACGTGCGTTTTGCCACAAGTATGCAACATTCATGCATAATTCAAAATAAATTGATGGCATGCTCCGGAGTGGTGCAGCGGTCTAAAGCACTGCATCTCAGTGCAAGAGATGTCACTACAGTCCCTGGTTTGATTCTAGGCTGTATCACATTTGGCCGTGATTGGGAGTCCCATTAGGCGGCACACAATTGGCCCAGTGTCATCTGGGTTAGGTTTTGGTCTGGGTGTGCTGTCATTTTAAATAACAATTTGTTCTTTAACTGACTTGCCTAGTTAAATTGACACAGTCATTGGTTGGCACAAGACTCACAATCAATAGCCAATAGGACTGTGCATTCACGTGGCCTGAGAGAGAGAGAAAGACCACTTTTAAAAAGCCAACTAACACTGTCTAATGAGTAACCACAGCTAGACACCAACAGCCTAAAAAGAGACCCACAGAGCTGTTGTCATAAAGGTTGTTAAATCCCCGACATCTAGTGCCAGCAGACCGGGCAAGATTAAGTGCAGGAAAGCCGATAATATAACCTTAATAATAGGATGAAGTGTAAATTGTTTATCCCCAGGGCCCAGGCATGCATGGCAGTGTAACAGCTGAACTACCAGAGAAACAGTAGACAGGGATAAGGTTCTCTGCATGTGGGCACTGACAGGTTTTCCAGTTGGGATATATGCACGAATCAAGCATTAGTACTCTACTAAGCAATACGGTGCTTCTGTGAAACGGAATATTAGAGCTTCTATTAGAGCTCACAGATGTAGGATTTTAATTTGAGTCAGTTTGCTACAGCAGTAAAATGACAAAACTTTAGAAACCTTTTTAAAACCTTGAATACACTTCAACTTTGCAATTCCTGCTATGCATGAAAATGCTCAGCAACAGAAGAGTGATCAAATTAAGATCCTACATCTGTATAACTAAATAGATTTTTTTTTTTTAAACGAGTCACACTTGCATAGTTTTTTCTCTCAATTCAAGCTCTTTCTAATCAGCTTTGCCATGCTATTTGATCATCTCTAATGACGGCCTTTATCCTTGTATTCATCATTAGAGAGAGAGAGAGAGAGAACTTGCTCTTTTTCCCGGGGCAGATACCTAACATGTTTATCTGTAATCCTGTTTTTGTGGCGTATCTGTGACCAATGTGTGACCTGGCTCTGCCTCCTAAAGCAGCCGGTTCAATAGAGCGGTCCAACAGCCTACTCCTGTCAAGGTCGACGTCAAGTCTGACATTTCAAAGTGAAATCTCAAACTTTAGAGGCCTTTTTTTTAAACCTTGAATACACTACAAGTTTGCATATCCTGCCGAGCAGGACATGTTTTCAGCAGAAAAAGAGTGATCAAATTAAGATTGTACACATGTATTGATTGTGACATGACAATAGGTATTTCATTTGTTTAGTGTTGATGTCTCGATGAGGGATATTGATTACAATGTGTGCCAATAAACAATAGCCTACAGTAAGGAATGTAAGTGTAAAAATACAATAGTACAGTTATGAAATGCAACTAGCTGAAGGAGATACACTGCAAAGGAGTTTGTGTGCAGTTGAGAGAGACAATCCAATGTAGATTTGACCACAGATAAGAAATTGGAAACAGAGGCCATTAGATTCATTGCCAGTTAGCCTTTAACCAGCCAAGCAGTCAAGCAGCATTAAAACAGAGGGTCTGTTAGCTACGCCTGCTGTTGGCAGGGTCAGTCTTTCTGTAGGTCATCCTGGTCAGTTATCAGAACAGCCAAACTCTCCCATTTCCTCTCTGCGGCTTGGCAGGTGGCATCAGCAGGAACATAGTGTTTTCTTTCCATGGCCACGTGAACTTTCACTGAATCCCCCTCAGACTCATTATTTTCCAGCAAAGCCCTGGCCCAGCATAGATTTCGTGATAACAGAATTTGGTCGCAGTTGGATTGCACTAATCTCTTATGAAATATAATCTAACGTTCTCCCTTGATCCCAAAATACTGTACAAAGTACTCACTGGATTAAATTGAGGGTTTATTATGCATCATTGAAATTACTTGAAAAAATGTATAGGTTAACAAAAGTACATATTTTGTCATTCTTATACGTAAAGTGTACTGTTTATATTGCTGCATAGAGATTTCAGATTACCACATATAAATTGATGGGCAATTTAGCCACCACAAAACAGAGGTAAAAGAGGGACACCTAGTGGCTGACACGTAAACCGCATGACAATGACAATCCCTGACAAATTGACTATTTAAACGGATGATAAATCATGCACTATGCACACACACACACTGCTATAATACTAATCTCTATTAGTACCAAACAAAACGCTACCGATGTAGACTGCCAAAGTCATTACTCACTAACCCGCCTGTACCTTTCCTTGTTGACCTCTTTCAACATCTAGACTACAATCAACGTAAACAAATCATTCACACACTGACAAGGTTTCCATGGGGATACAGGTGATCTAAGAGTGGTTCCAGAGACAAGTCAGGCATTCCTCTGAGATAGTTAGTTACTAATTAATCAAGAAAACCCCAGGCTCCAACAAGTCTCCATTTTACACTTATAAAATAATAAAGTAATAAGGAAGTACACAGATAAACTCTGATCTAAAACTACAGGCAAGGTTTTGTAACAATAGTACTGCTTTGAAGCTAGACAGGCAACTTTATCTTATCTTAAGTAGTAAAAGACATTTGGTGGGGCATTGGGACACTGGGATGTTCTCATTCCCCTGTTAGCACTGGTATAACTCTCATACTGTGGAACAAACTGAGAATGTTATCGGTAATACACTTTTGAAAAAGAGGAGCTTCACTCAACACAAAAATAGCTTTCATTGAAATGTGTGAGAGCCAGACATGAATTCTACGAACTGAAAAACAATAAAGTCTGATATTCCAACTGCATTCCTCAAATGGAATGTTTGATTTAAAAAAAAAATGGCAACACTTCTTAGGATTGAACTAACTCATAAATAATGTTTCCTTGACAATCAAGGTGGTAAACCTTGGTATTTGGTATCAGCACTGAAGTTGACACACCAGCTCTTTCCTAATCACAACATTCACAGCTTCACAATGAGTCCCGTCAAAAGAATGAGGATCACAGACAATCCATTGCACATGATCACAACATTTTGCCGTGGTGTTGTACTCTTGTCGTTTCACTCACTGCCTCCCTCAACCACTGTGTTATTCTACACACCGTGATGTCACTTTCATAATTCAACCATAATGGAATTTTCTGAGTGCAGAACAGCAGAGTGACATCAGCTTTTGAACTACGCCCTGCCTCGAGGCCGAGTCAACATTTTGCTCCCAAACGTGTCAACACACTGACACCGAAAAAACATACAGCACACAGACACCACTTGTTTCTGTGTAAGAAAATATGCAAACCTGAAGATAAAGTAAGCAGTAACCTCTTCTTTTTTTTTACCTGCCACATGGTTAAAATCCCATTATCCACAAACAGGAGGAAAATAAGAAATGTCTCACAGTTGACGAGTCTGGTAACACTACACTGTAATAGGCCAATCCACTGCAACGCTCTGCAATAACAGGTTGACTCGTCTGTTTTTTACCTCCAGTACCAGTATTGACTCTTCTGTGAGTTTCTGGCCCTCTAGGAGGGTTGAAACTGTCTGCCGTGGGCTGCAAACTAACCAATCACACAGAGGGGGAGGGACCTCTGAGATGGTGGGTGTGTCTGCTCAGGGATTGTGAGCTGAGAAGCTTTGCTGTGTTCAGAAAGAATTTCCAAAAACGGCACATATGGTGTTACTGGAGAATGTTTATATAGTCCAATAACCATCAATCATAATGTACTGTATGTGGATGCAGTGACTTGTCGTTGACATACAGAAACACAGCAGGTAGAGCCACACTATCAATCCAGAATATCACACAATGATTAGCATACACCACAACACAGCAATGTTGATGAAAAACACATAACACTGTCACAATGTGAGGTGGGGGGGGTCTCATCCCAGTCCAATGTGAGGTGGGGGGGTCTCATCCCTGTCCAATGTGAGGTGGGGGGGTCTCATCCCAGTCCAATGTGAGGTGGGGGGGTCTCGTCCCAGTCCAATGTGAGGTGGGGGGTCTCATCCCAGTCCAATGTGAGGTGAGGGTGTTTCGTCCCATTCCAATGTGAGGTGGGGGGTCTCATCCCAGTCCAATGTGAGGTGGGGGGGAGGTCTCATCCCAGTCCAATGTGAGGTGGGGGTCTCATCCCAGTCCAATGTGGGGTGTGGGGGTCTCATCCCAGTCCAATGTGAGGTGGGGGGGGGGTCTCATCCCAGTCCAATGTGAGGTGGGGGGGTTTCATCCCAGTCCAATGTGAGGTGGGGGGTCTCATCCCAGTCCAATGTGAGGTGGGGGGGAGGTCTCATCCCAGTCCAATGTGAGGTGGGGGGGGGGGGGGGGTCTCATCCCAGTCCAATGTGAGGTGGGGGGGGGGGGGGGGGGTCTCATCCCAGTCCAATGTGAGGTGGGGGGGTTTCATCCCAGTCCAATGTGGGGTGTGGGGGTCTCTCATCCCAGTCCAATGTGAGGTGGGGGGGTCTCATCCCTGTCCAATGTGAGGTGGGGGGGTCTCGTCCCAGTCCAATGAGGGATGGGGGGTCTCATCCCAGTCCAATGTGAGGTGGGGGGGTCTCATCCCAGTCCAATGTGAGATGGGGGGTCTCGTCCTAGTCCAATGTGAGGTGGGGGGTCTCATCCCAGTCCAATGTGAGGTGGGGGTGGTCTCATCCCAGTCCAATGTGAGGTGGGGAGTCTCGTCCCAGTCCAATGTGAGGTGGGGGTGGTCTCATCCCAGTCCAATGTGAGGTGGGGGGTCTCATCCCAGTCCAATGTGAGGTGGGGAGGTCTCGTCCCAGTCCAATGTGAGGTGGGGGGGTCTCAGGGAAACACTAAACAGCCCAGTGACAAATAGCCAAACTAAACAATGAATGATGTCACCATGCATCATTACACCTGTACAGAATGAGACCACTGGACTAACAGAGCAGAAACACCCACAGCGGTACGAAAACTAGACTTCCATGGTACAGAGTTATCATATTGGCTGTGCTGTTTACCACAGTGAAGACATTAGATTCTGCATGAAAATGGTGTGTTCACAGTCACAACAACAAACATTCCATCATCCTCAATGGCATCATGATCTTAATGCTGAGGTGATGGTAAAGCCAAACACTGGGAAGCTTTATCTTGACTTTCATTGAACTTCACAAGCCACGTGTCAGTTTCTCGCACTGAACACACCCTCATTCCATCTTCCCATGTAAACACACCGAATGGACATGGAGACACAGCAGAATTGATCTGCCGTTGAAACAGTTGACTGAGACGGTGTTGAAAGTCTCCTCAGTTTGTTGGCACCAGTTCCACCGCTCTCTCTCTGTGGTCATGTGGAAAAATGCACCCTCTTCTAAACGTCTGCAGCTACTAGACGTGTTTGGCAGCCTCCCGTTGATGCAATCACATTGTATAACATCTGATCAATGCTAAACCCTGGCCTCCATCCCACCTCCATAGCCAAGGGCTGATGTATATCCCGTAGCTCAGCTCACACGTTCCACTACCTCAGATGACCTTTTATCAATGGATCACTGAGATTCTCTCCCAAAATGGCACTCTATTCCCTATTTAGTGCACTACTTTTCACCAAGGGCCCATAGAGCTCTGGTCAAAAGTAGTGCACTATATAGGGAATAGAGTGCCATTTGAGGTGCAAAATATGACTATTGATATCTCGTAATAAGGCCCCGTGTTAGTATACAGCACTAAGGTCCCAGAACAGCATGCTGGCTACAGAGCTCTGGCAGTAATCCATTCAGATTGGTCATTACCCACAGCAGAACCTCTGCCATGAGAACACGTATGTTCATGTTTTCTTTTTCACTTCAGAAAGCTATGAAAAATGTAATCCAGTTTTCTATGGGTTGAGAAAAGATTGATTAATGAATCAAAATACTTCAGTGGCCCATTGAACAAGATTAGAGCAATTATCCACTGGGCACCATCTGGTTGAATCACTGTTGTTTCCATGTCATTTCAATTCAATTACGTTGAACCAACTTGGAAAAGACGATGAATTGACCTCTGCCCAGTCAGTAGGGTTACGGTGATGACATTACATTTATTTTTTTAAGTAGGGGCATGGATCAGAAAATCAGTCAGTGTATGGTGTGGCCACCATTTGGCTCATGCAGCTTGACACATCTCCTTCGCATAGAGTTGATCAGGCTGTTGATTGTGGCCTGTGGAATGTTGTCCAATTAATTTTTTACTGGCTGTGCTAAGTTGCTGGATATTGGCGGGAACTGGAACATGCTGTTGTAAACGACGATCCAGAGCATCCCAAACATGCTCAACGGGTGACATGTCTGGTGAGTATGCAGGCCATGGAAGTATTGGGACATTTTCAGCTTTCAGGAATTGTGTACAGATCCTTGCGTCATGGGGCCGTGCATTATCATGCTGAAACATGAGGTGATGGCAGTGGATGATGAATAGCACAACAATGGGCCTCAGGATCTCATCAAGGAATCTCTGTGCCTTCAAGATAAAATGATATTTATTGTTTTATCCGTAGCTTCTGCCTGCTCATACTATACACACCGCCACCAAGGGGCACTCTGTTCACAATGTTGACATCAGCAAACCGCTTGCCCACACAACGCCATACACATTGTCTGCCATCTGCTCGGTACAGTTGAAACCGGGATTCATCCGTGAAGAGCACACTTCTCCATCGTGCCAGTGACCATCGAAGGTGAGCATTTACCCACTGAAGTCGGTTACGACGCCAAAGTCAGTTACGACGCAGCAGTCAGGTCAAGACCCTGGTGAGGATGATGAGCACGCAGATGAGCTTCCATGAGACGGTTTCTGACAGTTTGTGCAGAAGTACTTTGATTGTGTAAACCCACAAATTCATCAGCTGTCCGGGTGGCTCGTCTCGAACCATCCTGCAGGTGAAGAAGCCGGATGTGGAAGTCCTGGGCTGGCGTGATCACATGTGGTCTGCGGTTGTGAGGCCGGTTGGACGTACTGCCAAATTCTCTAAAACGACATTGGAGGCGGCTTATGGTACAGAAATTAACATTAAAGTATCTGGCAACAGTTCTGGTGGAAATTCCTGCTGTCAGTGTGCCAATTGCATGCTCCCTCAAAACTTGAGACATCTGTGACATTGTGTTGTGTGACAAAACTGCACATTTTAGAGTGGCCTTTTATTGTCCCCTGCACAAGGTGCACCTGTGTAATGATCATGCTGTTTTATCAGCTTCTTGATATGCCACACCTGTCAGATGGATGGATTCTCACTAACAGGGATGTAAACAAATTTGTGCACACAATTTGAAAGAAATAAGCTTTTTGTGAAAATTGTCATATGTTTACTATCATTGAAGGTGATGACAATTATCAATTAACTATGTTTAACTATTATGATGATTAAATTAATCCTGTAACAATGAACTCATTAGCAATCATGGGGAACCACGGAAAACGTTTATTTAACAAGTTACCGTTTTCTGAATTAACTCTTAAAGATATAAAGATCTCTTACATTTCAGTCATAAATCAGTCATTAATTTATTTACCTTTAGTCTCATTCTGGATGTTGCAAAATCCTTGCAGATCTGCACAACCCTAAGTGATGAATCAGTGATATACACATTGGCTTAATGTTTTATTTACTAACTAACTAAATAATCACACAGAATTACATAAACGCACAAACAGAATAGCTTACACATTGATTACTACATAATGCAATGAAAAGTCCCTAGTGGACTAAACCGACATGACGGCTTGTTACACAAAATGGCGGATTCAAAAGAGAGGGAAAGGGAGGGGCATGTAAGAACGAGCTGGAGAAAAAGGGAAAGTACTTCACTAACGTACATACAGCCGAGAACTATGCTCAGGGAAATGTGAATACTTTGCACATGAATGGCCGCTCATTCGAAAGAATTGCAATGTACACATTTACGTGTGTATGTCTTTGTTGTCTCTCTGTTGAAATCGCCGGTCCGTCTGGGGAGTAATTTGACTGAAAGTCTCTGGTTTGTTCACCAGAGATCAAAGTCTTTCGTAGTTGTAGGTCTGTTATTATGTATACATCAGATGTACCAATGGTCGTTTGATAGGGAAATGTTCTATATAATAGATCTTTCAGAGTACCACCCGGTGGTTCTCGGTTGTGTTTACTAGACTAAAGTACTTAAACAGCTGCATACGGAATGTTCCTGTACAGTCTTCATCTTTCTCACTCAATAGAGTTTCTAACCATTTTAAGGCTAGGCAGAATACTGCCCCCTTTGGAGGAATTGCGTGCCCATAGTAAACTGAAAAAGAAATCTGTCAAAAATTGCTAATATATGCATATAATAATTATTACTGGATAGAAAACACTCTAAAGCTTCTAAAACCGTTGGAATTATGTCTGTAAGTATAGCAGAACTCATAGGGCAGGCATTCTTCCAAACTAGTTTTGTGGTCATGAAAGTTGGGGCAACTTTGACGTGATCGCCCCCACCCTTCCCAACCAGCTATGGATCTGGGGACACTTTCTATGTCTTCCACTAGATGTCCTCATTCAGTAGAGCGTTTAATCGTTCAAATCCCGCGAGAATTGGCCCTATGGGAGTGAATTGAGTGAGTGCCGCGAGAAAATACCTGTGCGTTAGGGCGCGAATTGGTCCCAGCCGTTCCTTTGTTCCAGCACTCCGGAGGAGGACAAACAATGACCGGTTGAATTGAAATTTTTTTGTATGTTTACAACATCCTAAAGCTTGATTCTGCACTTAGTTTGACCTGTTTAGTCGACATATAATATGTAATTTTGAAGTTTTGATGCGCAACTTTTCTGTCATCTGATGAAGATTTTCAAAAGGTTAGTGAATGATTTATTTTTTAATCCTGCTTTTATAATTTTATATTTTCTGGGACAAAATGGCTGCCTCTTGTCTTCGTTTCGGTGGTGGTCTAATATAAATATGTGGTGTGTTTTCGCCGTAAAACATTTAAAAAATCTGACATGCTGAGTAGATGAACAAGGTGTTTATCTTTAATTTGAGGTATTGGACTTGTTAATGTGTGGAGGTTAAATATTTCTAAGAATATTTTTGCGTTCCATGCGCCACGTTCCAGCTGAACGTGGGAGGGGATGTTCCCAAAAGGGATCCCTAACTCCTCATCAGGCTAATAATTTGTGACGTCCGGTTCACACCGTCCGCCTGCTTGCTATTTAGCTTTAAACCATTTCTCAGCCATGTAGCCACTGCTTTATGCTATCTGGTCTATAGAGATTTTCTTATTCTCTGTTGAAAGTTTTCAGAGCGTCTAACCATTTAGTACCTTCCACCTCACGCTGTCGGTCCCACTGGTCTGATGTAAATTTCATCACGGGTCCTTTTATGCGCTCTGAAATAAAGGGGCGTTCCCTGATGATGACATAATGCCTGTGCTCACGGGGGTGTGGTCACGGACTGGTTAAGACTTCATATGAAAAACAATTATCTCATTTAAAAGGCTAACGCCACATTACATCTTCTCACAAATAGTTTCATATTTAATCATATAAGTTCCACAACATCTAGATGTGAATCTGATCACTGGGAAATATACACATTCAGAGATACAGTTATGTTGTTCTCTGTCCTTAGTTACATCACAAATTAGTAATGAATTCAACATGATTGTTCTTTAAGAGTCCTTTCAACCATATGGATTACGGAAATATTGTTTCATTATCCAACCTTGGATGTCACAAACCTCTCTCTGTTGCAACGAAGGGATTTTTCTACTTCCCTTTAATTGTGTGAGAGAGAGTTCCTGCAGCAATTTAGACCATCATAAAACGTCCAACTTCACCCCTCTCTCCCACTGAGAGAGAGAGAGAGAGAGAGAGAGAGAGAGAGAGAGAGAGAGAGAGAGAGAGAGAGAGAGAGAGAGAGAGAGAGAGAGAGAGAGAGAGAGAGAGAGAGAGAGAGAGGTGCCTATGATCATCACCCAATAGGGCAAGTCATGTCAGAATGGAACATTTCTGATATTTTTATTTCAGCTCATGGAACATGGGACCAACACTTTACATGTTGCATTCATATTTTTGTTCAGTGTAGTTGATTTTGCGAACTCATAAAAACAGAAGCTTCCCAGATAAATAGTGGGTGAGTGGATAGTGCACTGCAACTGCATGGCATCTGTCATGGAAATCTGCCTCAATATGATGTTGATGGCCTACAGTAATCCTCTTAAACGTTAAGTACACTATTTGGGTGACTTTGAGCGATTCTGGGCCAGTTCTGACCAACATTTTTCTGTACAGAGCGCTCTGTGAATTGCTCTGTGACATCTCTGGTTGTCCTGCTCCGCTCTCATCTGAGACACAGGTTGCGTTCCTCTGCCCAGATCTTACCATGCCAGGATAGGTATTTTACGCATCATCTAACCACATCATATGTTACAGCAATCTGTCAGCGGATGACACAGTCGATGATGTGGCACGCAACCATTGGTTGATGCACGCAATGTCTGAGCAGGGGAACCCAACCGCAGTATGTGAAATCTGACATCTCATTTGAGTAGGTTTTTCTGGCCTATCCAGACAAAGGATGGAACTCCAACCTCACAGATCCATTTACAATATGGCATACGAAGTATGAGACTCTAGAGCAGGGGTACTCAACTCTTACCCTACGAGGTCCAGAGCCTGCTGGTTTTCTGTGCTACCTTATAATTAATCGCACACACCTGGTGTCCCAGGTTTTAAATCAGTTCCTGATTAGATTGGAACATTGAAAAAATGCAGTGGAACTGGCTTCGAGGTCCAGAGTTGAGTTTGAGGGCTCTAGCGGTTACAGCAAACATCATCTCGCTGTGATGTTCTCAGATGGATTTAGAATTGAAACAAGACTACTTTCTCTTTGTCACAGAGGGCCAAAATCAATGTGTGCTTAAAGCTGAAGTTGTAACGAGCCAGCAGGCATTTGAATGGTTCCAATTGTATATTGTCATTAAGTAAGCGCTGACAGACATGGCAGCTCTACTTCTAGCTCCAAAGCAACTTTGCTGTATTTAGTTTTTTTTGTGTGTTATTTCTTACATTATTAGCTCGGAACGTTTTTTGTGTTATTACATACAGCCGGGGCACAAGTTTTGGATATCAGAGCGGCGGTAACTCACCAGCATTACGACCAGGAATACGACTTTCCAGAATCCTTTGTTCGTACCCCCCAGGGCAATTGAACTGAAGTCCCAGAGGCTGCTCCAAGATGCCGTCGGGGTAGAAGAAGTATTTGGAGTGGACTTCTAGTCCGGCTCCGGAGGCATGCACACCATCCACCATCCGCTTACGAGTATATTACTCGCTCCTGTTCAGTCGCTGGACAATAAAGTAGACGAGCTCAGGGCAAGGTTCTCCTTCCAGAGAGACATCAGGGATTGTAACATACTCTGTTTCACAGAAACATGGCTCTCTCGGGATATACTGTCCCCGTCCATGCAGCTAGCTGGGTTCTCAGTTCATCGCGCAGACAGGAATAAAGAACTCTCTGTGAAGAAGAAAGGCGGGGGTGTATGTTTCATGATCACCCATGGTGTGATTGTGATAACATAGTCCCTTTGTTCACCCGACCTAGAATACCTCACAATCAAATGCCAACCATATTACCTCCCAAGAGAATTCTCTTCGGCTATAGTCACAGCCCTAAAACCGATACCACGACAGCCCTCAAGTAACTACACTGGACTTTATGCAAACTGGAAACCACATATCCTGAGGTCGCATTTATTGTAGCTGGGTATTTTAACTAAGCAAATTTGAGGAAAACTCTATCGAAGTTCTGTAAAAACACTCAACTACTGAAAATTCCCCTTTCGAGATGCCTACAAGCCGTCCCCCGCACTCCCTTCGGCAAATCAGATCACGACTCCATCTTCTTCTTCAGTGGGGTTTTATCTGCGGTTGGCATCCAATGTCAGGGTGCATTACCATTCTGGAGTGTGGGCCAGAGACAGGGAGAATCTAAATCCTACTTGCCAGCCCCGTTGCTCTTTAAAAAGATAACAAAATATTTGAGACTATGTCTAATGACGTTCCACTCAATATGCTCTTTAAACTAATTTCCTGAATCCCCTTCTCCCTCATATTAGATCTCAGCCTCTCTCTTTCCCTCTGATACTGCCCACACGGTAGCAATACATGCTCAACTGTCTCGGTTTCCTGGCAATAATCACACTGTCCTGTTGGATGCTTTCCTTTAGGTTTTCCTTTAGGTTCCTTTATGCTTTTTTTAGGTCTTGTTCAACTGTCCCACCCTTAATCTTGTACCTCCCTGCTGTCCTCGTCTCCCTGACATTCCTCTGTACTTGAAACATATGCCTGCCCTTGGTATCTCTATTCCACTGCACCTACCATCTCTGCACCACTACTGTCCATATCAGGCTTTTTGCCTCTGCCTTTTTCATGGAAACTACAACCTTAACATCCCCAGTACTAAGTGCTTGTTTAGCCAATACATCAACTGGCTCCTTCCCCTCCTCCCCCACATGGGCTGGGACCTAAGTAAATCTTATCTGTATACTCATTACTCTAATCCTGCAATGGGTTTGTAGCACCTCATAAAACATGTCTTGTTTGCTATGTGAGCTAAAGTACTAGAGACTCATCAACACTGCACGTGAATCAGAGCAAATAACTACTCTGTCTGGCTTGACTTCCTCCACCCACTGCAAGGCCAATAGTATGGCCATCTGCTCTGCCATATATACAGCCAGATGATCTGTAATAGTTTTCCTGACTCGCACCCCACATTCCTGCACTACAAATGTTGACCCAGTACATCCTGTCCTTGGATCTCTTGAATCTATGTAAATGGCCACCATAAATGGTCACAATATCCAGACGTCTATCAAGCAAATCAGATGGATCAACACCCTCCCTATCTTTCTGTAGTCTCTCCAATCAGATAGATCAACACCCTCCCTATCTTTCTGTAGTGTCTCCAACATTTCTAGATCAACTACTGGAGGTGGGAGTAGCCATGGTGGATTTACAGGAATCGCTACCGTTGGACCAAACTCCCTTCCATACAGTCCCATCTCCTTCGCCTGGGTATTATCCACCCTCCCACCCAAAGCTCGTGTTCTGTCCTCGCTCATGTTCCAAGCATGCCTGTAAAATTCCCTTTGAAGGATGAGGCACCCCGTGTCTCTGTAGGTTGACCCAATAATTAATTGCCAGTTGCTTTCTCCTAATCTGCGATGGCATTTCCCTCATCTCCACCTGTAGTGCAGCCACTGGGGAGGTCCGAAACACCCCACTACATATTCTGAGTCCTTGTCCCTGTATGACATCTAGCCTTTCCAATAAGGTCCAGGCTGCAGAACCATACTCTATACTGCCATAGTCAATTACAGATCAGATCAATGCAACATACATGGTCCTCAATGAGGAACACCCAGTCCCCTACTCCTTCCCCGTCAGACAGCGCATCACGTTTAGCAGCTTCTTTCCCACCACTCTCTCAATGTGTTCTGCCCAGGCCATTCTAGTGTCAAAGTATACCCCAAGGAACCTGAAGGCCCCCACCCTCTCCAAGCTTCTCTCATACAACCTCAAGCATACCTCATATCCCACCTTTCTCCTGGTAAAGAACACTGTCTGAGTTTTCTCTACAGAGAACTTGACATTGACAACTTGACATTAATGCCCACCGCTCTTCCTCATCAATAGCTTCCTGTACCGTCCTGACTATGTATGGCACATTTCTTCCTCTCTTCCATAAGGCCTCATCATCTGCAAATAACAACCTCCCAATATCCGGCCACACCTGAGAGTAAACATCATTGATCATTAATTCACAACTTCATTTTGCTCCTCCCTTCCTATAGGCAGAAACTCAAACAGGAAATGCCAGTGCTAAGGTCTATTCAACGCTGGTCTGACCAATCGGAATCCATGCTCCAAGATTGTTTTGATCACGCAGACTGGGATATGTTCCGGATAGCCTCTAAGAATAACACTGACGTATACACGGACATGGTAACTGAGTTCATCAGAAAGGGTATAGGGGATGTTGTTCCCACTGTGACTATTGAAACCTAAACAAACCAGAAACTGTGGATAGATGGCAGAATTAGTGCAAAACTGAAAGCGCGAACCACGTTATTTTACCATGGCAAGGTGACTGGGAATATGGTTGAATATAAACAGTGTAGTTTTTCCCTCTGTAAGTCCCAATTCAACGGCTGAGACATGAGACGTCTGTGGCAGACAATCACAGATTACAAAGGGAAAACCAGCCACGTCGTGGACACGGACAAGCTAAACACCTTCTTCGCCCACTTTGAGGATAACATAGTGCCATCGACACGGCTCGCTCCCAAGGACTGTGGGCTCTCATTCTCAGTGGCCGACGTGAGTAAGACATTTAAGCGTGCTAACCCTCGCAAGGCTGCCGGCCCAGACGGCATCCCTAGACGTGTCCTCAGAGCATGCGCAGACCAGCTGGCTGGACATATTCAATCTCTCCCATTCCCAGTCTGCTGTCCCCACTTGCTTCAAGATGTCCTCCATTGTTCCTGCACCCTAGAAATCAAAGGTAACTGATCTACATGACTATCGCCCAGTAGCAGTCACTTCTGTCATTATGAAGTGCTTTGAGAGGCTAGTGAAGGATCATTTCACCTCTACCTTACCTGACACCCTAGACCCACTTCAATTCGCTCTGCACACTGCCCTATCCCATCTGTGCAAGAGGAATACCTTTGTAAGAATGCTGTTCATTGACTATAGCTCAGCCTTCAACACCATAGTATCCTCCAAGCTCATCATTAAGCTCGGGGTTCTGGGTCTGAAACCCACACTGTGCAACTGGGTCCTGGAATTCATGACGGGCCGCCCCCAGGTGGTGAAGGTAGGAAACAACACCTCCACCTCTCTGATCCTCAACACACGGGCCCCACAAGGGTGTGTACTCAGCCCCCTCCTGTACTCCCTGTTCACCCATGACTGGGTTTGCAGACGACAAAACAGTAGTAGGCCTGATTACCAACAATGATGAGACAGCCTACATGGAGGAGGTGAGGGCCCTGGCGCACGTCCCTATCCACATCAACGGGACCACATTGGAGAAGGTGAAAAGGTTCAAGTTCCTCTGCTTACACATCACTGACAATTTGAATTGGTCCACCCACACAGAGGAGCAAAAGCGCCTCTTCAACCTCAGGAGGCTGAATAAATTTGGCTTGGCCCCTAAGACCCTCACAAACTTTTACTGAAGCACAATTGAGAGCATCCTCTCCAGAGGGTGGTGGGGTCTGCACAACGCATCACTGGTAGGCCTACTACTGTTGTGTCATCTTCAAACCCAGTCATGAGTGAACAGGGAGTACAGAAGGGGGCTGAGTACACACCCTTGTAGGGCCCCTGTGTTGAGGATCAGCGAGGTGGAGGTGTTATTTTCTATCTCAAGGCCATCAGACTGTTAAATAGCCATCACTAGCCGGCTACCACCCAGTTACTAAACCCTGCACCTTTGATGCTGCTGCTCTATATACATAGACATGGAATCCCCAGCCATTTTAATAATTGAACACTAGTCACTTTAATAATGTTTACATAGTGCTTTAATCATCTCACATGAATATACTGTATTCTATTTATTGCATTTTAATCAATGTCAATCCGACATTGCTCTTCCTAATATTTATATATCTCTTAATTTCATTATTTTACTTTTAGATGTGTGTATTGTTGTGAATTGTTAGATACTACTGCACTGTTGGACCTAGGAACACAAGCATATCGCTACACCTGCAAGAACATCTGCCAAATATGTTGTATGTGACCAAAAACATTTGATTTGTTGATATTTATTTGACAGTTATAAGAAAGGTTGTTTATAATTTGATTCTTACTATATTTAGAAATAATTTAGATTATTTCAAGCCCCCACTTTAGTTGTATAGGAAACAATGATATGAGACGAGTTTTACCAGAAAGGTGATTATATCATCTTTCTGGCAGTATAGGGGCGGCAGGGTAGCCTAGTGGTTAGAGCATTGGACTAATAACCGGAAAGTTGCAAGTTCAAATCCCCGAGCTGACAAGGTACAAATTTGTCATTCTGCCTCTGAATAGGTCCCACTGTTCCTAGGCCGTCATTGAAAATAAGAATCTGCCTAGTTAAAAAAAAAAGAGTTATTGTTTATGGTCCTCTCATGATAAATAATTACTTTTGAGATTGTCCATCTACTGTAGGCGGGAAATCTACATTTACCAGGATCAAACTGTTCTGCTTCCTAATCAACACTGGCATATCAGCCCCTCTGATGCCACAGCAACAACAGTGGAGCTGTATTCGTCTCAGCCATATTTTTTTATATATTCCCAGCTGCATACAAATACTGGCACTATCAATCAATAGTGACTTAATGCATACTTCCCCATCATGTTCCAGCTGATGAAACATACAGATGAACAATGCAAACAAAGCCAGAGGGAAATATCAAATTATTGATTGAATATTTCACATACACACACACACACACACACAACCACAAACACACACACACACACACACACACAAACACACACACAACCACACACGCGCGCGCGCGCACACACACAACCACACACACACACACACACACACACACACACACACACACACACACACAACCACACACACTGATAAAAATATCACCCTACAAAGGACAAATCACCACCACCACACCTACTACCATGATAAAATGTGATATCTAATAAAAACCCAAAAGATTGCCATTGTCCGTGACCAGTCACTTCTCCACACACAGCCTGGGTGACAGATGAACACAGCACTGTCACAGACACCTTGAAGAGTGGCAAAGTGCTGAGAACATCAGTTTTCTAACTTCGGGAGCCTCTTTCTCTCTCTCAGCCTAGGTTGGTCTCTCCTGCTTCATCTGCCTTTGCCACTATTTGTGAAATTCTCCTCACACACGTACACACACGTACACACACGTACACACACGTACACACACACACACACACACACACACACACACACACACACACACACACACACACAACACAATCGTTTCTTTCTCTTCTCTAATCCCCCTCAAAAATAAGTGTGCTTCAAATAACTCCAGCAGGCAGAAGTGACTTCTCAGGCTTTTCCTCTATGTGTTGTGTTGTTGGCTGGGATCATTAACTTCCTCTTTGTGTTGTGTTGTTGGCTGGGATCGTTAACTTAGTCCCTGGAGACTTTAGGAGGTAAATAATCCCCCTCCTGTGGTGGAAGGCTGTCAATCAAACCTGGTGGCGGGGACAGGGGAGTCTGGCTTCCAAGGAGACATCCCTGGTTGGTAATTAGGGTACAGCAGTGCCCTGCATGGAGATATACGGGACACGGGGATAGGGACATGGGGGTGGGGATGGGGATATGGTGATGGGGATATGGTGATGGGGATAAGGGGATATGGGGATGGGGATAAGGGGATAAGGGGATATGGGGATGGGGATAAGGGGATATGGGGATAAGGGGATATGGGGATAAGGGGATATGGGGAAGGTGATAAGGGGATAAGGGATGGGGATAAGGGGATATGGGGATAAGGGGATATGGGGATAAGGGGATATGGGGATAAGGGGATATGGGGAAGGTGATAAGGGGATATGGGGATAAGGGGATATGGGGATGGGGATAAGGGGATATGGGGATAAGGGGATATGGGGAAGGTGATAAGGGGATATGGGATAAGGGGATATGGGGAAGGTGATAAGGGGATATGGGGATAAGGGGATATGGGGATAAGGGGATATGGGGATAAGGGGATATGGGGAAGGTGATAAGGGGATATGGGGATATGGGGATGGGGATAAGGGGATATGGGGATGATGATATGGGGATATGGGGATTGGTATAAGGGGATATGGGGATGGTGATAAGGGGATAAGGGGATGGGTATAAGGGGATATTGGGAAGGTGATAAGGGGATATGGGGATTGGTATAAGGGGATATGGGGATGATGATATGGGGATAAGGGGATATGGTGATGATGATATGGGGATATGGTGATTATGATATGGGGATATGGGGATGGGATATGGTGATGGGGATAAGGGGATATGGGGATGATGATATGGGGATAAGGGGATGATGATATGGGGATATGGGGATGATGATATGGGGATGGGATATGGTGATATGGTGATGATGATATGGGGATATGGGGATGGGATATGGTGATGGGGATAAGGGGATATGGGGATGATGATATGGGGATAAGGGGATGATGATATGGGGATGGGATATGGTGATATGGGGATGATGATATGGGGATATGGGGATGATGATATGGGGATATGGGGATGATGATATGGGGAGATGGGGATGATGATATGGGGATATGGGGATGATGATATGGGGATATGGGGATGGGATATGGTGATGGGGATATGGGGATATGGGGATGGGGATAAGGGGATATGGGGATGATGGTATGGGGATATGAGGATGTGATATGGGGATATGGGGATGGGATATGGTGATAGGGATATGGGGATATGGTGATGGGGATAAGGGGATATGGTGATGGGGATAAGGGGATAAGGGGATATGGTGATGGGGATAATGTGATGGGGATAAGGGGATATGGGGATATAGTGATGGGGATATGTGGATATGGGGATATAGTGATTGGGATATGCGGATGGTGATATGGGGATAAGGGGATATGGTGAGGGGCATATGGGGATATGGGGATGATGATAAGGGGATATGGGGATGATGATAAGGGGATGGGATATGGTGATACAATATGGGGGTGAGGATATGGGGATATGGGTATGGTGATATGGTTTATAAGGGGGTGACGATATATGGATATGGGGATGGTGATATGGGATATGGGGGTGAGGATATGGTGATAAGGAATGGGGATATGGGGATTTTGGGATAGGGAGTTGGGACAGTTGAGCTGGCCTGTATATTGATAATGGAGATAAATGACTCCTATTATTTTGCAATAAGAGACTTGACACATGAAATATATGTGTACTTAGCTATGTACTGTAGATGCATTATTGTTCACCGTGCGATTTCACTGCTCATATGCTACAGTTACAAGCGAGTACAGTATGAAAAAGTATCCAACCCATACAGTAAGATCCTTTTTAATTGCATGAGAAGGGATGGCATTGAGGAGAGTTGGTAGGGGGGGGTGTAAGGCTTTGGTTGCCATGGTGGTGTGTGACAGATCCACAGTGCATCTTGATTCTTGTGCCAAACAGCACTCTAATCTTTTCATGGAAAGTCCTCCAGCTCAGCTCTCTCGCTCCATCTCAGATGAAAGCCTGCTTGTCTCCGAGTCAGGCCCATGGCTGCCAGTCACTCCTGCTCTCCTTCTCTCCACCCCCTACTGTGAAGACTGGTAGAATGTTTTCAAAAGGCAAAGCAATTTGTTTACAAAGGCTTTCTCTGCACAATGGGACTGGACGTGTGAAGGGTCTTTCTGTTCCCACTGACCCCAAAATATTCTCTTAAACTGATTGTTTGACATGGAGAGGCTTGAGGAATGGTACAGATGGAAGGTTTGTACAAAAGCTTCCCAACAGAAGTGGTCAAGTTGGTGTCTAGTATACCTGCGTCAACTGACCCCCTCTTCACATCGTAGCTTGAGAGGAGCTTCCGACAAAATAGGTCAAACGCAGTGTGATAATTGTGAAATATGAAATGCATACATCATTATGAAAAAATGTACCCTCGTTTCTAAAGATAAGACAAAAAAAGATGTACCAAATTACTCAAGAACTACTTTGCAAATGCTGTATACACGCCATGTTTGATTATTCTCATTTCGCTTGACAGAAGTATGCCCCCCCCCCCCCCCCCCTTATTACAGCACGTGAAAACAACTCCACAAGCTAACTCTGACACATACTGTATACGTGATATACGCCACACAATTGAAATTCCAGCAGTGTAGGAATCCTCCTGGAAGGATTGTATTGAAATAGCTCTTATTCTATTCCATTTGTATAGTTTCCAGGTAAACCTCCCGAGTAAACAGGATTGCTCCATAATAGCATTTCCACTCAGCTTTTTTGTTTTAGAAATGCCATTATGACAGACGCTGCAGTGTCATTGCTTCAGCAGTCCAGGTTATTTGGGGACAATATTTATTTATTTTTTTACTGGTAACAACTAGTTTACCAGCAGAAGGTCAAGTACAATATCACACCCATTTGAAGCTGAAATAAGGCTTGAGTGGAAACGTTGCTTTGAACCACTCCAAAAGGACATGTCTTGACTGCGGCTTAGCAACTGTCTCCACGTCGCCCACATGAAAATCCAACTTGATCCTGAATCCAGGCTGGCAAACAAAGCTGCAGTTATGATTTTCTGAGAGAAAAGAGTCAGGAAACCAAAAGCTTTAAGGTTTTTAACTATAACTCACTTCTAAACAAACTTCCCTCAAAAACATAATCATACCGATAACAATGAACGTCTGGTACATAATTGTGTAAGCCACATCTGACAGTGTTATAGTTAACTGAGGCATTACATACGAGTACAAACTGAGACGGCGAGGTTCTAGATGGACATTAGACAGGCAGCAAATACAGCTTCATCCAATCCAGAAGGCTTTGAATATTCATTAATGAACTAAAAGTGGTTATTTTGTTTCATATATTTACACAGTAGCAGCTACAATAGTCATTTACAACATTAACCATATCTATACTGTATTTCTGATCCATTTGATGTTATTTTAAGGGCCAAAAAAACTGAATTTCTTTCAAAAACAAGGACATTTCTAAGTGACCCCAAACTTTTGAACGGTAGTGTATATATATATTTAACGTTTGGACACACCTACTCATTCAAGGGTTTTTCTTTATTTTGACTATTTTCTACATTGCAGAATAGTAGTGAAGAAATCAACAATATGAAATAGCACATATGGAATCATGTAGTAACCACAAAAGTGTTAAACACATCAAAATATATTTTATATTTGAAATTCTTCAAAGTAGCCACCCTTTGCCTTGATACATCTTTGCACACGCTTGGCATTCTCTCAACCAGCTTCACCTGGAATGCTTTTCCTACTGTCTTGAAGGAGTTACCACATACGCAGAGTTGCATATGTAGAGTTGTCATTTCTCTGTCAGTGTGTTCTTTGGCCCATCTTAATCTTTACTTTTTATAGGCCAGTCTGAGATATGGCTTTTTCTTTGCAACTCTGCCTAGAAGGCCAGCATCCCGGAGTTGTCTCTTCACTGTTGATGTTGAGACTGGTGTTTTGTGGGTACTATTTATTAAAGCTGCCGGTTGAGGACTTGTGAGGTGTCTGTTTCTCAAATTAGACACTCTAATGTACTTGTGCTCTTGCTCAGTTGTGCACCGGGGCCACCCACTGCTCTTTCCATTCTGGTTAGGGCCACTTTGCACTGTTCTGTGAAAGGAGTAGTACATATTGTTGTGCGAGATCTTCAGTTTCTTGGCAATTCCTCACATGGAATAGCCTTCATTTCTCAGAACAAGAATAGACTGACGAGTTTCTGGCCATTTTAAGCCTGTAATCGAACCCACAAATGCTGATGCTCCAGATACTCAACTAGTCTAAAGAATGCCAGTTTTATTGTTCTTTAATCAGCACAACAGTTTTCAGCTGTGCTAACATAATTGCTAAAGGGTTTTCTAATGATACATTATATTTTTTAAATGATAAACTTGGATTAGATAACACAACGTGCATTGGATCACAGGAGTGATGGTTGCTGATAATGGGCCTCTGTACTCCTACGTAGATATTCCATAAAAAATCTGCCGTTTCCAGCTACAGTAGTCATTTACAACATTAACAATGTCTACCCTGTATTTCTGATCAATTTGATGCTATTTTAATGGACAAAAAAGTTGCTTTTCTTTGACCCCAAACTTTTGAACGGTAGTATATATATACATAAGCATCTACTGTTTGCTCTGACCATAATATAGAACCATAATATAGAATAAATATTCCAAGCAGATTAATATTAATCCGCCAGGGGTTCTTTCCTTGGTGGTGCTTAAGACGACCAATAGAAGATATTGCCGGTTGGGAAAACCTTCCTTGAAGGACAAGATAAGGGACGGAATAGAGAAAGCGCTGAGGCCTAATGGTTCGAAGAGTCTAGCGCACATGGGTGAGTCAGATGTAGGATGTGTCATATTATGGACTGGGTTCACACCATCCATCCAATAATTAATCTACTTCTCCCAGTACTCTTGGTTTAGTCTGGTTATTGAAGCATTTAACTAGTCCATATGATCGCAACTAAACAGATTCATACATTAAGTTTTCTGAACATAATACACTTCTCAAATGTATAAAGGTTTCAGGTACAGGTGTATGAAAACTAACCACATTATTCCCCATCATCAAACAATAGTTTATTTAGGTTCATAAATATACTAAATAAGAGGGTAATGCTCCACAAAAGTAATGTGATATCCTTCAAACACTTCAAACAAAAATCGAAAGGATTCCTGTAACTCATTTACAAGTAAAAGTATACTGTTGATATCATGAATCAGCATGTAAAGAATCTCAAGATGCTACCGCTCTCTATGACATCATAATAAATAGCTACACTCATAAATTATAACAACTTTCCACAATATACAGCCTTCACAGCGTAAGCAGTACTCACATAATACGTTCCAGGGTGGTCTTATCCAACAGAGAGGAATGATGCAACTCCCACTGAATGGTTATTAAACCCTCTACTGCATGTCACTGGCACATGGATGAAACTCTGCCTCCAAACATAACACAGCCACCTAGTTACTGTGGTGCCTTCCCTCCCTCTGCCTCAGCCCCAGCCCTGGCTGTATGCTCACGGAAGCGTGTAACATGCTGGGGAAGCGTAATTTCCACTGGGTTATTTCAAGGACGCTGCCTCCATTAAGGGCTAGGGCTCTCTTTTCCCCATCTATCCATTCTCCACGTCATGAGACAAAAGGTAAGCCAATGTGAAGACAAAGGCTGGGGAGCAGGGGGAACCTTGGGGACTCTATTGTGATGAGGCTGGGGATGGGGCTGGAACTCACTCTAGAACATAACCAGGCTGAAGCCAGATGGGGCCAGCCTCCAAGGCTAGGCTGCTTCGCTGCATCCCATCCACACACCCATTCATCATCACAATAGACAGACAACACTGCTCAATGAAAGCTACTCATGAGATCATGAATGGTCAAATAAATGTTCAATTCCAAGACCACAAGATCTAACTAGGGTGGAAGGGCGACGTCTTCATTGATGTCTCCAATGTTAGCATGGTCAGCTTTGAGAACAGAGATGTAATGCAAGTGAATGCGAGCGTGTTTTAGCGATAAATGTTTCACAGATTTATTATGAGGCTCTAATGAATATTTCTGTATTCAACCAGCCAGGAGACTTAACATTAATTTGAGGGATAAATCCAGTATGAACGACACTTTACTGAACTAAATCTGCATCATTCTATAAGAACCCTATCATTGTTTTATTCTACCTTATTGTCCCCCCACAGACAGTTCTATTGGCAATGTAAATTAGCATCTGATGTGGATGTACCCACGGTAACCATGGCAAAGGTTCAAGATTTTAATTACTCTGCTGCCCCATCAGTAAGAGGATCTCCCCCAAGGCTCACTTCTGAAAAACACAAGGCTAATGAAACAAATAAGTAAGGGATAAACGCACACGTTCTGTACATTACCTTGGAAGTAATGGACGACGCAGCAGGACGAGGCTGAGTCCGCTGGTGGAGTTTTCCCCCCAAGGTAATGTACAGAACGGAGGAATTATCCCGCTTATACCACAGCTGCCAAAGAAAACAATACTCAAGCATAAATGTATCCGTTAGAACATGTTTTGTTGTTGTTGATATTTTCATTATAAGCGAATTCGTACTTTATTATCTTTTGGTTGTATATTTATGGACGTGACCCAGTTGGATGAAAGAAGTGCAGGACCTGTATTTTTCTAAATCAGTCCATTAGACTATGTTCACAGAAATTCCCAAACAACAGTATGCTATAGAGACCTCTAATTATTCATACGCATTTTGACAGATGGAATTTCAATGACTTTTCCATGACTTCTCCATGATTTTGAACCATTTTTTTTTTTAATGATAAATAATTGGTAGCGTCTCTATATTGTCTACATTCAAAAGTCTTCATACATGTGGTATTGACACTAGAAGGCTGCTGGTTTTTGATCCCATATAGACCTACTATTTCCTGCCATTGTGCTCTCAAATCAATCAAGGCACTTCACCCTCCACAAAGTAGAATAACTGCATTGTTAGGCTACTGTATAAAACACATGTGGTCAACCCTGCACCTGGAGAGGTACTGGGCCGCAGGCTTTTGATCTAGCCCTGAAACACACCCGAGTCTGCTT
Organism: Oncorhynchus mykiss; assembly: GCF_057628025.1. Classification (NCBI taxonomy): domain Eukaryota; kingdom Metazoa; phylum Chordata; class Actinopteri; order Salmoniformes; family Salmonidae; genus Oncorhynchus; species Oncorhynchus mykiss. The sequence goes on along the minus strand of NC_143024.1, from coordinate 89,223,082 downwards.
ATCAAGGTCCTGTTGAGAAGCTGGTGTTTAGGCTATATCAAATCTAATTTTATTGGTCACATACACATGTTTAGCAGATGTTATTGCGGGTGTAGTGAAATGCTTGTAACTTCTAGCTCCAGCAGTGCAGGAATATCTAACCAGTAATATCTAAAAATATCACAACAATACACACAAATCTAAAGTAAAGGAATGGAATTAAGAATATATAAATATACTGTTGTGCGTTAGAGCAGGGCTACAATGAAAAGACAGCACACCCAGTATACTTAATCCTCCTGGAGGACGGCTGGCAACCCTTTACATAAAAGGTTGCAACATTACAACCAAATAGTTTTCTGTCTTTATACAATTATTCCCTCATTCAATGAATCAGGGATTAAATGGATAAAGTAGGCTTCTTCAAAGCAAAGTAGCTAATACATGTTTATCTTTAACCTTGAAAAGGCTAAAATATTCATGTTTCAGGGGAGATCTATGCACACAGCATGGAAGTTATTTGTCAATTAGGCTATTCTTTGAATATTTTGTAACATTGTCTGGATTACATAGTCTACTATTTAATAGAGGGGAATCCCAGCTTTCAAATAACAATGTCAGATTTATTTCTCAACAGTGCTGGTGCCAAAAATCTCCCCCCCACCCTGCCAGAATTCTCCCCCCTTCACGTTCTTCATTGCTGCGACTTGCTTGCTAGTTGAAATATCTGCTCTTCACTCAGTTTTCGGTTTAGTTATTTGTTTCAAGTGTATGTGGTGGTTCAAGCTTGTATGGCGCCCTTGGCGAACCCCCACTTCAGCGCCCGTGCCCACCCCCTCCCGTACCCTGGGGCGCCCATGTCCACCCCCAGCAAGAAGCCGCCCTGGGCCCATGTCGCCCGTACCTAAATCTGCTACTGATTTGTATTAGTCTATAAATAATTCGTCATCTCTCCCATGTCTTATTCAACTAGTATTTCTGAAAGTGTAAGGATAGTAATTCAGCCGTAGATGTTCTGAAATGTTTATTGTTTGCCAACATTTTACTCCCTCTTCTATGTTTAATATAACACACATACATTAATTATTAATTTTGCTTGCCGATCCTGACGTGAAGTTTGAAAACAAGGAAAACACACACGAACGATGGTCAGAACGTGACAGCCGATCCTGACGTGAAGTTTGTTCTATAGGAAGTATTTGACTCTAGCCAAAATATTAAGGAAATTATTATGTGGGGGGGGGGTGGGGTCTGGCAAGGGGGAGATTTTTGGCACAACACCTGTCAAAGACATGAATACTTAAACCAGAGCCAACTCCCCGTACTCACCGTGGGGAGCATGTGACCGGGCAGGCACCATGTTTTGCTGTGATATGCAGTGTGTCTCCAGTGGGCATCCATAGCCCGGTGCGTGCTGTGCCAGCTCCCCGCACTTGCCGTGCGAAAGGGGGCATCTGTCCAGGACGGGTGGTGCCGGCTCAGCGCGCCCGGTCTCCAGCGCCTGGCCTCTTCGGTCCAGGATATCCTGCAACGGCTCTACACGCTGTATCTCCGGTGCGCCTTCACAGCCCAGTATATCCTGCCCCGGCCATACTGTGACGACCCTCCCACTCTGTCTGCCGTATTCTCTCTTTGTTCTAGTTTCCTTATTAGGATGCCGCTGGGCGGAGTTGGGAGGGTCGTCAGCTACATGGGGAACACCTGGGCCCGGTGTGTTCCAGGATAGAGGAGACTCTCTCTATGCAGACACCTTTATAGATTTTGTTGTGTTTCTTGGTGGTTTTTGGTTGTTTGCTTTAGCGTCTTTCAACACCCTGCATTATCACATTCATGCATGCAAAACACTCACTTACACTACTGATTACTGATTACACACACCATTGTATATTATACTTAGTTACTTATTTAATAAATATATATTTTGTTACTCCTTATCTCCACATTGTCTCCCTTTTGTTACGGGCTTTGAGCCAGTTCGTGACAAGACGTACTGTGTCTCCAGTGTGCCTTCACAACCCAGTGCGTCCTGTGCCAGCTCCCCGCACTTGCCATGCGAAGGTGGTCCTTTGTCCAGGACGAGTTGTGCCAGCTCTACGCTCCAGACCTCCAGTGCGCCTCCACGGTCCAGTATATCCTGTGCCAGCTCCATGCACCCGGCCTCCAGTGCGTGTCTCCAGCCTGGTACATCCTGTGCCTGCTCCACGCACGAAGCCTCCAGTGATGATCCATGGCACGAAGCCTCCAGTGATGATCCATGGCCCAGAGCCTCCAGCGACGGTCGGCAGTCCAGAGTCTCCAGCAACGGTCTGCAGTCCAGAGCCTCGAGAGAGGGTTCCCGGTCCTGAGCCTCCAGCGACGGTTCCCGGTCCGGAGCCCCCAGCGATGATCCACGGTTCGATTCCACCGGCGATGATTCAAGGTCCGGAGCTTCCGGCGATGATCCCAGTACCAGAGGCGCCACCAAAGTTGGCAGAGCGGGGTCTGCGTCCCGCATCGGAGCCACCACCGAGGGTAGATGCCAACCGAGGGTAGACCCTCCCCTATAGGTTCAGGTTTGCGGCCGGAATCCGCACCTTTGGGGGGAGGGGTACTGTCACGCCCTGACCGTAGAGATCCTTTTAATTCTCTATTTGATTAGGTCAGGGTGTGACTAGGGTGGGCAATCTGTTTCTATTTCTTTGTTGGCCGGGTATGGTTCCCAATCAGAGGCAGCTGTCTATAATTCTCTCTGATTGGGGATCATACTTAGGCAGCCTTTTTCCACCTGTAGTTTGTGGGATCTTGCTTTTGGTACTGTGCTGCTTAGCTCTACTCAACGTTACATTTCGTTTAAATTAAAATGTACGCCTACCACGCTGCACCTTGGTCCGATCCTTCCAACAACGAGCATAATAATTTAATTATTTTGATTGGCTAGCTACTTCTGAAATGTGTCTCTCCTCGGGCAACGGCACGGCACACTCACACACAGATGATGCACATCACACTGTGTGTGCTGGCCTAATTCTGATCATGTCTGATATGTCGACTTTTAAGTGAGTGATGATATATTTAGGAAAGAGGAAAACACTATATTAAAATTCCATGACTTTTCCAAGATTTTCAAGACCATAAGAACCCTCGTTTGACAACTTGGAACATTCTGAAGCTGGCACCATATACTGTAGACTGGCACGCATACACCGGATTCACAGACTAGCAGTGAATAAACTTAAACAAAGCGAAATAAGGACATGAATTCCCACTCTCCGTTGCTATTCAATGCTGCTCCTGCCTTCATTCCGCTTTGTTCAAACTTTTTGTGTGAATGCAGGCCGGTGATCGGACATTTTGTCTTATAGAGGAGCTGAAACGCAGTTGGAGGTGCTGGTACGACCCTCCAGACTGCTCCGACCCAAGACAAGCACTGGTTATTTGTTTTATATGTTTCACTGCCATGCTCGCTGGCAACGTTCTTGTCCCATGCTTGCTAGCTAGCCAACTAACTATGGCTAACTAACTATAGCCAACTAACTATGGCTAACTAACTATAGCCAACTAACTATAGCCAACTAACTATGGCTAACTAACTATAGCCAACTAACTATGGCTAACTAACTATAGCCAACTAACTATGGCTAACTAACTATAGCCAACTAACTATGGCTAACTAACTATAGCCAACTAACTATGGCTAACTAACTATAGCCAACTAACTATGGCTAACTAACTATAGCCAACTAACTATGGCTAACTAACTATAGCCAACTAACGATGGCTAACACAGTCACGACCTCTGCAGTCAGAATAAAAGCAAAGTAGCTGCATTAGCATTCGTTTAAGCTGTTTTCTATTGACATTCATTTGGGTACATCCAAATTAAAGACAATGCCTAAGTTTGCCTGGCAAAGCTAGAAAATGTTGGATTGTCGTCAAGACACTCAACACTGTACATTACGAGGAAAGTGCATTACATATAAAACTCTAGGCTAGAAGCTAGCTACCTTAGTTAAATAGTTTGTTGCTAGGAAACCTACCAAGACCTGCCAAGATTACAACAGATGGTCAAATTAGAAACATGGGAGGATTTGACAACATAGAGCCACTTGTGTCATGACTGCAACAGTAGAGACCAGAGAAATCCATGGTCAGCACTCACCACGCAAGGTCATCAGATGCTCCCAATAAATAGATGTCTGCAAAAACAAATCAATGCTGGAAGTTTTTCCTCCTTGAACCTGCATTGACAATGTATCCAATTTCGGGTTTGTGTGGTTGTTGGTTTAGCTTTCTGTAACTATGCAGCATATACAGTTGTGTACATATTTGTTATGATTTCAAGGTGTCCGGAGTCCCGATATCTTTTCCAACTGTAAGTTATCTGGTTTTAATACCCATTTGAGAATTATCTTCTAGCCAATCAGAAACGAGTATTCAACAACGCTGTGGTATAAATCACTATAGAAATTCACAGAGTCCTACAAATCAATATAGAAATTCACAGAGTCCTACAATAACTAATGAACCTACTTTTAACTCTTATCAAAAATATGACTTATAGAATAGCAATAGAATAGCAATGCCGATGCCAAGTATCATCATAACCTTTGTTTGTTGTTTTCAGTTTGAGATGCTGTGGTTAAGTGTCTAGCGAGTGGAACTAGAAAGCCAAATGTATATATGCCACAGCAAGAGATCCACAGAATGTAAACAACCTTTGAACTGCATTCTGATCAGCCCGGATAACATATAGTTGTCTATGAGGGGCTATAGGAGTCATTGACCTGGAAGTGATTATTTTCCTCTGGGTGTAGGCTGCTACGGTACACTACAGCGTGATTGGCTCAGTGGCTACGGTCCTGCCTGCCAGCCCTGTGGTATCAGATGCCATGCAGTTCTCTCTCTCACACGAGCTGTAGCCAACCAACAGCGGCCATGATCTGAACTGACACAGTGTAGGACGTTATCAGGAGCATAGAAAAAGTATTGGAGGAACTATATGCTGTTTAACAGTACAATATGAGGATGTCTACATTTCCCATGTTGCTTGGTTGGGCATTCCTAGTCGATATTACTCTGTAGATATTACTACTGATACGCTGTAAACTCTTAAAATATCATAACAGTGCTGGTATGTGTATAAAACAACACTTGTACCATGATTAAGACTACAAAATAACTTTGCATAAAGAGATGACTTTGGAGTTTCACCTCTGGTGGTCCACTGTGTTCCTGATACCTGACTCCTCAAAAGGTCAGAGGTCATGTAATCTCCTTTCAAAGACAAATGTCAGGATTAGACTGTTTACGGTGAGGCAGGTTATGACTAGCTAGCCTGGCTCACTCTGCAGACCCACAACTTGGACACAAAGCCTGGGGACAATGTATGACTCAAATGTCCAGCACAGATAAATCCCTCAGAAAAGAACAGCAGGGATGAGTTATGATCTGTGGTTAAGAACAGCACAAAGTGACACTGAATATCTGTTGTTTTCCCAGTTAAACAGGGAGTAACTTATGGGAAAATAAGATCATGTGTTGTGTTTAGTTCCACAGAACAGCCCATAGCCAAAGACTGTTTGCTTAATTTTTTTCTTGAAAAATGTATCATTCTTTTGTAGGACTGTGGTGAAAGCCGGGCCACATTCTTTACTGCTTGGAGAGCCCTATAATTGCTTCCAGCAGGTCCTGAGGGTTTTCTGAGACTCTGTTAGACTATGAGATGTCTTCATTAAGCATCATCACAACTTAAAGGGGCAATCTGCAGTTGCTTCATCCATTTCTGGGCTTCTGAATGAATGAAATGTAACCACTGATATTTGAAGAATATAACATAGAAACACCTCATGAGCTCAGTTCAACTGTCTCCATGAGAACCAACAATATAAGCTTGTTTTACTCCAATGTTTGTAAACAAAGCAAAATGTTAACAAACACTATATAAGGTAGCCTCCAAACATGGTTAAAACTACAATTTTGATATCATGGATGGTCAGTCCTTGCATCCATAGTTCTGTCTAGGAATTTGTCCAGCCCTATCCCTCAGATTTTTAAAGAAACAGGGGTGGGGATTTGGCTTTGTAATTGTTTAAACTGCTGATTGACACTTTAAAGCAGTTTTTCTCAATTCAGATGAGAAATGTCCAGGTCATACATTTACACAGCTAACAATACCCCTGATCAAATCATCACTTAACTTTAATACAGACCCTATTGTACTGTGTCTTGTATCCTCCCACAAACAGACAGTCTTAAAAAAACTGAACAAAGTGGAGACTAGACTACTACTATCTAGACTACTGTGACTTATCCTGGGACAGGCTGAGCACCGCGGGGGCCCAGCTGTTAGAGAACTGGGTCGGAGCTCTGGGTCTGGGCTCTGGGTCAAATAAATCAAATCAAATCAAATTTTATTTGTCACATACACATGGTTAGCAGATGTTAATGCGAGTGTAGCGAAATGCTTGTGCTTCTAGTTCCGACAATGCAGTAATAACTAACAAGTAATCTAACTAACAATTCCAAAACTACTGTCTTGTACACAGTGTGAGGGGATAAAGAATATGTACATAAGGATATATGAATGAGTGATGGTACAGAGCAGCATAGGCAGATACAGTAGATGGTATCGAGTACAGTATATACATATGAGATGAGTATGTAAACAAAGTGGCATAGTTAAAGTGGCTAGTAATACATGTATTACATAAGGATACAGTCGATGATATAGAGATATAGGTCTGGGTCAGAGCTCTGGGTCTAGGTAAGAGCTCTGGGTCTGGGCTCTGGGTTTGGGTCGGAGCTCTGGGTCTAGGTCTGGGTCTGGGTCAGAGCTCTGGGGCTGGGCTCTAGGTCTGGGTCGGGGCTCTGGGTCTAGGTCTGGGTCAGAGCTCTGGGTCTGGATCAGAGGTCTGGGTCGAAGCTCTGGGTCTGGGCTCTGGGTCTGGGTCGGAGCGCTGGGTCTGGGTCAGAGCTCTGGGTCTGGGCTCTGGGTCTGGGTCGGAGCTCTGGGTCTAGGTCTGGGTCAGAGCTCGGGGTCTGGGCTCTGGGTCTGGATCAGAGCTCTGGGTCTGAGCTCTGGGTGTGGCTGGGTGCATTCCATCCTAACTAGACTACTGGCTCTGAGGGATCATCAAAACACTAACACTACTTTATTCCCCCACTGGGAATGGCCACATGCTGGGTTGTTGGATGGCAGAATAGCTTATCACAGTGGATATAAGTTAGCTATCGCTTGTTGGCATATATCATTATTGTGCTACATGATAATTGAGAAGGTTCTGGTTCAGGTTGCTGTTGAGTAGTCTATCAGTTTACTGACAAAGCTGAAAGCTTCATTGCTTTGGCCTACTTGAGGAATGCAGAATATCATTCTTTCACTCCTTCTCCATATGTATCTCACATGCGTTAAAGTATTTGCAGGACACATTCCCCAAACTTGGCTCGAACAATAGACTCCCATTTCAAAATGGGTTAAACAGTCACCTTATCCCTTGAGCTCAGATTGTCTTCTCTGAGAACGGGAGCTTGTGCTCCAGCCTACAACAGCAGAGGAGTATCCAACCACACGTTGTGGTGACTGACACACACAGACTCAGCATCTCTCTTTCCACAGTCACTACTATGGCACAACACTAGGGCTCACATCAACCCAGAGTCGTGTTCCTTCACAACACCCAGGTCTGGGGAACTCACACTCACTGATGGCTTTGCCTCTCTTGATCTGGGATGTACTGTATTTATCATTAAGGAGAACAGTAATTGAGGCTGAAGTGGAATTTAAGAGGTGATAAAGGAAGAGAAACAAAAATTAAACGTAAATACAAAAATCACAAGAAATCCACATTATTCATGAGATATTAGCTGAAAAAAAAAGGATTTGGCTGAGTAATTCAGTCCAGAAGTGAGAGAAAGGTTCTGTTTGGCTCAGTTGTTAGATCATGGTGCTTGCAATGGCAGGGTTCTGGGTTCAATTCCCATGGGGGACCAGTAGGAAAATGTATGCACTCACTACATTAAATTGTTCTGGATAAGATCATCTGCTAAAATGTAAAGGCACTAGAGATTAATGAAGAGAGAAAATACTACTCATTCAGTCCCTTTAATATGGAGTCTCTGGAGTGTTCAAACAGATGCTTCTTTGAGGAAACCAAAATGAATATACCAGATTCCCACTTCTACAAGTGTTGGCACAGTTCTATGTATTTTATCCTTTCCTAAAATAACATGGCATTGGTGTCGTTTTAACCAAAAAGCTTTAGGTTAAGATATATGTCATAATGTTTATTTCAAATGATAAGCTTTATAGTGTAAAGTTACATGGCATGGAAACCCTTTGTACTTAATTGAGCACAGTAGCCGACTGACAGTTAAATGGTCGCCTGAGAAATAAGTATGCAATTCACAGGAGCCTGCTGAGAGCGGCTCATAATAATGGCATCAAAAACCTGGAAACCATGTGTTTGATGCGTTTGATACCATTCCACTATTCTGCTCCAGTCATTTCCACGAGCCCGTTCTCCCCAATTAAGATGCCACCAGCCCCCTGTGGTACGCATTCCTTTTTCTGTTTAATAAGCCAACGACAGACCGGTTTCCTCTTTGTGGTACCTGGTAACTCACTGGACCTGTCAAGACCGGTTTCCTCTTTGTGGTACCTGGTAACTCACTGGACCTGACAGACCGGTTTCCTCTTTGTGGTACCTGGTAACTCACTGGACCTGACAGACCGGTTTCCTCTTTGTGGTACCTGGTAACTCACTGGACCTGTCAGACCGGTTTCCTCTTTGTCTCAGATGGAATGATTCATGTTCACACCAGTCTTAACTTACTCTACCTCAGCAATTCCTGCTCCTCCTTAATCTGAACACACACTTCCTCTCACAAACACACACACACACGCACACACACACACACACACACACACACACACACACACACACACACACACACACACACACACACACACACACACACGTCATAGTAATTCACTTACAGCCCATTGCTATTCTGCTGTTTATCAGTGGAAGAAAAATCCAAACAACGTTGGGCTCTGAGTCTCATGAATATTCATTTAAAAGAGATTGATGAAGTCTTTTTATAGTCCTTCTAAGGCAATACTGAGGATGTGTTATCCTAATCACTCTGCAATTCCTAATCAAATCACATGATCTGCCTTGCGCACAATGTGCAGGGGAGACAACAATGTTGAGTCAGCAGCAATTTAGAAGCTGAGAGACGCAAGTGAAAGTCATGGAGAAAGTTATGCAAAAACTAAATCATGAACACAATTCACAGTTTCATCACACATTGTTGTCATTTGTCCTTACATATGTAGGATCTTAATTTGAACCAGTTTGCTACATCAGAAAAATAATCCTGTAGCAAAAGGAAATGTCAATTATTATGTGGATTATAATGAATGGACATTTTTTGTAGGGATTGATACATTCTTTCTTAAGGGAACATTTCAACCTCAAATACACTACAAGTTTAACATTTTCAGGAAAGGTCTCTTCCAACCGGGTGATCAAATTAGGATACAACATTTGTAGACCTCTACAGCAGGGTTCCCCAACTGGTGGTGCCAGTTATATATATATATATACTTATATATATATATATATATATATATATATATATATATATATATATATATATATATACACGCAGTTGAAGTCGGAAGTTTACATACACCTTAGCCAAATACATTTAAACTCAGTTTTTCAGTAAAAATTCCCTGTCTTAGGTCAGTTAAGATCACCACTTTAATTAAAACATGTGAAATGTTAGAATAATAGTAGAGAGAAGGATTTTATTTCAGCTTTTATTTTTTTTCATCACATTCCCAGTGGGTCAGAAGTTTACATACACTTAACTTGGGTCAAACGTTTCGGGTAGCCTTTCACAAGCTTCCCACAATAAGTTGGGTGAATTTTGGCCCATTCCTCCTGACAGAGCTGGTGTAACTGAGTCAGGTTTGTAGGCCTCCTTGCTCGCACACTATTTTTCAGATCTGCCCTCAAATTGTTCTATAGGATTGAGGTAAGGGCTTTGTGATGGCCACTCCAATACCTTGACTTTGTTGTCCTTACGCCATTTTGCCACAACTTGGAAGTATGCTTGGGGTCATTGTCCATTTGGAAGGCCCATTTGCGACCAAGCTTTAACTTCCTGACTGATGTCTTAAGATGTTGTTTCAATATATCCACATAATTGGACTGGTGTGAAGTAGACCAGTCCCTCCTGCAGCAAAGCACCCCCACAACATGATGCTTCCACCCCCGTGCTTGACGGTTGGGATGGTGTTCTTCAGCTTGCAAGCCTCCACCTTTTTTCTCCAAACATAACGATGGTCATTATGGCCAAACAGTTATTTTTTTCTTTCATCAGACCAGCGGACATTTCTCCAAAAAGTACGATATTTGTCACCATGTGCAGTTGCAAACCGTTGTCTGGCATTTTGATGGCGGTTTTGGAGCAGTGGCTTCTTCCTTGCCGTACGGCTTTTCAGGTTAGGTCGATATAGGACTCGTTATACTGTGGATACAGATACTTTTGTACCTGTTTCCTCCAGCATCTTCACAAGGTCCTTTGCTGTTGTTCTGGGATTGATTTGCACTTTTCACACCAAAGTACGTTCATCTCTAGGAGACAGAACGCGTCTCCTTCCTGACCGTCATGAAGGCTGCGTGGTTCCATGGTGTTTATACTTGCATACTATTGTTTGTACAGATGAACGTGGTACCTTCAGGTGTTGAACCAGACTTGTTGAGATCTACAATTTTTTGGGGGTGGTCTTGGCTGATTTCTTTTGATTTTCCCATGATGTCAAGCAAAGAACACTAAGTTTGAAGGTAGGCCTTGAAATACATCCACAGGTACACCTCCAATTGACTCAAATTATGTCAATTAGCCCATCAGAAGCTTCTAAAGCCATGACATTTTCTGGAATTTTGTTTAAAGGCTGTTTAAAGGCACAGTCAACTTCGTGTATGTACACTTCTGACCCACTAGAATTGTGATACAGTGAATTATAAGTGAAATAATCTGTCTGTAAACCATTTTTTGGAAAATTACTTGTGTCATGCACAAAGTAGATGTCCTAACCAACTTGCCAAATCTATCATTTTTTGGGATGGTTGAAAAATGAGTTTTAATGACTCCACTCTAAGTGTATGTAAACTTCCAACTTCAACTGTATATATATAGACACACATACATACATACATACATACATACATACATATATACACATATATATATATTGTTGAACATTAAAGATTGTAGAAACACCAAAGCATTTCCACTCCTAATAGAGTTATATGTTATATGATCGTATTCAAATGAAAGCAAGATTTGAAATTATTATGTTTTAGTTAAATGTTATTATAATTTTGGAAATATGTTCCAAAGTATTCCCATGCATAACAGAGAGATACTATGCGATCATATACAAATGTAAACAAGATTTGAAATTATGTTTTAGTCAAATCTGTTTATCTGTTTAGGCTTCTTGCGGTCAATTTGCAGTCTACAAATTATTTGTAATTATGTTTCAGCCCCCTGACCATCCGCTCAAGAAAAAGGTAGGCCCATGGCTGAATTTAGTTGATGATCCCTGCTGTACAGTGTGCATCTTACCTGGATCCCCATGGTTGCCAATCCTGCCATGTTTGAGACTGTCTCTCCCAGCTGAATAATGGCAGAAAAGCAGAACCAGACAGACAGAATGTCTCCGTGAGACAGCAGTCAGCCAGTAGAGGATTCCTCTGGTGAAAACAGACAGGAGACAGGAGGTTGGAAGTTGTTCTGTCTATCTGCTGTACCCACCTCTTCATCAGGGTGGGTACACACACACACACATAGTTTATTGACTCACACTCTGCTTCTCATCTGCCTTACAAGTTTACACAGGAGCACAGAGAGCTGGGCCCTCTGCCCCAAGGGTAGCTGAATTCCATTCTTTCCACAAACACAGTGTACAACTATTTCCCTATAAATTCAGCTTCGTAATACTCTAAAAAAACTCTCAAATATCCATTCCCCGACCCACCCATATGGTGGGAGAATGTCTCGGTTCGACACCTAATAGGCTGTAACTTTGAAACTTCATGATTCGCTTTCGGTCGTCTGCTGTAAAAGCCAAATGAAAGATTGAAATAGGACGAAAGTCACTGTGTTTGCTAGGACCAACTGTGTTAGCTGTCAGTGTGTTTACTAGGACCAGCTGTGTTAGTAGCTGTCAGTGTGTTTACTAGGACTAGCTGTGTTAGCTGTCAGTGTGTTTGCTAGGACTAGCTGTGTTAGTTGTCAGTGTGTTTACTAGGACCAGCTGTGTTAGTAGCTGTCAGTGTTTTTACTATGACTAGCTGTGTTGGTAGCTGTCAGTGTGTTTACTAGGACTAGCTGTGTTAGTAGCTGTCAGTGTATTTACTAGGAATAGCTGTGTTAGCTGTCAGTGTGTTTACTAGGAATAGCTGTGTTAGCTGTCAGTGTGTTTACTAGGACTAGCTGTGTTAGCTATCAGTGTGTTTACTATGACTAGCTGTGTTAGCTGTCAGTGTGTTTACTAGGAATAGCTGTGTTAGCTGTCAGTGTGTTTACTAGGACTAGCTGTGTTAGTAGCTGTCAGTGTGTTTACTAGGACTAGCTGTGTTAGCTGTCAGTGTGTTTACTAGGAATAGCTGTGTTAGTAGTTTTCAGTGTGTTTACTAGGAATAGCTGTGTTAGCTGTCAGTGTGTTTACTAGGACTAGCTGTGTTAGTAGTTGTCAGTATGGATACTAGGACTAGCTGTGTTAGTTGTCAGTGTGTTTACTAGGACCAGCTGTGTTAGTAGCTGTCAGTGTTTTTACTAGGACTAGCTGTGTTGGTAGCTGTCAGTGTGTTTACTAGGACTAGCTGTGTTAGTAGCTGTCAGTGTATTTACTAGGAATTGCTGTGTTAGCTGTCAGTGTGTTTACTAGGAATAGCTGTGTTAGCTGTCAGTGTGTTTATTAAGAATAGCTGTGTTAGCTGTCAGTGTGTTTACTATGACTAGCTGTGTTAGTAGCTGTCAGTGTGTTTACTAGGACTAGCTGTGTTAGCTGTCAGTGTGTTTACTAGGACTAGCTGTGTTAGTAGCTGTCAGTGTATTTACTAGGAATAGCTGTGTTAGCTGTCAGTGTGTTTACTAGGAATAGCTGTGTTAGCTATCAGTGTGTTTACTATGACTAGCTGTGTTAGCTGTCAGTGTGTTTACTAGGACTAGCTGTGTTAGTAGCTGTCAGTGTGTTTACAAGGACTAGCTGTGTTAGCTGTCAGTGTGTTTACTAGGAATAGCTGTGTTAGTAGTTTTCAGTGTGTTTACTAGGAATAGCTGTGTTAGCTGTCAGTGTGTTTACTAGGACTAGCTGTGTTAGTAGTTGTCAGTATGGATACTAGGACTAGCTGTGTTAGTTGTCAGTGTGTTTACTAGGACCAGCTGTGTTAGTAGCTGTCAGTGTTTTTACTAGGACTAGCTGTGTTGGTAGCTGTCAGTGTGTTTACTAGGACTAGCTGTGTTAGTAGCTGTCAGTGTATTTACTAGGAATTGCTTGTTAGCTGTCAGTGTGTTTACTAGGAATAGCTGTGTTAGCTGTCAGTGTGTTTACTAGGAATAGCTGTGTTAGCTGTCAGTGTGTTTACTATGACTAGCTGTGTTAGCTGTCAGTGTGTTTACTATGACTAGCTGTGTTAGCTGTCAGTGTGTTTATTAGGAATAGCTGTGTTAGCTGTCAGTGTGTTTACTAGGACTAGCTGTGTTAGTAGCTGTCAGTGTGTTTACTAGGACTAGCTGTGTTAGCTGTCAGTGTGTTTACTAGGAATAGCTGTGTTAGTAGCTGTCAGTGTATTTACTAGGAATAGCTGTGTTAGCTGTCATTGTGTTTACTAGGAATAGCTGTGTTAGCTGTCAGTGTGTTTACTAGGAATAGCTGTGTTAGCTATCAGTGTGTTTACTATGACTAGCTGTGTTAGCTGTCAGTGTGTTTACTAGGAATAGCTGTGTTAGCTGTCAGTGTGTTTACTAGGACTAGCTGTGTTAGTAGCTGTCAGTGTGTTTACTAGGACTAGCTGTGTTAGCTGTCAGTGTGTTTACTAGGAATAGCTGTGTTAGTAGTTTTCAGTGTGTTTACTAGGAATAGCTGTGTTAGCTGTCAGTGTGTTTACTCGGACTAGCTGTGTTAGTAGTTGTCAGTATGGATACTAGGACTAGCTGTGTTAGTTGTCAGTGTGTTTACTAGGACCAGCTGTGTTAGTAGCTGTCAGTGTTTTTACTAGGACTAGCTGTGTTGGTAGCTGTCAGTGTGTTTACTAGGACTAGCTGTGTTAGTAGCTGTCAGTGTATTTACTAGGAATTGCTGTGTTAGCTGTCAGTGTGTTTACTAGGAATAGCTGTGTTAGCTGTCAGTGTGTTTACTAGGAATAGCTGTGTTAGTTGTCAGTGTGTTTACTAGGACTAGCTGTGTTAGTAGCTGTCAGTGTTTTTACTAGGACTAGCTGTGTTGGTAGCTGTCAGTGTGTTTACTAGGACCAGCTGTGTTAGTAGCTGTCAGTGTGTTTACTAGGACTAGCTGTGTTAGCTGTCAGTGTGTTTACTAGGAATAGCTGTGTTAGCTGTCAGTGTGTTTACTAGGACTAGCAAATGTTAGCTGTGAGTGGAAAATCAGTTCCTGATTATGAGGATAAGTGTTCTTTCATCCTAACAGTTCATTGCTCAGAGAAGACTCTGGAAAATAAAGACATCTGGAACAGAATGGATCATCTTCCTATTCGTCATCCTACGCCGACAGGCAACAAACCCATTGTTATTAGAAAAAAGCCAAATTGGATTTCTCAGCTAATTACTTTAAACCCTGCAGGATTCATTGCGATGTTTGAAAAGGAATGATTTCATCATCACAATAGGGAGATCATATGGGTGTGGAGCGAACAGGAATCTCCCAACCTCCCTAAAGACAAGTTATCTGTATGCTAACTGGACTTTGAAAAACCTTGAAGAAATTACCTCAGTTTCACTGACTCCAATAAATTAAAATGGCTGCTTATTATCAAGTCCTATCTTCTGCTTAATTGCTGCTTGCTTTCACTTGATGTTTCTTTGAGGCATAAAACACATGATTATATGGTTGTAAACTAGATTTATCACTGTCTACTACCTTAGTCTGATCACCAATGTTTGCCGCAATCTATCTAGTCAGCAGTATAATTGAATTAAAGGTATGCCTTGAAATGTTAGCTAACATAGCCTTCACAACGTTGTCTCCAGTGAATACTGGTAATTACCTTTGGGGAATATAGATCAAGAACCAGTGGGGCTGTTTCCAATGATTTACATTCTGGGATCTTTTTTAATTTATTGAAATTCTTTATCTTGAAATCCCCCCAAACTATCCTAAGAGGGACAAGAAAATGACATACACTCAACATTTGTGATGATTGGCCAAGCTGTCATTGCAAATAAGAATTTGTTCTCATCTGGGTGAATAAAGTCGATAATGCTTATTCTATTGCAGTCTCACCTGAAACAACACAGATCCATGGTCTGTAATATCAGTTGCAGAAACCAACATGCACACACTTGACAATATTTCCCAACACTACATTCATATTTTGTTGATGACTCCAGTAGCATTACAAAGCAAGAGTAGTACGGAGAAGAAACAAGAGCTGTGGAGCAATATTTCAGATTCTATCTATTTTACAGTCACTTCTGAGAAGCCACATAATAAAAAAAACAACATCTGTTTACAAGATCAGGTATTTTTCAAATCATTTGTTAACAAGCAGATGACTGCTCTGGACGACCAGTCTCTGCAAGACCACATCTGGATACATAATATCTATAGCTATGAGGAGAGGGGAGCTGCTCCTGGTTGCAGTTCAGTTGAACAATTCTCTGATTGTTTGAAAGTTGGATGGCAACACAGTTTGTGTATTAGGAACGCCCTTTTGTGAATATGATGAAGTAGAGTGATAACACATTTTTATAAAACAACAATTGTTTAGAATCGAGTGCCAGAACAGGAACATATTGAGGTTGACCCAAAATGTGTTTCTAGTTCCAACATGTCCATAGCATCTGTATCCCAATTGTGCTAAAGTATCCTGCCATGCAGATGATCTAAGCCAATAAATAGAAACATGATCTCTCTCCTTGGGGATACCAATATTTGAAATGTTTTTCAAGGCACACACACACACACATTTATTTTAATTTCTTACGACACTACAAGTATATAGTGAGAATTAAATAACGCTCGTTAGCTCAACTAAAAAAAGTAGACTCTTTATACTTCATTTTTTGAACATTAACATGTCATTTGAATAACACACATTCCCTTGGTTTCACATGTAGGGAAAGCTGAACAGAGTTCTAGAAGACTGAATACGAGGTTAAAACTGAGCTGCCAATTGAGAAAAAAACAAAGCAGATCCTTCCAGTGGTCTGTCAGTCATAGTGGGAGCAAGAATGTTTCCCATTAAATGACTCGCATTAAGAAGGAAGGCTGTAATTATATTTTCCGACTGAAACATTGCATACAGGATCAGTGACTAAACCGAGCTAAAAGTAGTAATGTAGAAGATTAAACAGTCCTTGACCAATGCTAATGTAGCAAGTTGTATTTATTTGTATGGGGACACATATAACTCATCAGGGTTTGTGTCAGTTGAAAGCCATTTTCTTATCTAAATATGAATCCAGCAGTTGTCCCCTGCTATTTAAATATATTCTCTTATCTCAGTAAACCAGTTTCCTATTATAGATCAAATGTTTTCTTAAGCGTTTCAAATAAAAAGGGTCTTGCTCAGAATCAGAAGTGTGACAACAAAGTGCACACAATAACTTTAGCCAATCTTTTTTTTTTTTTACCTTTAAAAGCCATGGTAATAATCTGAAGTCAAGAAGAAGAAAAACATCCCTTTAAGAAGATGATGATTTAGTCTGGGTTTAGAGGCTTAATGCAATCAGTGTTAATCCTTTAAATCTGAAAGGAAATGATCTCCAACATAAAGTTCATAACCCTAACCAATAATGTGTAGGCCATCATTGTAAATAAGAATTTGTGTCTTAACTGACTTGCCTAGTTAAATAAAGGTTACATTATTTTTTATATATTTTTTAAAATAATGGGTATTTCATTGGTAATTAGTGTTTTAGTAATAATAATAATAATATTGCAGTAGTAAAGTTTGAACATAATTTCAGGGTTGTTCAAAGTCTCCATAGGAAGTTGTCACTCATATTCAATAATATGCATTGAAACAGCTCAGCAGTTGATCGTATCTTTAATAAAACATGTGACAGGTCTACAGAGTTTGCGTGTGGAGTGCAGACATAACCTCATGCTCTTGAAGGAGTTCTAATGGATGTTCTGTGGTTCCTGGTGTTCTGTGGATCCTGGATGTCCACCCACTGTCTCAGCTAGAACCTCCCTCTGTACTCCCTACAGCTGCTGCTGCTGCTACCAGTAGACCCAGACAGGTAGACAAATCAGACCCCTTTCCCGTCCCCTCCTCCCCACCCCAACTCTGGAGGTGGTGGTGGAAGAGGTGATGGAGGGAGAAGTGGTGGTGGAGAAAGTGGTGGTGGAGGAAGTGGTGGAGGGAGAAGTGGTGGTGGAGGTGGTGGAGGTGGTGGAGGAGGTGGAGGAGGAGGTAGTGGTGGAAGAGGTGGTGGAGGGAGAAGTGGTGGTGGAGGTGGTGGAGAAAGTGGTGGAGGTGGAGGATATGGTGGAGGGATAAGTGGTGGAGGTGGAGGAGGTGGTGGAGGGAGAAGTGGTGGTGGAGGTGGTGGAGAAAGTGGTGGAGGTGGAGTAGGTGTTGGAGGTGGAGGAGGAGGTAGTGTTGGAAGAGGTGGTGGAGGGAGAAGTGGTGGTGGTGGACGTGGTGGAGAAAGTGGTGGAGAAAGTGGTGGAGGTGGAGGAGGTGGTGGTGGTGGTGGATGTGGAGGAGGTGGTGGAGGGAGTGGTGGTGGAAGTGTAGGAAGTGGTGATAGAAGAAGTGGTGGTGGTGTAGGTAGTGGAGGTGGAAGTGGAGGTAAAAGTGGAGGAGGAGGTGGTGGTGTTAGAGGGAGTGGTGGTGTTAGAGGAAGTGGTGGTGGAGGTGGAGGTGGTGGAGGATGTGGTGGACGAGGGGATGGTGGAGGAAGTAGTGGTGTTAGAGGAAGTGGTGGTGGAGGTGGAGAGGTGGTGGTGGTGGTGGAGGAAGTGGTGGAGGTGGAGGAAGTGGTGGAGGTTGTGGAGGAGGTGGTGGTGGAGGTGGAGGAGGATGTGGTGAGGGAGAATTGGTGCTGGAGGAAGTGGTGGTGGTAGAAGAAGTGGTGGTGGTAGAGGATGTGGTGGGGAAGGAAGTGGTGGTGGGGGAAGTGGTGGTGGTGGAGGTGGGAGAGGTTGGTGGAGGGGATGGATGTGGTGTTGGAAATGGTTTAGGGGGAAGTGGTGGTGGAGGAAGTGGTGGGGAAGGTAGTGGTTGAGAAGGTGGTGGAGGAGGTGGTGGTGGATAAGGTAGTGGAGAAAGTGGTGACGGAGGAGATGGTGGTGGAGGACGGGTGGTGGAGGAAGTGGTGGTGGAGGTGGCGGTGGTGGTGGAGGAAGTGGTGGTGGTGGTGGTGGTGGTGGAGGAAGTGGTGGTGGAGGAAGTGGTGGTGTTAGAGGAATCGGTGGTGGAGGTGGTTGAGGTGGAGGAAGAGGTGGTGGAGGGAGTGGTGGTGGAGGTGGAGGAAGTGGTGGTAGAGGAAGGGTTGGTGGAGGAGGAGGTGGTGGTAGAAGAAGTGGTGGTGGAGGTGGTGGTGGAGGATGGGATGGTGGAGGAAGTAGTGGTGTTAGAGGAAGTGGTGGTGTTAGAGGAAGTGGTGGTGGAGGAGGGGATGGTGGAGGAAGTAGTGGTGTTAGAGGAAGTGGTGGTGTTAGAGGAAGTGGTGGTGGAGGAGGTGATGGTGGAGGAAGTAGTGGTGTTAGAGGAAGTGGTGGAGGTGGAGGAAGTGGTGGAGGTAGAGGAAGTGGTGGAGGTGGTGGTGGAGGAAGTGGTGCTGGAAGTGGTGGTGGAGGTGGAGTAGGAAGTGGTGGAGGAGGTGGTGAAGGAAGTGGTGGTGGTGGAGGTGGTGGGGAAGGTTGTGGTTAAGAAGGTGGTGGAGTAGGTGGTGGTGGAGAAGTTGGTGGAGAAAGTGGTGACGAAGGAGATGGTGGTGGAGGAAGTGGTGGTGGAGGAGGCAGTGTTGGTGGAGGAAGTGGTGGTGGTGGTGGAGGAAGTGGTGGTGGAGGTGGTGGAGGTGGAGGAGGAGGTGGTGGAGGAGGTGGTGAATGAAGTGGTGGTGGTGGAGGTGGTGGAGGAAGTGGTTGTGGAGGAAGTGGTGGTGGTTGTAGAGCAAGTGGTGGTGGAGGTGTTGGATGAGGTGGTTGAGGTGGAGGAGGTGGCGGTGGTGGAGAAAGTGGTGGGGGTAGAGAAAGTGGTGGTTTTAGAGGAAGTGTTGATGATGGAGGAGGTGTAGGTGTATGTGGTGGAGGAGGAGGTGGTGGTGGTGGAGGTGGTGGATGCAGTGCATGAAGTGGTGATGGTTGAGGAATTGGTGGTGGAGGTGGAGGAGGTGGTGGTGGTAGTGGTGAAGGAGGTGGAGGTGGTTGAGGTGGTGGTGGAGGTGGTGGAGGTGGTGGTGGAGGTGAAGGATGTGGAGGAGGAGAAGGTGGTGGAGGAGGAAATTGTGGTGGATGAGAGGGAGGTGGAGGAGGAAGTGGTGGTGGAGGTGGAGGAGGTAAACATTGTGGTGGAGGAAGTGGTGGTGGAGGAGGTGGTGGAGGAAGAGGAGGTGTTGGAGGGAATGGTGGTGGAGGTGGTGGAAGTGGTAGAGGAGGTGGTGGGGGAAGTGGTGGAGAATGTGGTGGTAGAGGAGGTGGTGGAGGAAGAGGAGGTGTTGGAGGAAAGAGTGGAGTTGGTGGTGGTGGTGGTGGTGGTGGTGGAGGTTGAAGTGGTGGTGGTGGTAGAAGTGGTGGTGGTGGAAGTTAGTGGAAGTGGTGGTTGTGGAGGAAGTCATGGTTGTGGTATAAGTAGTGGAGGAGGTGGTGGAGGTGGTGGAAGAAGTGTTGGTGGAAGTGGTGGAAGTAGTTATTGTGGAGGAAGTTGTGGAGGTGGTGGTGGTGGTGGAGGTAGAAGTAGTAGAAGTAGTGATTGCGGAGGAAGTGGTGGTGACGGGGGTGGAGGAGGTAGTGATGTTGGAGGTGGTGGTGGTAGTGGTGAATCCAGACATCCTGTTCTGTCTCTCTGGCTTGGTAGGAGAGTGTGTGACAAGCTCTATTGTGGTCAGAATAGAACAGCACCACAGCCTTAACACAGCTGGCGAGGCAGATGTGGCCCACAAAGTTTAACAAACATTTCTTAGTGTTGAGAAAATCCCCTGGCTTTGCATAACAAGGAATAGACTGCATTATTATGACAACCGAAAGCTAGATGTCCTATTTGTTCCAACGAATAGTAGAGTGGTGACTGGACATGACGTTTAGCAGCACTTTGTTTTTCGAGTGACTTGCTGAGTTTGATCACCACACCGTCTATGTTGAGAGACTGAGCTAAGACACATTCTGTAAATATTTATTTTTTTAAACGTCAAAATGGATATAACCATTTTTATGGATAGTCAGCAAGATAACATACAGTGACTTCAGAAAGTATCCACACCCCTTGACTTATTCCATATTTTGTGTTACAGCCTGAATTCAAAACGGATAAAGTATTTAAAATTATCAATACCCCAAAATGACAAAGTGAAAATATATATATATTTTTTTAAATGTTAGCACATTTATTGAAAATAAAACACTGAAATGTCTCATTTACATACTGTAAGTATTCACACCCCTGAGTCCACACTTTGTAGAAGCACCTTTGGCAGTGATTACAGCTTTGTTACAGTCTTGGGTATGTCTGTATCAGATATGCACATCTGGATTTGGGGATCTATTTTCTTTCTTGCTGGCAGATTTTCTCAAGCTATGTTAAGTTAGATGGGGAGTGGCAGTGAACAGCTATCTTCAAGTTTTTCCAAAGATTTTCAATAGGATACAAGTCTGGGCTTTGGCTGGCCCACTGAAGGATTTTTCACATTCTTGTTCTGAAGTCATTCCAGCATTGCTTTGGCTGCATGCTTGGGGTCAATGAGCTTAGACTGGGGCCCCCACCTATTCACTCTGAAGATGGTTCCTCTATTTGGCTCATTCCATTGTTCCCTATATCCTTACCAGTCTCCTAGTCCCTGCCGCTGAATAGCATCCCCATAGCATGATGCTTTCACCACCATGCTTCATGGCAGGCAGTATACCACATCTGTCACCAGCTTCATTAATTGTATTTGTATTTTTTTTAAATTTCACCTTTATTTAACCAGGTAGGCTAGTTGAGAACACCTTTATTTAACCAGGTAGGCTAGTTGAGAACACCTTTATTTAACCAGGTAGGCTAGTTGAGAACACCTTTATTTAACCAGGTAGGCTAGTTGAGAACACCTTTATTTAACCAGGTAGGCTAGTTGAGAACAAGTTCTCATTTACAACTGCGACCGGGGCAAGATAAAGCACAGCAGTGCGACACAAACAACATCACAGAGTTACACATGGAGTAAACAAACATAGTCAATAATACAATAGATAAAAAGTCTATACTGTATACAGTGTGTGCAAATGAGGTAGGATAAGGGAGGTAAGGCATTGAATAGGCCATAGTGGCAAAATAATTACAATATAGCAATTAAACACTGGGGTGATAGATGTGCAGAAGATGAAGGTGCAAGTAGAGATACTGAGGTGCAAAGGGGCAAAATAAATAAATAACAGTATGGGGATTAGGTAGTTGAGGCTATGTACAGGTGAAGTGATCTGTGAGCTGCTCTGACAGCTGGTGCTTAAAGTTAGTGAGGGAGATATGAGTCTCCAGCGATTTTTGCAGTTCGTTTCAGTCATTGGCAGCAGAGAACTGGAAGGACGGGCGGCCAAAGGAGGAACTGGCTTTGGGGGTGACCAGTGAAATATACTTGCTGGAGCGCATGCTATGGGTGGGTGCTGCTATGACGACCAGTGAGCTGAAATAAGGCGGGGCTTTACCTAGCAAAGACTTATAGATGATCTGGCGAAGAATGTGAAGCGAGGACCAGCCAACGAGAGCATACAGGTGGCTGTGGTGGGTAGTATATGGGGCTTTGGTGACAAAATGGATGGCACTGTGATAGACTGCATCCAATTTGCTGAGTAGAGTGTTGGAGGCTATTTTGTAAATGACATCACCGAAGTCAAGGACCGGTAGGATAGTCAGTTTCACGAGGGTATGTTTGGCAGCATGAGTGAAGGATGCTTTGTTGCAAAATATGAAGCCGATTATAGATTTAGTTTTAGATTGGAGATGCTTAATGTGAGTCTACAGTGTAACCAGACACCTAGGTATTTGTAATTGTCCACATATTCTAAGTCAGAACCGTCCAGAGTAGTGATGCTGGACGGGCGGGCAGGTATGAGCAGCGATCGGCTGAAGAGCATGCATTTAGTTTTACTTGCATTTAAATTAAGAGCAGTTGGAGGCCACGGAAGGAGAGTTGTATGGCATTGAAGCTTGTCTGGAGGTTAGTTAAAACAGTGTCCAAAGAAGGGCCAGAAATATACAGAATGGTGTCATCTGCATAGAGGTGGATCAGAGAATCACCAGCTGCAAGAGCGACATCATTGATGTATACAGAGAAGAGAGTCAGTCCGAGAATTGAACCCTGTGGCACCCCCATAGAGACTGCCAGAGGTCCGGACAACTTACCCTCTGATTTGACACACTGAACTTTATCAGAGAAGTAGTTGGTGAACCAGGCGAGGCAGTCATTTGAGAAACCAAGGCTGTGTAGTGTGCTGATTAGAATGTGGTGATTGACAGAGTTGAAAGCCTTGGCCAGGTCGATGAATACAGCTGCACAGTATTGTCTCTTATCGATGGCGGTCATAATATTGCTTAGAATACTACTACACCGGCTCGAATACTACTACACCGGCTCTGATGCTCGTCGCATGTGACAGGGCTTGCAAACTATCACGGATTACAAAGCGATACCAATCTGCAAGCTGCACAGTGACGCGAGTCTACCAGACGAGCTAAATATCTTCTATGCTCGCTACTAGGCAAGCAACACTGAACCATGCATGAGAACACCGGCTGTTCCGGATGACTGTGTGATCACGCTCTCTGTAGCCGATGTGAGTAAGACCTTAATTTTTGTCATTATCTTTAATTATAATTTTAACAGGGGTTAAATAAACAACCAAAGAAAGTGCATCACACAGACCAAGTACAATAAAATTAATATGGATACAGCAGAATATTATACAAACATCACAGCTATAACATGGGGCATTTATGGGAGATTTTCTACATAGGACCACAATGGAGACCAAATTTTACAATATGTGTCAGACTTCTTGAGTAAAAGGTCAAAGGTAGAGTAGAATAGCAGAAGCTTGAGAAAGCCACATTCTCGCAGATGGTACTTTAGGTGTAGACCATAATTACAATTTAATGTTTTTGCTAAGTAAACAAGGGTATTGAACACACGTTCAGAGTTAGGGTCAAACACATTGTTACAATCAAAGTAGAGCAAACATAAAATTGGTGAAAAAGCAAATTGTCTACCCAAGATCCTTCTGGGTGTGTAAATGAATATAATTCCAATAAGACTGGATTCTGCTACAGTACCAAAAAACATGCATGAAATCAAAAAAGAAAAAAAACAAGGTGCCAGTATCCTGTTTACATCTGAAACATTAAGGCAATCGGATTAAGGCCAATCGGTTGACAAGCAGAGGGATTTAAAACCTGTTAAGGATATGGCAGACATACGCCCCCTTTGGAGAGATTGGGTACCCCTAGTAAACTGAAAAATAAATCTGTCAAAAATTGCTAATATATGCAAATAAAAAATATTATTGGATAGAAAACACTCTAAAGATTCTAAAACCGTTGGAATTATGTCTGTAAGTATAGCAGAACTCACAGGGCAGGCATTCTTCCAAACTAGTTTTTGTGGCCATGAAAGTTGGAGCAACTTTGACGTCATGACCCCCACCCTTCCCAACCAGTTATGATTCTGGGGACACTTTCTATCCCTCCCGCTAGATGTCCTCTTTCAGTAGAGCTTTGAATCGTTCAAATCCCGCGAGAATTGACCCTATGGGAGTGAAATTAGTGCGTGCCACGAGAGAATAGGCTGTGCGTATGGGCGCGAATTGGTCCCAGCCATTCCTTTGTTCCAGCACTCAAGAGAAGGGCAGACGATGGCCGATTGAATTGAAGTTTGTTTTGCGTGTCTAAAACATCATAAAGCTTGCTTCTGCACTTAGTTTGACCTGTTTAGTCGACATATAATATGTAATTTTGAAGTTTTGATGCGCAACTTTTCCGGACCAGAGGACGTTTTGGGTGCATTTCAGCTGATGTTATTAGCAGTAGCTAATACAAAGACGCAAGACGGTGGTGGTGGTTTTACATATATATATGCTATGTTTTCGCCGTAAAACATTTTAGAAATCTGACTTGCTGGCTAGATGAACAAGGTGTTTATCTTTCATTTGAGCTATTGAACTGGTTAATGTGTGGAGGTTAAATATTTTTAAGAATATTTTTGCGTTCCATGCGCCACCGTTTCAGCTGAACGTGGGAGGGTTGATTCCCAATTGGGAACCAGTATCGTAGACAGGTTAAGGTCTGGAATCTGCAAGTACCCGATAAGGCCAGGATCTTTTCAAAGCTATTAATAAATGATAAGGAAGCTATGGCTCTAGGTTGACATGCTATTGATTCCATCCCAACCCAAAGTAAGTGGCATCTCTGTTTAGGCACCAACTAAACATGTGCTTGATCTGAGCAGACCAGTAATATATTTGCAGATTTAAATCCTTAGGCTTAAAATTTGTTTGGCAAATTTGGTTCTAGGTTTCTTATTGTTCCATATATATTTAGAGATATTGGCCTTCATTTTCGTAAAAAAAAAGGACTGAGATAGATGTCAGGGGATATTTTGGAATCGATAATTTAGCTGAGAAAGGATATTCATCCTGACGACATAAATCCTGCCAAAAAAAGAGTTTGGCACGGTAGACCAGTTAACCAAGCCCTGTTTAATCTTTGTGCCCAAAGGCATGTACAGCGCCTTGCAAAAGTATTCGGCCCCCTTGAACTTTGCGACCTTTTGCCACATTTCAGGCTTCAAACATAAAGATATAAAACTGTATTTTTTTGTGAAGAATCAACAACAAGTGGGACACAATCATGAAGTGGAATGACATTTATTGGATATTTCAAACTTTTTTAACAAATCAAAAACTGAAAAATTGGGCGTGCAAAATTATTCAGCCCCCTTAAGTTAATACTTTGTAGCGCCACCTTTTGCTGCGATTACAGCTGTAAGTCGCATGGGGTATGTCTCTATCAGTTTTGCACATCGAGAGACTGACATTTTTTCCCATTCCTCCTTGCAAAACAGATCGAGCTCAGTGAGGTTGGATGGAGAGCATTTGTGAACAGCAGTTTTCAGTTCTTTCCACAGATTCTCGATTGGATTCAGGTCTGGACTTTGACTTGGCCATTCTAACACCTGGATATGTTTATTTTTGAACCATTCCATTGTAGATTTTGCTTTATGTTTTGGATCATTGTCTTGTTGGAAGACAAATCTCCGTCCCAGTCTCAGGTCTTTTGCAGACTCCATCAGGTTTTCTTCCAGAATGGTCCTGTATTTGGCTCCATCCATCTTCCCATCAATTTTAACCATCTTCCCTGTCCCTGCTGAAGAAAAGCAGGCCCAAACCATGATGCTGCCACCACCATGTTTGACAGTGGGGATGGTGTGTTCAGGGTGATGAGCTGTGTTGCTTTTACGCCAAACATAACGTTTTACATTGTTGCCAAAAAGTTCAATTTTGGTTTCATCTGACCAGAGCACTTTCTTCCACATGTTTGGTGTGTCTCCCAGGTGGCTTGTGGCAAACTTTAAACTACACTTTTTATGGATATCTTTAAGAAATGGCTTTCTTCTTGCCACTCTTCCATAAAGGCCAGATTTGTGCAATATACGACTTATTGTTGTCCTATGGACAGAGTCTCCCACCTCAGCTGTAGATCTCTGCAGTTCATCCAGAGTGATCATGGGCCTCTTGGCTGCATCTCTGATCAGTCTTCTCCTTGTATGAGCTGAAAGTTTAGAGGGACGGCCAGATCTTGGTAGATTTGCAGTGGTCTGATACTCCTTCCATTTCAATATTATCACTTGCACAGTGCTCCTTGGGATGTTTAAAGCTTGGGAAATATTTTTGTATCCAAATCCGGCTTTAAACTTCTTCACAACAGTATCTCGGACCTGCCTGGTGTGTTCCTTGTTCTTCATGATGCTCTCTGCGCTTTTGACGGACCTCTGAGACTATCACAGTGCAGGTGCATTTATACGGAGACTTGATTACACAGGTGGATTGTATTTATCATCATTAGTCATTTAGGTGAACATTGGATCATTCAGAGATCCTCACTGAACTTCTGGAGAGAGTTTGCTGCACTGAAAGTAAAGGGGCTGAATAATTTTCGCAAGGCACTGTAATTTGAAGTGAACAGGTCTTTAAGATTTGGAGTAACATAGATGCTCAAGTATTTTAAGTTTCAGGCAATTAGACTGGAGATATAGTTTCTAAGTTGATTGTAGCGGGGATATTCAAAATCTAAAGCCATGGATTTATCCACGTTAATTTTGTACCCTGACAGGTTACCATATTCAGATATGATGTTCATTACTGCAGTGACAGAGGTCTCTGGTCTGGAATAAAGCACATCATCAGTAAATAATGGAATTCTATGCTCTTCGTCACCAATAGAGACGTCCCTGATGTTATTACTATAACTTATTGCCTCAGCCAGTGGTTCTATGACGAACGAGAACAGAGCAAGAGATAAAGGACAGCCTTGACGACAGCCCCTACTGTTAGGAAATCTTTCTGATAATTTACCATTTGTTTTATCTGCCGCTGATAGTCAGAATAAAGTAATTGTACTAAATTAATAAAATGGTCATCCAGATTAACCTTTTCTAATACAGCAAAGAATAATTTCCACTCAACTCTATCGTAGGCGTTTTCTGCATCGGGAAAGATGGCGTCCTCACATTGTCCTTTCCAAATCTGGATTTGACAAAGCCAGTCTGGAAGTAAGACCTCCATCCTGAAAGCAAGTGTCTTAAAGACTATTTTAACATGAACTCCTAGCAAACTGATAGGTCTAAACGAAGAGGAGTTTAATGCGTTTTTGTCCTTTTATAGTATCATGCTAATGGATGCAGTTTTTCAGGACTCTGGAATGATGTCTCTTTCGAACATATCATTTAGAGCAGGCATGAAGATAGGGCATATATCAGGTCAAAACTTGTAGAACTCTCCCGGAAAGCAGTCTAGGCCGGGTGCCTTGCCAGAAGGCATTGCCTTAATTGTTTCCCAAACCTCTTCAGGAGTAAAGAGAGCATTTAGTTTATTTGTTATGCTCATCTGATATAGTGGGCAAGATGATCTTATTCAGATATTTTGTCATTTTGTTTTTCGATCTTGTACATTGTGAAGTATAAAGAGATTTTTTAGAAATCACAAAACATTATTGATAAGCAATAGATCATAAGAAGTGAAGCCATCTGCCATACTTATAGACTTAATACATCTTTCATTCTGTTATTTCTTAAAACCTCTTAGTGATAGGCAAATGTCTCAACTGGCCAATTGCCAGGGGAAATGCAGAGCGCCAGATTCAAATAAAATGCTATAAAATTCAAACTGTCATTAAATCACACATGTAAGACACTCAATTAAAGCTACACTCGTTGTGAATCCAGCCAACATGTCAGATTTTAAAACTGCTTTTCGGCGAAAGCATAAGAAGCTATTATCTGATAGCCTGCACCATCTGCACCAGCAGTGAACAAAGGAGCTAGCATATTACAACCCTGCAGGCGCTACACAAAACGCTGAAATAAAATATAAAACATGCATTACCTTTGACGAGCTTCTTTTGTTGGCACTCCAATATGTCCCATAAACATCACGATTGGTCCTTTTGTTCAATTAATTATATATTAATATTATATATCCAACATGTCCATTTATAAAGCGCGTTTGATCCAGAAAAAAACAGCTTACAAACACTCAACGTCACTACAAAATATTTCAAAAGTTGCCTATAAACTTTGCCAAAATATTTCAAACTACTTTTGTAATACAACGTTAGGTATTTTTAAATGTTAATAATCGATCAAATTGTAGACGGGGCAATCTGTATTCAATACAGGAAAGAAAACAAACTAGCGCTGCTTTTCACGTCTTGTGCAACTCACAAAAGTGTCCCCAGTTCCGAGTTGGCCTACTTCTTTATTGCACAAAGGAATAACCTCAACCAAATTCCAAAGACTGGCGACATCCAGTGGAAGCGGTAGGAACTGAAAATCGGTTCCTATGAAATATCCCATGACAAAGACAATACAGGGAACAGAGAGGGAAAAAAAATCTGAACAGTTAGTCCTCTGGGCTTTGTCTGCTACATAAGTTCCGTTATACTCACAGACATGATTCAAACAGTTTTAGAAACTTCAGAGTGTTTTCTATCCAAATATATGAATAATATGCATATCTTATATTCTTGGCATGAGTAGCAGGAAGTTGAAATTGGGCACGCTATTTATCCAAAAGTGAAAATTCTGCCCCCTAGCTTCAAGAGGGTTTACCTAACGTTGTATTACAAAAGTAGCTGGAAATGGCTCGGACTGTTACCAAACTCATAATATTTTTGCTCAGTAAAAACCTTTTTTTTTACATGCTTTGTATGATCTAAATAGAGTTTGGCCTTAGCACAAACTAGTGACTTCCTGTTTGCCTGGGTTGGTTGTTGTTTATGAAAAAGTTCTACAGGCTTTACTTCAGCCTGTAGAACTCAGAGCAAGCACTGACCAGCTGGCATGTGACTTCACTGACATTTTCAAACTCTCCCTGACCCAGTCTGTAATACCTACATGTTTCAAGCAGACCACCATAGTCCCTGTGCCCAAGAACTCCAAGGTAACCTGCCTTAATGACTAAACCCTGTAGCACTCAAATCTGTAGCCAGGAAGTTATTTGAAAGGCTGGTCATGGCTCACATCAACAACATCGTCCCAGAAACCCCAGACCCATGCCATACCGCCCCAACAGATCCACAGATGACGCAATCTCTATTGCACTCAACACTGCCCTTACCCACCTTGACAAAAGGAACACCTATGTGAAAATGCTGCTTATTCACTACAGTGCAATACTCAATACCATAGTGCCCTCCAAGCTCATCACTAAGCTAAAGACCCTGAACTGAACACCTCCCTCTGCAACTGGATCCTGGACTTCCTGACGGACCGCCCCCAGGTGGTGAGAGTAGGCAACAACACATCCACCACACTGACCCTCAACATAGGGGCCCCACAGGGGTGCATGCTTAGTCCCCTCTTGTACTCCCTGTTCACCCACGACTGCGTTGCCACGTACAACTCCAACACCATCAAGTTTTACAGCGACACAACGGTGGTAGGCCTGATCACTGACGATGAGACAACCTATAGGGAGGAGGTCAGAGACCTGGCAGTGTGGTGCCAGGAAAAACAACTGCTCCCTCGATGTGAGCAAGACAAAGAAGCTGATCATGGACTACAGTAAAAGGAGGGTCAAGCACGCCCCCATTCACATCGACAGGGCTGCAAGGGATCGGGTCGAGAGGTTAAATGTCCACATCACCAAGGACCTATCATGGTCCAAACACACCAAGACAGTCCAGAATGACAATGCTTATGACAATGCTTATTTCCCCTCAGGAGGCTGAAAAGATTTGGCATGGGTCCTCAGATCCTCAAAAAGTACCAAACTCTGGCATCACCGCCTGGTATGGCAACTGTTCGGCATCTGACCGCAAGTTGCGGTTTGGAGTTTGGACACATCTACTCATTCAAGGGTTTTTCTTTATTTTTACTATTTTCTACATTATACAATAATAGTGAAGACATCAAAACTATGAAATAACACATACGGAATCATGTAGTAACCAAACAGAGCTGAGCATATGTGGAAACTCCTTCAAGACTGCTAGAAAAGCATTCCAGGTGAAGCTGGTTGAGAGAATACCAAAAGTGTGCAAAGCTGTCATCAAGGCAAAGAAAGGGTGGCTATTTGAATAATCTCAATATAAAATACATTTTGATTTGTTTGACACTTTTTTTGTTACTACATGATTCCATGTGTTATTTCATAGTTTTGATGTCTTTACTATTATTCTACAATGTAGAAAATAGTACAAATAAAGAAAAACCCTTGAATGAGTAGTTGTGTCCAAACTTTTGACTGGTACTGTAGGTGCACACAGGTCAAGAGACACATTTTGTTATAATTTCTGTTTAAGTCTATGGAAGGCGGTGCGAACCATGAACCTCTGACGTTTTGTATTGAGGTCAGTGTACCCAGAGAAGGAAGGAAGCTAGCTGTCCTCCGGCTACACCATGGTGCTACCCTACAGAGTGTTGTTGAGGCTACTGTTGACCTTCTTTGCAAAATAATGGGATTTAATCAATTATTTTGTGATGTGATGTGATTATATGTAGTATAGTTTTATCTAAAAATGATAACTTTAACGTTTTATAATTTACATTTTTATGAAATTCACTGTGGAGGATGGTCCTCCCCTTCTTCCTCTGAGGAGCCTCCACTGGTGTGTACGGCCCAGTATATCACTGGGGCCGAGCTTCCTGTCATCCAGGACCTCTATACCAGGAAGGCCCAAAAAATGATCAAAGACTGTTCACTCTGCTACCGCATAGCAAGCGGTAGCACGAAGTCTGGGACCAAAAGGCTCCTGAACAGCTTCTACCCCCAGCTTCTACCCCCAGCCATAAGACTGCTGAACAGTTAAATAAATGGCTACCTTGACTATTTACATTGACCCTCTTTTTTTATTCGTATTTATTCAAATTGTTTTTCACTGACTTTTTTCCCCGGCTCAACGTACACTCACTAGACTCTAACCACACACTCACACATACTACACTGACACTAACACAAACACACATGCACATATTGACGCTACACACACACACACACACACACACTGTACATGCTCTGCTAATACTCTGTTTATTATCTATGCATAGTCACTACCTCTACCTACATCTACAGTACATATTACCTCCATTACCTCGACCCCTGCACATTGACTCTGTATCGGTACCCTTTGTAAACAGCCTCCTTATTGTCATTTTATTGTGTTATTATTTTTCCTTCATTTAATTTAGCAGATTTATCTTGCTTACATTTTAATAAAAAACTGCATTGTTGGTTAAGGATTCGTAAGTCACGGTAAATTCTTCATGTTGTATTCTGCGCAAGTGACAAATAAGATTTCATTTGATTGTTTGAATTAGGAATGATGTTAGACGGGTGATGAGCTGTGTCTGTTTTTTTTCCAGACATAGCGCTTTGCATTCAGTCCAAACAATTCCGTTTTTGTCTCATGAGACCACAGATTCTTTTGGCTTATGCTCTCAGAGTCTTTGCCATGCCGTTTTGTAAACTCCAGGCGTGCTGTCATGTGCCTTTTTCTCGGGAGTGGCTTCCATCTGGCCACTCTCACATAAAGCCCAGATTGATGAAGTGCTGTAGACATCTCAGCCAAGGAACTCTGTAGTTCTATCAGAGTGGTCATGGGCTTCTTGGTCCAAAGTCCTTCTTTCCCGGTTGCTCAGTTTGGTCGGACATTCAGCTCTGCGCAGAGTCGAGGTAGTTCCATATTTTTTCAATTTCCCAATGATGGAGATTATTGTGCTCTTGGAAACTTTCAACACTCTAGAAATAGTTGTATACCCTTCCCCAGATATATGGCTCATCACAATGCATGTCTGATATCTACGGACCGTTCCTTGGACTTCATGGTACTTGCCCGACTTAAAGGCTCAGTGCAGTCAAAAACATTTATATATATTTCCACACTATGAGGTTGGAAAAATACTGTGACATTGTGACAATTATGCTAATGCCGTTTTAGTGTAATAGCTGTTTGAAAAGACCGCCTGAAATTTCAGCCTGTTTTGTTAATAGACCAATAAGGAAGATAATTACAACACATGTTTGGTTTTCTCCTCTGAAACCACTCACAGACAGTCCTAGCAAAATTATTGCGATACATTTCTATCTGCTAACAAGCTAATTTTGTTTCTTTTTGACCATTTTAATTGAAAACAATCACAGTAAGGTTGTTACCCCAACTATCACAGTAAGGTTGTTACCCCAACTATCACAGTAAGGTTTTTACCCCAACTATTGAGATATTGAGATAAAAACAGCTGCATTTGACTTTTAAAGTTGGTCATAAAAAGATTAGGCAGTAATCAGGAAGCGAGTTTGCCTGTGGTCCAGTCCGGGAGAGGATAGGTGAACTCCCTGTGGCTATGTCTGGGACCCTCTGTTCCACTTCCTGGTTAGTGAGAGAGTTCTCTCACAGGCCAGACAGCTCTGGCTCTTGCACTTCATTAGGGTGTTGAAATGTGCCCAAATTAAATTTTTATGGAGTCTGAGGAGCTGTCAAAACCAGCCACCTTCCACTCCAGCTCATTAGCGAATGAACCACTTACATTGTTCCTGACTTCCCTTTACACAGAATGGGAACATAAGAATTAAGAGGAAGAAGAAATCAAGCAGGGGAGTAGTTGGAGGATACTGACAAAATTCTGAAGTCGGAGTTAAAAGGCTTTTTCAAAGGGAGTAAGGGGTTATTGCCACAATGTTTCACGCCACTTTCAGTTTCTATGCATAGCTTTACAGATGACGAAAACAAGACGATAAAAATACCAATATCCCATTTCATCCATCACGGAGGACAAAGGAAAATGCACACACGGTAATACAATCAGGCTGAAGGGTTCAAGCTGGCAATATACAGAATGAAAGCAGCTTAATTGCAATGAAAATACTGATGAGGCACAAGGTACAAAAGCATTACTATTAGCATGTCATGTTAAATCAATGTGAAAATGAAAAAGTCGTATTAGCATTGCAAGCAACCTCATATCAGAGACATTAACTGTCATTTTTACTGAACAGATCATAAGGCCTAATGTTTGCCCGGGACAAACAAACAACCCACTGAGGCACAGACGTCACTTCAACGTCTATTCCACGTTGGTGCAACGTTCAATTTCATTGAAATGACGTCGAGACAACTTTGATTCAACCAGTGTGTGCCCAGTGGGAAGATTTGCCAGCAAATATTCAAACAACAAAAAGTGAAAGTAATGACTTATATATTGCAGTACCTTCATTTCCCCTTAAGATGTGGGGGCAGAACAAAACGTGATACATTCAATAACAAACTAAGATACTTTGGTTATATCTTGAATATTGGGGAATTACATTCATAATGTTCTGTATATTCAAGTTTCATTTTCCCCATCATAATAAAAACAGGGGGATGGCAGTTACACTTGTGTTTGGATGAGTGAATGGATGAATACTAGAACCAGTTACAGTTGTGAATGGATGACTATTAGAATCAGTTACACTTGTGTTTGGATGAGTGAATGGATGAATACTAGAACCAGTTACAGTTGTGAATGGATGACTATTAGAATCAGTTACAGCTGTGTTTGGATGAGTGAATGGATGAATATTAGAATCAGTTACACTTGTGAATGGATGACTATTAGACTCAGTTACACTTGTTTGGATGAGTGAATGGATGACTATTAGAATCAGTTACACTTGTGTTTGGATGAGTGAATGGATGACTATTAGAATCAGTTACACTTGTGTTTGGATGAGTGAATGGATGACTATTAGAATCAGTTACACTTGTGTTTGGATGAGTGAATGGATGACTATTAGAATCAGTTACACTTGTGAATGGATGACTATTAGAATCAGTTACACTTGTGAATGGATGACTATTAGAATCAGTTACAGCTGTGTTTGGATGAGTGAATGGATGAATATTAGAATCAGTTACAGCTGTGTTTGGATGAATATTAGAATCAGTTACAGCTGTGTTTGGATGAGTGAATGGATGAATATTAGAATCAGTTACAGCTGTGTTTGGATGAGTATTAGAATCCGTTACAGCTGTGTTTGGATGAGTGAATGGATGAATATTAGAATCAGTTACAGCTGTGTTTGGATGAGTATTAGAATCCGTTACAGCTGTGTTTGGATGAGTGAATGGATGAATATTAGAATCAGTTACAGCTGTGTTTAGATTAATATTAATATCAGTTACAGAAGGCCATGAACATTAGTTGTAAAAGCTAGTGACCAAAACATCACATTTAAGTGTAACGGCAGTAACAAAAACATCATGGATTTTCATTTGTTTGGCAACAGCTCCACCAACAGAGAAATAGCACAAAGACACCTCTTGTTTCAATACGATAAATGTATTTGATTTTGGTTATAATATCAGCATTTTATCTCATAGGATGATATTAGAATATAAAAATGAACATTGTACGTAAGCCACTAGTACTGATCCATTCAGATTCATTCATTCACCATTATTCTGAGTTGAATAAAAATAACATTATAGAACATATACAGTGCCTTGCGAAAGTATTCGGCCCCCTTGAACTTTGCGACCTTTTGCCACATTTCAGGCTTCAAACATAAATATATAAAACTGTATTTTTTTGTGAAGAATCAACAACAAGTGGGACACAATCATGAAGTGGAACGACATTTATTGGATATTTCAAACTTTTTTAACAAATCAAAAACTGAAAAATTGGGCGTGCAAAATTATTCAGCCCCTTTACTTTCAGTGCAGCAAACTCTCTCCAGAAGTTCAGTGAGGATCTCTGAATGATCCAATGTTGACCTAAATTACTAATGATGATAAATACAATCCACCTGTGTGTAATCAAGTCTCCGTATAAATGCACCTGCACTGTGATAGTCTCAGAGGTCCGTTAAAAGCGCAGAGAGCATCATGAAGAACAAGGAACACACCAGGCAGGTCCGAGATACTGTTGTGAAGAAGTTTAAAGCCGGATTTGGATACAAAAATATTTCCCAAGCTTTAAACATCCCAAGGAGCACTGTGCAAGCGATAATAATGAAATGGAAGGAGTATCAGACCACTGCAAATCTACCAAGACCTGGCTGTCCCTCTAAACTTTCAGCTCATACAAGGAGAAGACTGATCAGAGATGCAGCCAAGAGGCCCATGATCACTCTGGATGAACTGCAGAGATCTACAGCTGAGGTGGGAGACTCTGTCCATAGGACAACAATCAGTCGTATATTGCACAAATCTGGCCTTTATGGAAGAGTGGCAAGAAGAAAGCCATTTCTTAAAGATATCCATAAAAAGTGTTGGTTAAAGTTTACCACAAGCCACCTGGGAGACACACCAAACATGTGGAAGAAGGTGCTCTGGTCAGATGAAACCAAAATTGAACTTTTTGGCAACAATGCAAAACGTTATGTTTGGCGTAAAAGCAACACAGCTGAACACACCATCCCCACTGTCAAACATGGTGGTGGCAGCATCATGGTTTGGGCCTGCTTTTCTTCAGCAGGGACAGGGAAGATGGTTGAAATTTATGGGAAAATGGATGGAGCCAAATACAGGACCATTCTGGAAGAAAACCTGATGGAGTCTGCAAAAGACCTGAGACTGGGACGGAGATTTGTCTTCCAACAAGACAATGATCCAAAACATAAAGCAAAATCTACAATGGAATGGTTCAAAAATAAACATATCCAGGTGTTAGAATGGCCAAGTCAAAGTCCAGACCTGAATCCAATCGAGAATCTGTGGAAAGAACTGAAAACTGCTGTTCACAAATGCTCTCCATCCAACCTCACTGAGCTCGAGCTGTTTTGCAAGGAGGAATGGGAAAAAATGTCAGTCTCTCGATGTGCAAAACTGATAGAGACATACCCCAAGCGACTTACAGCTGTAATCGCAGCAAAAGGTGGCGCTACAAAGTATTAACTTAAGGGGGCTGAATCATTTTGCACGCCCAATTTTTCAGTTTTTGATTTGTTAAAAAAGTTTGAAATATCCAATAAATGTCGTTCCACTTCATGATTGTGTCCCACTTGTTGTTGATTCTTCACAAACAAATACAGTTTTATATCTTTATATTTGAAGCCTGAAATGTGGCAAAAGGTCGCAAAGTTCAAGGGGGCCGAATACTTTCGCAAGGCACTGTAAATGACATGGCCCCCCAAAAAAAATACTCAGATAGTCACATCTCAGTGATGTTAATTTGTGTCTCTGTTAAGGTATGTCTTAATGACAAAATGTTGGAGTCAAGCTTCTGAAAAAAGTGTAGGTAACACATGAGCAGAGTGAAACAACAACATTAACAAACAAACACACCGTTACTCACAGACAATTGGCACATCTCAGTAAGTAGCAGATCAACATAATCATACAGGAACCCCCCCCCATCCCTCCTCTCCTCTTGGTAACACAGTAGTTGAAGTTAGTGGGTCTACTCAACGCATCACACCAGTGTCTCTGGTAGTGTGTCTGTGTTGTCTGTTGATAAGAGCTTCCATATCTGCCAACTCTCTCTCTGCCACTCCGGGCTGACTGGCACCTTTCCTTCCAGAGGACTAGTGGAGGGGTTCTTAGGGGCCACAGTCCGGTTCCTGGGGCTGCAGCTGCCCTGGGGGGGCCGTTGGGGGCTCTGTGGGGTCACACACTGGTGCGTGGAGAGGGAGAGGGAAGGTGTAGAGTGAGAACATTCTCTGTGTGTTCCTCTGAGAGGTCCAGGGTAGGGAGGGGGAGGCCTTCCATCCACCCTGCCGCCAGGCCTGCCTCTGAGGGAGGGACTGGCAGGCTGTGACACTCCTCCTCTTAGTGCGAGGTCCTCTGAGCTGCCGGCCCCTGGTCTTCCCTGTGGTCGGTGATGTAATAATGAGTCGGTACCCTGCTGTCTTTGCCCTCTCTCCGTCAGAGGGCTACTGCTGCAGCGAGTCACCGGGGGGTGTGGTCTGCACTCAGGCACACCTAATGAGGTATAAGTTCGTCTGACAGGCAGTTTGCTGTTGTTACCTTGGTGACGGTCGAGTCCCTCTGATGAGCCGTGTTCCGAAACGTCGCCATGGGAACCTAGGGGAAACCATTTATACACATAATCAACGTCTAACTCCATCTAGTCTACAATGTTTATTCTAGGTTGCAAAGTTTCAAAGAGCAAAGAATGAGACATTATGTTTAAAGACAATGAATGTACCAGTGATGTGATGATCCACAAACCCTTTCCTTAGAGAGGCATGCCAGGCACCCCAGACATGTTCATCAGGTGTGTCTAATGGAAAAATAAGACATATTCCTCAGCCTAAGTAGCCATATACAATACAGCATATTGTGCTATTTTCAGAAATTAAATGACCAACAACTCGACCATTGGGAAGCTCACCTTTGCCTGTGGATGGTGAGTGACAGGTGATGCTAGGACGACCTTTGACGTGGCCAACCAGTGTGTACTGCTCTGGAACCCTGAACAGCCTATCAGAGAGGAGGTTCCTGTCCTCCTGGGGCTGGGAGAGCAGCCGCTCCGGCAGCACAGGTGAGTTGTTGTCATAGGGGGACACATCCCCACTGGAGGCCTTGTTGGAGTCACTGGAGCAACGCCTCTCCCTCAAAGAGAAGGGATCCTCAGTCCTCAGAGGGCCTGGACCACTATGGGGGAGAGGAGAAGAAAGAGACATGATGTAAAATGAGACATATGATGACCAGTAGATTTACCATAGTAGGTATTATCTGACCAGGAACAACTCATTGCCCTAGTTACAAAGTATGCCATGGTGTACAGAGAAGGGAGACAACTGAAATGATATGTTATCACAATGATGTCTGGGTAAGAGAACGGAAACTACATTATATCAAATCTAATTTTATTGGTCGCATACAACATATTTAGCAGATGTTATTGTGGGTGTAGCAAAATGCTTGTGTTCCTAGATCCAACAGTGCAGTAATATCTCATGTTTAGGTAAGAACATTAAAACCAAATGTCATCACAATGATGTTTAGGTAAGAAAACTGAAACTATATGTCATCACGATGATGTTTAGGTAGGAAAACTGAAACTATATGTCATCACCATGATGTTTAGGTAAGAAGTGAAAATACACAATACTACCACCAGGGGGTGCTCGAGTACCTTCTCAGAGCCCCATACATCACCGTACAGGATTTTCACAGAGCTTTTTAAATATTTGTCATGTAGTAGATGTTATCTTATCTGGAGCAAGTAGGGTTAAGGACATATTTTTCACCTAGTCAGCTCAGGGATTCAAACCAGCGACATTTCAGTTACTGGCCCAACGCTCTTAACTACTAAGCCACCTGATGCCCATTTGGCAGAGGCACAGCATCACGTCCAATCGTCCATATCTAAGCACACAAAAGGCCACACACTCACGAGTGCTGAGAATCCTTCCTCCTCAGGAGGTAATCCACTACGTCAGGATCCGTCTCTAGTAGACTCATCAGAACCTCATTCTGCAGGTCAGGCGGCACCTGGAAGGGCCAGAAACACACAATCCTTAACTAGACGTCTCAGCTGAACAGACAGTTGTTACATCTACCTCATTCTCTGTTGGCTTAAACTGGATATCTAAGTCCTTCACTGTAAATCAAGCGGCTCAGATGTAGGCCAAGTGTTGAGACAGATATTGACACAATAATGTAAATATGTACTCTGAAACGCTAAATTACAAGAGCTGAAACAAGAATGTCTCCTACAGACGATGTATAATAAGCAAGTGGTTCAAGTAAAGTTTAAAGCTATTGCACCATTGGTTAACACATGCAAATATATATACACTACCGTTCAAAAGTTTGGGGTCACTTAGAAATGTCCTTGTTTTTAACAGAAAAGCTCATTTTTTGTCCATTAAAATAGCATCAAATTGATCAGAAATACAGTGTAGACATTGTTAATGTTGTAAATGACTGTTGTAGCTGGAAACGGCAGATTTTTAAAGGAATATCTACATAGGCGTACAGAGGCCCATTATCAGCAACCATCACTCATGTGTTCCAGTGGCATACTGTGTAAGCTAATCCAAGTTAATAATTTTAAAAGGGTAATTGATCATTAGAAAACCCATTTGCAATTATGTTAGCACAGCTGCAAACTGTTGTGCTGATTAAAGAAGCAATACAACTGGCCTTCTTTAGACTAGTTGAGTATCTGGAGCATCATTTGTGGGTTCGATTACAGGCTCAAAATGGCCAGAAACAAATAACTTTCTTCTGAAACTCGTCTGTCTATTCTTGTTCTGAGTAATGAAGGCTATTCCATGCGAGAAAATGCCAAGAAACTGAAGATCTCGTACAACACTCGTACTACTCCCTTCACAGAACAGTGCAAACTGGCTCTAACAGAATTGAAAGAGAGTGGGTGGCCCCGGTGCACAACTGAGCAAAAGGACAAGTATATTAGAGTGTCTGTGAGGCGTCTGTTTCTCAAACTAGACACTCTAATGTACTTGTCCTCTTGCTCATAAACTTGGATTAGCTAACACAATGTGCCATTGGAACACAGGAGTGATGGTTGCTGATAATGGGCCTCTGTACACCTATGTAGATATCATAAAAAAATCAGCCGTTTCCAGCTACAATAGTCATTTACAACATTAACAATGTCTACACTGTATTTCTAATCAATTCGATGTTATTTTAATGGACAAAAAAAAAAGTTTTTCTGTAAAAAACAAGGACATTTCTAAGTGACCCCAAACTTTTGAACGGTAGTGCATATAGCTTAGATGAAGCAATGCAATGGAAAGGGTAAGGGAGGGATGGTGGTTGTGAGATATTTTGTGTTGAAAGATCCCACAGACTAAAGGTTTAAAGGAAATCCACGGTTGCTGTATCTATTCCATCTATTTATGGTCTTATCAAATTAATGACATCGATTCTTGAAGAATATAACATACAAATGCCTCACGAGATCAACGGTCGTACCATATCAGAAACCAAAATACACTGAACAAAAATATATACGCAAACATGCAACAATTTCCAAGATTTTACTGAGTTACAGTTCATATAAGGAAATCAGTCGATTGAAATAAATAAATTAGGTCATAATCTATGGATTTCACATGACTGGGAATACAGACATGCATCTGTTGGTCACATAAACCTTTAAAAAAAGTAGGGGCGTGGATCAGAAAACCAGTCAGTATCTGGTGTGACCGCCATTTGCCTCATTCAGCGCAGCACATTCTCCTTTGCATAGAGTTGATCAGGCTGTTGATTGTGGCCTGTGGAATGTTGTCCCACTCCTCTTCAATGGCTGTGCAAAGTTGCTGGATATTGGCAGGAACTGGAACACGCTTGTCGTATATGCTGTCATACATGTTGATCCAGAGCATCCCAAACATGCTCAATGGGTGACATGTATGGTGAGTATGCAGGCCATGGAAGAACTGGGACATTTTCAGTGTCCAGGAATTGTGTACAGATCCTTGTGACATGGGGCCGTGCATTATCATGCTGAAACATGAGCTGATGGCAGCGGATGAATGGCACGATAATGGGCCTCAGGATCTCGTCACGATATCTCTTTGCATTCAAATTGCCATCGATAAAATGCATTTGTGTTTGCTGTCCCTAGTTTATGCCTGCCCATAGCATTACCCCACCGCCAAATTCTCTAAAACAATGTTGGAGGCAGCTTATGGAAGATAAATTAACATTCAATTCTCTGGCAACAGCTCTGGTGGACATTCCTGCAGGCAGCATGCCAATTGTACGCTCCCTCAAAACT
This sequence comes from Oncorhynchus mykiss, assembly GCF_057628025.1. NCBI lineage: Eukaryota > Metazoa > Chordata > Actinopteri > Salmoniformes > Salmonidae > Oncorhynchus > Oncorhynchus mykiss. Next base: position 89,182,270 of record NC_143024.1, on the reverse strand, counting down.
TGAGACATCTGTGGCATTGTGTTGTGTGACAAATCTGCACATTTATAGTGGCCTTTTATTGTCCCCCAGCACAAGGTGCACCTGTGTAATGATCATGAACCTCAAGGATCATACCCTTTTTTTCAATTTTCACCTAAAATGACATAACCAAATCTAACTGCCTGTAGCTCAGGACCTGAAGCAAGGATATGCATATTCTTGATACCATTTGAAAGGAAACACTTTGAAGTTTCTGGAAATGTGAAATTAATGTAGGAGAATATAACACATTAGATCTGGTAAAACATGATTTTTCTATTTTGTATTTTTCCATCATTGAAATGTAGGAGAATGGCCATACTTTCAGATAGGAGTCCTGGTGTAATTTAGATTTTGGCCACCAGATGGCAACAGTGTGTGTGTGTGTGTGTGTGCAAAGTTTCAGACTGATCCAGTGAAGAATTACATTACTGCACAAAATGTTGTATCAAGTCTGCCAGGAGATTGCCTAAATGTGCCGAATTGATCATTTATACATTTTCAAGTACATAACTATAGAGAACATATAAAAATGTTTTGGTAATAAAAAAGATTACGTTTACACACTCCTAGGAATGTCATACAGTACACGATGGATCATTAGCTTATACACTTTCACAAATCTAGATGGCCGGGTCAAATCAAATCAAATGTATTTGTCACATACAAATATGTATGTAGTTAGCAGATGTTAATGCAAGTGTAGCGAAATGCTTGTGCTTCTAGTTCCGACCATGCAGTAATATCTAACAATATCTAACATCCAATATATAACATTCCGTGACACCGGGTGGTGTAGGTGTCCTGGAGGGCAGGTAGTTTGCACCCGGTGATGCGTTGTGCAGACCTCACTACCCTCTGGAGAGTCTTACGGTTATGGGTGGAGCAGCTGCCGTACGGTGGTGGGCGGTGATACAGCCCGACAGGAGGTTCTCAATTGTGCATCTGTAAAAGTTTGTGTGTTTTTGGTGACAAGCCAAATTGTTTCAGCCTCCTGAGGTTGAAGAGGCGCTGCTGCGCCTTCTTCACAACACTGTCTGTGTGGGTGGACCATTTCAGTTTGTCCGTGATGTGTATGCCGAGGAACTTAAAACTCTCCACCCTCTCCACTACTGTCCCATCAATGTAGATAGGGGGCTGCTCCCTCTGCTGTTTCCTGAAGTCCACGATCATCTCCTTTGTTTTGTTGACATTGAATGTGAGGTTATTTTCCTGACACCACACTCCGAGGGCCCTCACCTCCTCCCTGTAGGCTGTCTCATCGTTGTTGGTAATCAAGCCTATCACTGTAGTGTCGTCTGCAAATTTGATGATTGAGTTGGAGGCGTGCATGGCCATGCAGTCGTGGGTGAACAGGTAGTACAGGAGAGGGCTGAGAACGCACCCTTGTGGGGACCCAGTGTTGAGGATCAGCGGGGTGGAGATGTTGTTACCTACCCTCACCACCTGGGGGCGGCACGTCAGGAAGTCCAGGACCCAGTTGCACAGGGTGGGGTCGAGACCCAGGGTCTCGAGCTTAATGATGAGTTTGGAGGGTACTATGGTGTTAAATGCTGAGCTGTAATCGATGAACAGCATTCTTACATAGGTATTCCTCTTGTCCAGATGGGTTAGGGCAGTGTGGTGGCGATTGCGTCGTCTGTGGACCTATTGGGGGGGGTAAGCAAATTGGAGTGGGTCTAGGGTGTCAGGTAGGGTGGAGGTGATATGGTCCTTGACTAGTCTCTCAAAGCACTTCATGATGATGGAAGTGAGTGCTACAGGTCGGTTGTCATTTAGCTTTCTTGAGAACAGGAACAATGGTGGCTCTCTTGAAGCATGTGGGGACAGCAGACTGGGATAAGAATTGATTGAATATGTCTGTAAACACACCAGCCTGCCAGTCTGTGCACGCTCTGAGTATGCGGCTGGGGATGCCGTCTGGGCCTGCAGCCTTGCGAGGGTTGACACGTTTAAATGTTTTACTCACGTTGGCTGCAGTGAAGGAGAGCCCGCAGGATTTGGTAGCTGGCCGTGTCAGTGACACTGTATTGTCCTCAAAGCGAGCAAAAAAGTTGTTTAGTCTGTCTGGGAGCAAGGCATCGTGATCCGCGACGGGGCTGGTTGTTCTTTTGTAGTCCGTGATTGATTGTAGACCCTGCCACATACCTCTCGTGTCTGAGCCGTTGAATTGCGACTCCACTTTGTCTCTGTTCTGACGCTTAGCTTGTTTGATTGCCTTGCGGAGGGAATAGCTACACTGTTTGTATTCGGTCATGTTTCCGGTCACCTTGCCCTGATTAAAAGCAGTGGTTCACGTGTTCTGTTTTGCACCAATTCTGCCATCAATCCACCGTTTCTGGTTGGGGAATGTTGTAATAGACGCTGTGGGTACAACATCACCGATGCACTTGTTAATAAACTCGCACACCGAATCAGCGTATTCGTCAATGTTGTTGTTCGCCGCAATGCGGAACATATCCCAGTCCACGTGTTCGATGCAATTTTGAAGCGTGGAATCAGATTGGTCGGACCAGCGTTGAACAGACCTGAGCGCGGGTGCTTCCTGTTTTAGTTTCTGTCTATAGGCTGGGAGCAACAAAATGGAGTCGTGGCCAGCTTTTCCGAAGGGAGGTCGGGGGAGGGCCTTAAATGCATTGCGGCAGTTAGAATAACAGTGGTCTAGGGTTTTGCCCTGGTAGCACAATCAATATGCTGATAGAATTTAGGGAGCCTTGTTTTCAGATTAGCCTTGTTAAAATCCCTGGCTACAATAAGTGCAGCCTCAGGATATGTGGTTTCCAGTTTACATAGAGTCCAATGAAGTTCTTTCAGGGCCGGCGATGTGTCTGCTTGGGGGGGAAATAACACATAAAAAAACAAAACACTGCATAGTTTCCTAGGAACGCGAAGCAAGGCGGCCATCTCTGTCAGCGCCGGAAGTGAAGGAACGTGGGGTGGGTGTGGAGCCAGAGACATCAGTGGGTAAAACTGTAGACCCCAGTTGCTACATTTGAACATAAAAATGTATTTTATCAAACACAACTATGCTACATTTATCTCTGGGACCCTCGGGATGACAAATAAGAGCAAGATTACTGAATGTATCAAACCAGTTGCCGTGATAAAAGGTTTGTTGTTTTGCACTCTCCTCAAACAATAGCATGGTATTTTTTCATTGTAATAGCTACTGTTAATTAGACACAGCAGTTAGATTAACAAGAATGTAATCTTCTGCCCATATAAGACACGTCTATGTCCTGGAAAGTTGGCTGTTTTATACAACGACATTCTAGTCACATTAGCAACAACCGTCCCGGTTTAGGGACACTGATCCCGTAGAGGTTTAAAATAATCAACTTCTTGATATGCCACACCTGCCAGGTGGATGGATTACCTTGGCAAATGAGAAATGCTCACTAACAAGGATGTAAACACATTTATGGACAAAAATTTATGGAACTAAGCTTTTTATGGAAAATTTCTGGGATTTTTTATTTCAGCTCATGAAAAATTGGACCAACAATGTTGTGTTTATATTTTTGTTCAGTGCACATGTCATGATAGGAGTGAGTCCCCAGATGCTCCAGCCACACACAACATGCTTTGATAATGTGTGTGCAGTTCATTCTGAAAGTATTCAGACCACTTCGATTTTTCCACATTTTGTTACGTTACAGCTTAATTCTAACATTTATTAAATTAAATGTTTTCCTTATCAATCCACACACAATACCCCATAGTGCCAAAGCGAATACAGGTTTTTATGAGATTTTGCACATTTTATAATAATAAAAAAACTGAAATACCCTATTTACATAAGTATTGAGACCCTTCGCAATGAGACTCGAAATTGAGCTCAGGTGTATTCTGTTTCCATTGATCATCCTTGAGATGTTTCTACAATTTGATTAGAGTCAACCTGTGGTAAATGCAATTGATTGGACATGATTTGGAAAGGCACACTGTGAGACATGCACTGTCCCACAGTTGACAGTGCATGTCAGAGCAACATCCAAGCCATGAGGTCGAAGGAATTGTCCGTAAAGCTCCGAGACAGGATTGTGTCGAGGCACACATCTGGGCAAGGGTACCAAAACATTTCTGTAGCATTGAAGGTCCCCAAGAACACAGTGGCCTCCATCATTCATAAATGGAAGAAGTTTGGAACCACCAAGACCTAGAGCTGGACGCCCGGATAAACTGAGCAATCGGGGAGAAGGGCCTTGGTCAGGGAGGTGACCAAGAACCTGATCGTCACTCTGACAGAGCTCTAGAGTTCCTCTGTGGACATTGGGAGAACCTTCCAGAAGGACAACCATCTCTGCAGAACTCCACCAATCAGGCCTTTATGGTAGAATGGCCAGACGGAAGCCACTCCTCAGTAAAAGGCACATGACAGCTGCTTGGAGTTTGCCAAAAGGCACCTAAATTACTCTTAGACCACGATAAACAATATTCTCTGGTCTAATAAAACCAAGATTGAACTCTTTGGCCTGAATGCCAAGCGTCACGTCTGGAGGAAACCTGGCACCATCCCTACGGTGAAGAATGGGGTTGGTGGCATCATGCTGTGGGGATGTTTTTCAGCGGCAAGGACTGGGAGACTAGTAAGGAACGGAGCTAAGTACAGAGAGATCCTTGATAAAAACCTGCTAAAGAGCGCTCAAGACCTCGGACTGGGGTGAAGGTTCACCTTCCAACACGACAACGACCCAAAGCACACATCCAAGAAAACGCAAGAGTGGCTTCAGGACAAGTCTCTGAATGTACTTGAGTGGCCCAGCCAGAGCCCGGACTTGATCCCGATCGAACATCTCTGGAGAGATCTGATGATAGCAGTGCAGCAAACCTCCCCATCCAACTGGACAGAGCTTGAGAGGATCTGCAGAGGAGAATGAGAGAAATTCCCCAAATACAGTTGTGCCACGCTTATAGTGTCTTACCCAAGAAGACTCGAAGCTGTAATCACTGCAAAAAGGTGCTTCAACTGAGTAAAGGGTCTGAATACCTATGTAAATGTGAATTCAGTTTGACATTTTTTAATACATTTTCAAAAAAATTCTAGAACCCTTTTTTTGCTTTGTCATTATGGGATATTGTGTGTTGATTGAGGATGGAAGAAAAACAATTGAATCTATTTTAGAATAAGGTTGTAACGTAACAAAAAACTTTCTGAATGCACTGTAAGCAAAAACTGTGCATAGCTTCAAAATATGCTTAACTATATTGTTGACATATTGAGTGGTCAGTCCTTGCGTCAAAATAGCTCTGTCTATGAATTTAAGAGTGATTGCATTTCTCCATGTCCATCCCTCACCTTTTTACCATAACAGAGGCAGTGCGTGTGCTTTGTTATTGTTTCAACTGAGGATTGCCCCTTTAAGAGAAATAGAGCTTGGTCTGGAAAGAAACTGTAAAGACACTGTAATCAGTATGTCCAAATCCATAGTCCTCCTTTTCCTGGACCTTATAAGGACCCGTACAGGAGTGAAAAACAAAGGCAGGAGTTGATGATCTTCTCTGTGGAGCTTGGTTTTACAAGGCTTAGGCCTTCTCCAAAACGTATAAAATGCATGTTTACATTTCATTAGATGGAGCCACTCTATTAAAGGAATACATCTGTATTTTGGCAATGAGGTCCTTTTATCTACTTCCCCAGTCAGATGAACTTGTGTTTACCATTTTCTTTGTATCTGCGTGCAGTTCGAAGGACATTCCTAACTAGAACTACTGCAATGACTAACTATAGTAGCGTTACCACAATGACTGGAAGTCTATGGTATCTGCTAGCAGAACCTACCTCTAATTTCCTTCATAAAAATGTAATCCATGGGGAAGTAGATAGCAGGCCTCATTGCCAAATTCCCAAAGTATCCCTTTAAGCACAATTCCCCTAAGAACAATTATTCTAGGAAAGGAGAGCAGTGACTAAGAGAGTTCAATTGTTTGTCAGCTGTGCCAATTTTGTACTCTGTTCTCTATCTAGTGTGATAAACACTTATATATCCATCTATTGGTGCCATGTTACAGTGTTTTCCATAAGTGGATAGCTTACCATGAAGAGGGTCTCATATGTGGTGATCATGCTGTGTACCACGCCAATGATGGCTGTACTCTCCTCTGCGCGGGCAACACTCTGAACAGTAAACTCCTTGTCTGAGCTCTTCTGCTTGTGTAGAAGGTTGGGCCCAAAGACGGTGGCCAAGTTGAGTGATGTCATCTTGTTCCCGGTGATCTAAAGACAGCAGTGGGACAATGAGCACAAAAACATACACACACACACACACACACACACCTTTCTGAGAAGCTCTCCTGCCAGTGCTGGCAAACATGAGCTCCTTCTGCTCGGTAGGACATGAACAGTTTGTTATGCATCGTCATGAAATCCCCAGTAATAACAGGATAATGAAGCCTGAATTGATCTCATTCTGGCTGTCTGGCCAGCAGCCCCACAACTCACAGCCTCACAGGCCAAGTACGTGATTGTTAGCAAGACATTTTCGTCTGATCTTTTGTGGTTACAGGAAAAATCAGGACTATGCTGAAGGTTAGGTTGATGGAGGTTAACTGGAAGGATTAGTTAAGGTAACACTGAATAAAAACATCAGATGACTTTCTGGTCTTTCTTTTAAGTTTAATGTAAAATTAACATGGGTAAGCAGTCATTAATACAGATTTTTTTTTTAAATCAATTATGATTATGGTAGCAATAGAAAACAATTAATGCACATGGCTGACTCTTGACACACAGAGGTGTATACATATTCAAACCGAGAGGAGTGTGGGAATTAATACTCACTTAAGCCGCTCTTGTCAACATGAATAAAGCTATAAAGTCCGTCAATTTGTTACATCAGAATGTAAAAATATCCTTCCCATGTACTCCTCTCTGCGCTCATTTGGGGTGGTGGAAGTACTATTACTAGCATGCTAATGACAATGTGGTCTGCGCTGTAATGTAAAATGCTTGCAGTATTTCGATAGATGAATATGACTCATGACCTTGTCAAGAATCATAAATAACCAACATTGGGAAAAACTACAACATTCATCTATCATCTACCTGAGTAAATTAATTACACTACTAACCTCTCATCCTGTCATGCTCTGCCCTGTCCTCCTGCCCTTTCCTCATGTCCTGCCATGTCCAGCCCTCATGTCCTGTCCTCCTACCCTGTCCTCCAGTCATCCTATCCTGTCCTCCTGTCCTGCCGTGTCCTACCCTCATGTCCTGTCCTCCAGTCATCCTATCCTGTCCTGCCGTGTCCTACCCTCATGTCCTGTCCTCCAGTCATCCTATCCTGTCCTCCTGTCCTGCCGTGTCCTACCCTCATGTCCTGTCCTTCCCTGCACTGCCCTCATGGCCTGTCCTCCTGTCCTGCCGTGTCCTGTCCTCCTGCCCTGTCCTCCAGTCTTCCTATTCTGTCCTCCTGTCCTGCCGTGTCCTACCCTCAAGTCCTTGCCTGCCCTGTCCATTCCACACCTCATGTCCGTCCCTGTCCTGACTGTCCTCTGCGTGGGCGGTCACCGTGGCCAGGAACTCCAGGAGGCGTTGCAGGGTGTCACTGTTGCACGGCGGCAGCAGATACACCAGTAGCTGGATGGTGCTCTCCTGGTCTGGATGGTCCAGTACTGCAGAGGAAGACAACCATCAACACAACTCCCTCTCATTCTCACAGGTACAGGTACAGACACGTTTTACAATACAGACGGTATAGGAATCAGGTATACTCTCTTGGTGTATGAAGTGTATGCTTTCTTAATAACAAAACTACTGTAGTGTACAGTGGCTTGCGAAAGTATTCACCCCCTTGGCATTTTTCCTATTTTGTTGCCTTACAGCCTGGAATTACAATAGATTTTTTTGGGGGGTGTTTATCATTTGATTTACACAACATGCCTACCACTTTGAAGATGCAATTTTTTTTTTATTGTGAAACAAATAAGACAAAAAAACTGAAAACTTGAGCGTGCATACTGTAACTATTCACCCCAACAAAGTCAATACTTTGTAGAGACACCTTTTGCAGCAATTACAGCTGTAAGTCTCTTGGGGTATGTCTCTATAAGCTTGGCACATCTAACCACTGGGATTTTTTGCCCATTCTCAAAGGCAAAACTGCTCCAGCTCCTTCAAGTTGGATGGGTTCCGCTGGTGTACAGCAATATTTAAGTCATACCACCGATTCTCAATTGGATTGAGGTCTGGGCTTTGACTAGGCCATTCATTGGAATGTTCCCCCTTAAACCACGCAAGTGTTGCTTTAGCAGTATGCTTAGGGACATTGTCCTGCTGGAAGGTGAACCTCCATCCCAATCTCAAATCTCAAAGAAATTCCCTATATTTAGCGCCATCCATCATTCCTTCAATTCTGACCAGTTTCCCAGTCCCTGCCATTGAAAAACATCCCCACAGCATGATGCTGCCACCACCATGCTTCACTGTGAATGAAGTTCATGGATGAAGTTCTCGGGGTGATGGAGGTGTTGGGTTTGACCCAGACTGTGTTTTGCTTGATGGCCAAAAAGCTCAATTTTAGTCTCATCTGACCAGAGTACCTTCTTTCATATGTTTGGGGAGTCTCCCACATGAATTTTGGCAAACACCAAACGTGTTTGCTTATTTTCTTCTTTAAGCAATGGCTTTTTTCTGGCCACTCTTCCGTAAAGCCCAACTCTGTGGAGTATATGGCTTAAAGTGGTCCTATGGACAGATACTCCAATCTCCGCTGTGGAGCTTTGCAGATCCTTCAGGGTTATCTTTGGTCTCTTTATTGCCTCTCTGATTAACGTCCTCCTTGCCTGGTCAGTGAGTTTTGGTGGGCGGCCCTCTCTCGGCAGGTTCGTTGTGGTGCCATATTCTTTCAATTTTTTAATAATGGATTTAATGGTGCTCCATGGGATGTTCAAGTTTCAGATATTTAAAAAAACAACAACCTTGATCTGTACTTCTCCACAACGTTGTCCTTGACCTGTTTGGAGAGCTCCTTGGTCTTCATATTGCCGCTTGCTTGGTGGTGCCTCTTGCTTAGTGGTGTTGCAGACTCTGAGGCCTTTCAGAACAGGTGTATACATACTGAGATCATGTGACACTTAGATTGCACACAGGTGGACCTTATTTAACCAATTATGTGACGTCTGAAGGTAATTGGTTGCACCAGATCTTATTTAGGGGCTTCATAGCAAAGGGGGTGAATACATATGCACAAACCACAATTTTTTTAAACAAGTTATTTTTTTCATTTCACTTCACCTATTTGGACTATTTTGTGAATGTACATTACATGAAATCCAAATAAAAATCCCAGGTTGTAATGCAACTAAATAGGAAAAACGCCAAGGGGGATGAATACTTTTGCATGGCACTGTAGGCGTAACTAAACCCTTCACACATTGGGTTGATTAAGGCTATGAGTAGTGCTGTGGTTAGATTGTGGTGAAGCAATTGAGTTATATAGTGTATGAAGTGTACATGAATGTGGGGTATGGGGTAAATGTGGGCTGTTCATGCTAGAGATGAAGGCTGTGTGAAGTGTGGTGGTGAGATTGTGTGTCATATTGTGGTATGAAGTTTAGATGTGAGCGTAAAGTATGGGTTTAGTAATGTGTTTTTGTGTGTGTGTGTGTGTGCGTGTGTTTGTACGTCTGTGTGTGGCCAGGCCAGGGTGTGTGTGTGTGTGTGTGTATGTCTGTGTGTGGACAAGCCAGTGTGTGTGTGTGTGTGTGTGTGTGTTTGTGTGTGTATGTCTGAGTGTGGCCAGGCCAAGGTGTGTGTGTGTGTGTGTGTGTGTGTGCGTGTGTGTGTGTGTGTGTGTGTGTGTGTGTGTGTGTGTGTGTGTGTGTGTGTGTGTGTGTGTGTGTGTGTGTGTGTGTGTGTGTGTGGCCAAGCCTGTGTGTCTGTGTTCCTCACACATGGTGTTGAGGAATGCGGTGTAGAGCTCTCTGGTCAGCAGGGGTTCAGGCATATCCCTCAGGAACTCCTTAAGCAGCGCGGCCACATCATGGACACTGTTAGCCTCATCCAGCTGGACCTCCATTCCCAGGTCACACTGCTCTCTGAGCTGGAAACAGCATACCAACATCCCACATTCCACAGTTTAACACTAGAAACTTGTTGGAGACAACAGCCCTCCCTCCACATTTTAACACTAGAATCATACTTGAGACAACAGCCATCCCACCACATTTTAACACTAGAATCATACTTGAGACAACAGCCATCCCTCCACATTTTAACACTAGAATCATACTTGAGACAACAGCCATCCCTCCACATTTTAACACTAGAAACATACTTGAGACAACAGCCATCCCTCCACATTTTAAAACTAGAAACATACTTGAGACAGCAGCCTACATTCCACAGTTTAACACTAGAATCATACTTGAGACAGCAGCCTACCCTCCACATTTTAACAATAGAAACATACTTGAGACAGAATCCTACATTCCACAGTTTAACACTAGAAACATACTGGACTGGAGACAACATCAGTCCCTCCATAGTTTAACACTAGAAACATACTGGACTGGAGACAACATCCCACCCTCCACAGTTTAACACTAGAAACATACTGGAGACAACATCCCACCCTCCACAGTTTAACACTAGAAACATACTGGAGACAACATCCCACCCTCCACAGTTTAACACTAGAAACGTACTGGACTGGAGACAACATCAGTCCCTCCACAGTTTAACACTAGCAACATACTGGACTGGAGACAACATCCCACCCTCCACAGTTTAACACTAGAAACATACTGGAGACAACAGCCATCCCTCCACATTTTAACACTAGAATCATACTTGAGACAACAGCTATCCCTCCACATTTTAACACTAGAAACATACTTGAGACAACAGCCATCCCTCCACATTTTAACACTAGAAACATACTTGAGACAACAGCCATCCCTCCACATTTTAACACTAGAAACATACTTGAGACAACAGCCATCCCTCCACATTTTAACACTAGAAACATACTTGAGACAACAGCTATCCCTCCACATTTTAACACTAGAAACATACTTGAGACAACAGCCATCCCACCACATTTTAACACTAGAAACATACTTGAGACAACAGCCATCCCTCCACATTTTAACACTAGAATCA